>NC_091012.1:1767500-1912500 GCF_041146395.1 Eulemur rufifrons | reverse complement strand
AAGTGTTAGGGGTTAGGTTTAAGGATCCAAGGTTAGGGTTATTTTTAGCTGTAGTGTTAGGGTTAGGGATAAGGGATCCCATTAGCATTAAGGGTCTTCCTTACTGTAGGGTTAAGGGTTAGGCTTAGAGTTAAAGGTTAAGGTTAGGGTCAGTGTTAAGATTTAGGGTGAGGGTTACCCGTTAGGGTAAAGGTTAAGCGTTAGGGTTAGGGATTAGTGATTAGGGTTTTTGGTTAGTGTTAGGGTTAGCGGCTAGGAGTTAGTGTTTTATGAAGGGGTATGGTTAGAATTAGGATTGGGGTTAGAGTTAGGGTGAGGTATAGGGGTTAGGTTTAGGGGTTAGCTTTAGGGTAAAAGGATAGGATTAGGGTTACGGGTTGGGCTTAGGTTTAGGGTTAAAGTTTACTGCTGTGGTTAGGGATAGGGTTCAGGGTTAGCTTTAGGGGTTCTGGTTAGGGTTAGGTGTTAGGTTAGTGTCAGGGTTAGGTCTAGTCGTGAGGGTAAGGTTTAGGGTTAGCTTTAAGAGCTAGGGTTAGGTTTAATGGTTAGGATTAGGATTAGGGTTAAGGGTTAGGGTAAGGCTTAGGGGTTAGGGTGAAGGGTTAGGGTCAAGGGTTAGGGTTTTTGTTAGGCATAGCGTTGGGGTTAGAAGTAAGGGTTACTGTCAGTGTTAGGGCTGTAGGTAGGGTTACGGTTAGGGTTAGCGGTTTAGAATTAGGGTTAGGGATTAGGTGTCACAGTGATGACTAGGAGATAGGGTTAGAATTATGGGATAGGGGTTGTTCTCAGGAAATGGGTTATGCATTAACGTTAGGATAAGAGGTTAAAGTTAGGCACACGGTGAGGTTTACGTGTTAAGGGGAGAAATAGGAACAGGGTTGGGTGTTATGTTCAGGGTTAGGGTTATCTGTTAAAGGTATTGTTTATGCTTAGCGCACGGGCCCTGTCTGCATTAGGCGGGCGGGGGGAGTTTAGGGGGCTGGGATTGTACCCGGGAACCCACTCTATCATACTCTGGGTATGGGCCCGTGGGTTTCATGCAGGACACAGTGGTAGAGCCTCCTTTCACGCATGGCATGGGAGGATTGCAGGCTTTCTAAACTCTAAGAAAGCGAGAAGTCTGAGAATTAGATTTAGGGTTAGGATTCTGGTTAGGGTTAAGGATGAAGTTTAGTGTTAGGGTGAGGGCTTAGGGTTAGGGATTAGGGTTAGGGTTAAATGTTACTCTTAGGTTTAAAGGTTACACTTTGGTTTAGGGTTGAGGTTTACGGTTAGGGTTAAGATGAGGGGTTAGGGTTTGGTACAGGGTTAGGGTTAAGTGTTAGGTTTAGGGTTGAAGATTAGGATTAGGGTTAGGATTAAAGGTTAGCGTGAGAGTTCACGCTTAGCGTTTAGGTTAAGAGCTAGGGTTTAGGGTTAGGGTTAGTGTTAGGGTTAGGGTTAGTTTTAGGGTTAGAGTTATGTGCTATGGTTTGTGTTAGAGGTTAGGGGTAGGTTTACTGGTCACGGTTAGGGTTACGTTTAGGGGGTAGCATTAGGGTTAGGGTTAGGGTTAAGGGATAGGATTAGGGATAAGTGTTGGGCTTAGGGTTAGGGTTTAGTGTTAGTGTTAGCATTAAGGATTAGGGTTAGGGTCAGGGTTAAATGCTTGGGTGCGGGTAATGGTTAGGGTTAGGGTTAAGGTTCATGGATAGGGTTAGTGTTAAGGGTTACGGGTAGGTTGAGGGATCAGGGTTAGTGTTAGCATTCAGGCTTAAGGTTAGGATTAGGCGGTAGGTTAGATTTAGGGTTAGATCTAGGCGTTAGGGTAAGGGCTACCGTTAGGGTTAAGAGATAGGGTTAGGTTTAATGCTTAGGATTAGGGTTAGGGTTTGGGGTTAAAGTAAGTGTTAGGGGTTAGGTTTAAGGATCCAAGGTTAGGGTTATTTTTAGCTGTAGTGTTAGGGTTAGGGATAAGGGATCCCATTAGCATTAAGGGTCTTCCTTACTGTAGGGTTAAGGGTTAGGCTTAGAGTTAAAGGTTAAGGTTAGGGTCAGTGTTAAGATTTAGGGTGAGGGTTAACGGTTAGGGTAAAGGTTAAGCGTTAGGGTTAGGGATTAGTGATTAGGGTTTTTGGTTAGTGTTAGGGTTAGCGGTTAGGAGTTAGTGTTTTATGAAGGGGTATGGTTAGAATTAGGATTGGGGTTAGAGTTAGGGTGAGGTATAGGGGTTAGGTTTAGGGGTTACTTTTAGGGTAAAAGGATAGGATTAGGGTTACAGGTTGGGCTTAGGTTTAGGGTTAAAGTTTACTGCTAGGGTTAGGGATAGGGTTCAGGGTTAGCTTTAGGGGTTCTGGTTAGGGTTAGGTGTTAGGTTAGTGTCAGGGTTAGGTCTAGTCGTGAGGGTAAGGTTTAGGGTTAGCTTTAAGAGCTAGGGTTAGGTTTAATGGTTAGGATTAGGATTAGGGTTAAGGGTTAGGGTAAGGCTTAGGGGTTAGGGTGAAGGGTTAGGGTCAAGGGTTAGGGTTTTTGTTAGGCATAGCGTTGGGGTTAGAAGTAAGGGTTACTGTCAGTGTTAGGGCTGTAGGTAGGGTTACGGTTAGGGTTAGCGGTTTAGAATTAGGGTTAGGGATTAGGTGTCACAGTGATGACTAGGAGATAGGGTTAGAATTATGGGATAGGGGTTGTTCTCAGGAAATTGGTTATGCATTAACGTTAGGATAAGAGGTTAAAGTTAGGCTCACGGTGAGGTTTACGTGTTAAGGGGAGAAATACGAACAGGGTTGGGGGTTATGTTCAGGGTTAGGGTTATCTGTTAAAGGTATTGTTTATGCTTAGCGCACGGGCCCTGTCTGCATTAGGCGGGCGGGGGGAGTTTAGGGGGCTGGGATTGTACCCGGGAACCCACTCTATCATACTCTGGGTATGGGCCCGTGGGTTTCATGCAGGACACAGTGGTAGAGCCTCCTTTCACGCATGGCATGGGAGGATTGCAGGCTTTCTAAACTCTAAGAAAGCAAAAGTCTGAGAATTAGATTTAGGGTTAGGATTCTGGTTAGGGTTAAGGATGAAGTTTAGTGTTAGGGTGAGGGCTTAGGTTTAGGGAATAGGGTTAGGGTTAAAGGTTACTCTTAGGTTTAATGGGTACACTTTGGTTTAAGGTTGAGGTTTACGGTTAGGGTTAAGATGAGGGGTTAGGGTTTGGTACAGGGTTAGGGTTAAGTGTTAGGTTTAGGGTTGAAGATTAGGATTAGGGTTAGGATTAAAGGTTAGCGTGAGAGTTAACGCTTAGGGTTAAGGTTCAGAGCTAGGGTTTAGGGTTAGGTTTAGGGTTAGGGTTAGTTTTAGGGTTAGTGTTATGTGCTATGGTTTGTGTTAGAGGTTAGGGTTAGGTTTACTGGTGACGGTTAGGCTTACGTTTAGGGAGGTAGCATTAGGGTTAGGGTTAGGGTTAGGGTTAAGGGATAGGATTAGGGATAAGTGTTGGGCTTAGGGTTAGGGTTTAGTGTTAGGGTTAGCATTAAGGATTAGGGTTAGGGTCAGGGTTAAATGCTTGGGTGCGGGTAATGGTTAGGGTCAGGGTTAAGGTTCACGGATAGGGTTAGTGTTAAGGGTTACGGGTTGGTTTAGGGTTCAGGGTTAGTGTTAGCATTAGGGCTTAAGGTTAGGATTAGGCGGTAGGTTAGATTTAGGGTTAGATCTAGGCGTTAGGGTAAGGGCTAGCGTTAGGGTTAAGAGATAGGGTTAGGTTTAATGCTTAGGATTAGGGTTAGGGTTTGGGGTTAAAGTAAGTGTTAGGGGTTAGGTTTAAGGATCCAAGGTTAGGGTTATTTTTAGCTGTAGTGTTAGGGTTAGGGATAAGGGATCCCATTAGCATTAAGGGTCTTCCTTACTGTAGGGTTAAGGGTTAGGCTTAGAGTTAAAGGTTAAGGTTAGGGTCAGTGTTAAGATTTAGGGTGAGGGTTTACAGTTAGGGTAAAGGTTAAGCATTAGGGTTAGGGATTAGTGATTAGGGTTTTTGGTTAGTGTTAGGGTTAGCGGTTAGGAGTTAGTGTTTTATGAAGGGGTATGGTTAGAATTAGGATTGGGGTTAGAGTTAGGGTGAGGTATAGGGGTTAGGTTTAGGGGTTAGTTTTAAGGTAAAAGGATAGGATTAGGGTTACGGGTTGGGCTTAGGATTAGGGTTAAAGTTTACTGCTGTGGTTAGGGATAGGGTTCAGGGTTAGCTTTAGGGGTTCTGGTTAGGGTTAGGTGTTAGGTTAGTGTCAGGGTTAGGTCTAGTCGTGAGGGTAAGGTTTAGGGTTAGCTTTAAGAGCTAGGGTTAGGTTTAATGGTTAGGATTAGGATTAGGGTTAAGGGTTAGGGTAAGGCTTAGGGGTTAGGGTGAAGGGTTGGGGTCAAGGGTTAGGGTTCTTGTTAGGCATAGCGTTGGGGTTAGAAGTAAGGGTTACTGTCAGTGTTAGGGTTGTAAGTAGGGTTACGGTTAGGGTTAGCGGTTTAGAATTAGGGTTAGGGATTAGGTGTCACAGTGATGACTAGGAGATAGGGTTAGAATTATGGGATAGGGGTTGTTCTCAGGAAATGGGTTATGCATTAACGTTAGGATAAGAGGTTAAAGTTAGGCGCATGGTGAGGTTTACGTGTTAAGGGGAGAAATAGGAACAGGGTTGGGTGTTATGTTCAGGGTTAGGGTTATCTGTTAAAGGTATTGTTTATGCTTAGCGCACGGGCCCTGTCTGCATTAGGTGGGCGGGGGAGTTTAGGGGGCTGGGATTGTACCCGGGAACCCACTCTATCATACTCTGGGTATGGGCCCGTGGGTTTCATGCAGGACACAGTGGTAGAGCCTCCTTTCACGCATGGCATGGGAGGATTGCAGGCTTTCTAAACTCTAAGAAAGCAAGAAGTCTGAGAATTAGATTTAGGGGTAGGATTCTGGTTAGGGTTAAGGATGAAGTTTAGTGTTAGGGTGAGGGCTTAGGGTTAGGGAATAGGGTTAGGGTTAAACGTTACTCTTAGGTTTAACGGTTACACTTTGGTTTAGGGTTGAGGTTTACGGTTAGGGTTAAGATGAGGGGTTAGGTTTTGGTACAGGGTTAGGGTTAAGTGTTAGGTTTAGGGTTGAAGATTAGGATTAGGGTTAGGATTAAAGGTTAGCGTGAGAGTTAACGCTTAGGGTTTTGGTTAAGTGTTAGGGTTTAGGGTTAGGGTTAGGGTTAGTTTTAGGGTTAGAGTTATGTGCTATCTTTTGTGTTAGAGGTTAGGGTTAGGTTTACCGGTCACGGATAGTGTTACGTTTAGAGGGTAGCATTAGGGTTAGGGTTAGGGTTAAGGGATAGGATTAGGGATAAGTGTTGGGCTTAGGGTTAGGGTTTAGTGTTAGGGTTAGCATTAAGGATTAGGGTTAGGGTCAGGGTTAAATGCTTGGGTGCGGGTAATGGTTAGGGTCAGGGTTAAGGTTCACGGATAGGGTTAGTGTTAAAGGTTACGGGTAGGTTTAGGGTTCAGGGTTAGTGTTAGCATTAGGGCTTAAGGTTAGGATTACGCGGTAGGTTAGATTTAGGGTTAGATCTAGGCGTTAGGGTAAGGGCTAGCGTTAGGGTTAAGAGATAGGGTTAGGTTTAATGCTTAGGATTAAGGTTAGGGTTTTGGGTTAAAGTAAGTATTAGGGGTCAGGTTTAAGGATCCAAGGTTAGGGTTATTTTTAGCTGTAGTGTTAGGGTTAGGGATAAGGGATCCCATTAGCATTAAGGGTCTTCCTTACTGTAGGGTAAAGGGTTAGGCTTAGAGTTAAAGGTTAAGGATAGGGTCAGTGTTAAGATTTAGGGTGAGGGTTAACGGTTAGGGTAAAGGTTAAGCGTTAGGGTTAGGGATTAGTGATTAGGGTTTTTGGTTAGTGTTAGGGTTAGTGGTTAGGAGTTAGTGTTTTATGAAGGGGTATGGTTAGAATTAGGATTGGGGTTAGAGTTAGGGTGAGGTATAGGGGTTAGGTTTAGGGGTTAGTTTTAGGGTAAAAGGATAGGATTAGGGTTACGGGTTGGGCTTAGGTTTAGGGTTAAAGTTTACTGCTGGGGTTAGGGATAGGGTTCAGGGTTAGCTTTAGGGGTTCTGGTTAGGGTTAGGTGTTAGGTTAGTGTCAGGGTTAGGTCTAGTCGTGAGGGTAAGGTTTAGGGTTAGCTTTAAGAGCTAGGGTTAGGTTTAATGGTTAGGATTAGGATTAGGGTTAAGGGTTAGGGTAAGGCTTAGGGGTTAGGGTCAAGGGTTAGGGTCAAGGGTTAGGGTTTTTGTTAGGCATAGCGTTGGGGTTAGAAGTAAGGGTTACTGTCAGTGTTAGGGTTGTAGGTAGGGTTACGGTTAGGGTTAGCGGTTTAGAATTAGGGTTAGGGATTAGGTGTCACAGTGATGACTAGGAGATAGGGTTAGAATTATGGGATAGGGGTTGTTCTCAGGAAATGGGTTATGCATTAACGTTAGGATAAGAGGTTAAAGTTAGGCGCACGGTGAGGTTTACGTGTTAAGGGGAGAAATAGGATCAGGGTTGGGTGTTATGTTCAGGGTTAGGGTTATCTGTTAAAGGTATTGTTTATGCTTAGCGCACGGGCCCTGTCTGCATTAGGCGGGCGGGGGGAGTTTAGGGGGCTGGGATTGTACCAGGGAACCCACTCTATCATATTCTGGGTATGGGCCCATGGGTTTCATGCAGGACACAGGGGTAGAGCCTCCTTTCACGCATGGCATGGGAGGATTGCAGGCTTTCTAAACTCTAAGAAAGCAAGAATTCTGAGAATTAGATTTAGGGTTAGGATTCTGGTTACGGTTAAGAATGAAGTTTAGTATTAGGGTGAGGGCTTAGGGTTAGGGATTAGGGTTAGGTTAAAGGTTACTCTTAGGTTTAACGGTTACACTTTGGTTTAGGGTTGAGGTTTACGGTTAGGGTTAAGATGAGGGGTTAGGGTTTGGTACAGGGTTAGGGTTAAGTGTTAGGTTTAGGGTTGAAGATTAGGATTAGGGTTAGGATTAAAGGTTAGCGTGAGAGTTAACGCTTAGGGTTAAGGTTAAGAGTTAGGGTTTAGGGTTTAGGGTTAGGGTTAGGGTTAGTTTTAGGGTTAGAGTTATGTGCTATGGTTTGTGTTAGAGGTTAGGGTTAGGTTTACTGGTCACGGTTAGGGTTACGTTTAGGGGTTAGCATTAGGGTTAGGGTTAGGGTTAGGGTTAACGGATAGGATTAGTGTTAAGTGTTGGGCTTAGGGTTAGGTTTTAGTGTTAGGGTTAGCATTAAGGATTAGGGTTAGGGTCAGGGTTAAATGCTTGGGTGCGGGTAATGGTTAGGGTCAGGGTGAAGGTTCACGGATAGGGTTAGTGTTAAGGGTTACGGGTTGGTTTAGGGTTCAGGGTTAGTGTTAGCATTAGGGCTTAAGGTTAGGATTAGGCGGTAGGTTAGATTTAGGGTTAGATCTAGGCGTTAGGGTAAGGGCTAGCGTTAGGGTTAAGAGATAGGGTTAGGTTTAATGCTTAGGATTAGGGTTAGGGTTTGGGGTTAAAGTAAGTGTTAGGGGTTAGGTTTAAGGATCCAAGGTTAGGGTTATTTTTAGCTGTAGTGTTAGGGTTAGGGATAAGGGATCCCATTAGCATTAAGGGTCTTCCTTACTGTAGGGTTAAGGGTTAGGCTTAGAGTTAAAGGTTAAGGTTAGGGTCCGTGTTAAGATTTAGGGTGAGGGTTAACGGTTAGGGTAAAGGTTAAGCGTTAGGGTTAGGGATTAGTGATTAGGGTTTTTGGTTAGTGTTAGGGTTAGCGGTTAGGAGTTAGTGTTTTATGAAGGGGTATGGTTAGAATTAGGATTGGGGTTAGAGTTAGGGTGAGGTATAGGGGTTAGGTTTCGGGGTTAGTTTTAGGGTAAAAGGATAGGATTAGGGTTACGGGTTGGGCTTAGGTTTAGGGTTAAAGTTTACTGCTGGGGTTAGGGATAGGGTTCAGGGTTAGCTTTAGGGGTTCTGGTTAGGGTTAGGTGTTAGGTTAGTGTTAGGGTTAGGTGTAGTCGTGAGGGTAAGGTTTAGGGTTAGCTTTAAGAGCTAGGGTTAGGTTTAATGGTTAGGATTAGGATTAGGGTTAAGGTTTAGGGTAAGGCTTAGGGGTTAGGGTGAAGGGTTGGGGTCAAGGGTTAGGGTTTTTGTTAGGCATAGCGTTGGGTTTAGAATTAAGGGTTACTGTCAGTGTTAGGGTTGTAGGTAGGGTTACGGTTAGGGTTAGCGGTTTAGAATTAGGGTTAGGGATTAGGTGTCACAGTGATGAATAGGAGATAGGGTTAGAATTATGGGATAGGGGTTGTTCTCAGGAAATGGGTTATGCATTAACGTTAGGATAAGAGGTTAAAGTTAGGCGCACGGTGAGGTTTACGTGTTAAGGGGAGAAATAGGAACAGGGTTGGGTGTTATGTTCAGGGTTAGGGTTATCTGTTAAAGGTATTGTTTATGCTTAGCGCACGGGCCCTGTCTGCATTAGGCGGGCGGGGGGAGTTTAGGGGGCTGGGATTGTACCCGGGAACCCACTCTATCATACTCTGGGTATGGGCCCGTGGGTTTCATGCAGGACACAGTGGTAGAGCCTCCTTTCACGCATGGCATGGGAGGATTGCAGGCTTTCTAAACTCTAAGAAAGCAAGAAGTCTGAGAATTAGATTTAGGGTTAAGATTATGGTTAGGGTTAAGGATGAAGTTTAGTGTTAGGGTGAGGGCTTAGGGTTAGGGAAGAGGGTTAGGGTTAAAGGTTACTCTTAGGTTTAACGGTTACACTTTGGTTTAGGGTTGAGGTTTACGGTTAGGGTTAAGATGAGGGGTTAGGGTTTGGTACAGTGTTAGGGTTAAGTGTTAGGTTTAGGGTTGAAGATTAGGATTAGGGTTAGGATTAAAGGTTAGCGTGAGAGTTAACGCTTAGGGTTTAGGTTAAGTGTTAGGGTTTAGTGTTAGGGTTAGGGTTAGGGTTAGTTTTAGGGTTAGAGTTATGTGCTATGGTTTGTGTTAGAGGTTAGGGTTAGGTTTACTGGTCATGGTTAGGGTTACGTTTAGGGGTTAGCTTTAGGGTTAGGGTTAGTGTTAGGGTTAAGGGATAGGATTAGGGTTAAGTGTTGGGCTTAGGGTTAGGGTTTAGTGTTAAGGTTAGCATTAAGGTTTAGGGTTAGGGTCAGGGTTAAATGCTTGGGTGCGGGTAATGGTTAGGGTCAGGGTTAAGGTTCACGGATAGGGTTAGTGTTAAGGGTTACGGGTAGGTTTAGGGTTCAGGGTTAGTGTTAGCATTAGGGCTTAAGGTTAGGATTAGGCGGTAGGTTAGATTTAGGGTTAGATCTAGGCGTTAGGGTAAGGGCTAGCATTAGGGTTAAGAGATAGGTTTAGGTTTAATGTTTAGGATTAGGGTTAGGGTTTGGGGTTAAAGTAAGTGTTAGGGGTCAGGTTTAATGATCCAAGGTTAGGGTTATTTTTAGCTGTAGTGTTAGGGTTAGGGATAAGGGATCCCATTAGCATTAAGGGTCTTCCTTACTGTAGGGTTAAGGGTTAGGCTTAGAGTTAAAGCTTAAGGTTAGGGTCAGTGTTAAGATTTAGGGTGAGGGTTAACGGTTAGGGTAAAGGTTAAGCGTTAGGGTTAGGGATTAGTGATTAGGGTTTTTGGTTAGTGTTAGGGTTAGCGGTTAGGAGTTAGTGTTTTATGAAGGGGTATGGTTAGAATTAGGATTGGGGTTAGAGTTAGGGTGAGGTATAGGGGTTAGGTTTCGGGGTTAGTTTTAGGGTAAAAGGATAGGATTAGGGTTACGGTTTGAGCTTAGGTTTAGGGTTAAAGTTTACTGCTGGGGTTAGGGATAGGGTTCAGGGTTAGCTTTAGGGCTTCTGGTTAGGGTTAGGTGTTAGGTTTGTGTCAGGGTTAGGTCTAGTCGTGAGGGTAAGGTTTAGGGTTAGCTTTAAGAGCTAGGGTTAGGTTTAATGGTTAGGATTAGGATTAGGGTTAAGGGTTAGGGTAAGGCTTAGGGGTTAGGGTGAAGGGTTAGGGTCAAGGGTTAGGGTTTTTGTTAGGCATAGCGTTGGGGTTAGAAGTAAGGGTTACTGTCAGTGTTAGGGTTGTAGGTAGGGTTACGGTTAGGGTTAGCGGTTTAGAATTAGGGTTAGGGATTAGGTGTCACAGTGATGACTAGGAGATAGGGTTAGAATTATGGGATAGGGGTTGTTCTCAGGAAATGGGTTATGCATTAACGTTAGGATAAGAGGTTAAAGTTAGGCGCACGGTGAGGTTTACGTGTTAAGGGGAGAAATAGGATCAGGGTTGGGTGTTATGTTCAGGGTTAGGGTTATCTGTTAAAGGTATTGTTTATGCTTAGCGCACGGGCCCTGTCTGCATTAAGCGGGTGGGAGGAGTTTAGGGGGCTGGGATTGTACCCGGGAACCCACTCTATCATACTCTGGGTATGGGCCCATTGGTTTCATGCAGGACACAGGGGTAGAGCCTCCTTTCACGCATGGCATGGGAGGATTGCAGGCTTTCTAAACTCTAAGAAAGCAAGAAGTCTGAGAATTAGATTTAGGGTTAGGATTCTGGTTAGGGTTAAGGATGAAGTTTAGTGTTAGGGTGAGGGCTTAGGGTTAGGGAATAGGGTTAGGGTTAAAGGTTACTCTTAGGTTTAACGGTTACACTTTGGTTTAGGGTTGAGGTTTACGGTTAGGGTTAAGATGAGGGGTTAGGGTTTGGTACAGGGTTAGGGTTAAGTGTTAGGTTTAGGGTTGAAGATTAGGATTAGGGTTAGGATTAAAGGTTAGCGTGAGAGTTAACGCTTAGTGTTTTGGTTAAGAGTTAGGGTTTCGGGTTAGGGTTAGGGTTAGGGTTAGGGTTAGTTTTAGGGTTAGAGTTATGTGCTATGGTTTGTGTTAGAGGTTAGGGTTAGGTTTACTGGTCACGGATAGGGTTACGTTTAGGGGGTAGCATTAGGGTTAGGGTTAGGGTTAAGGGATAGGTTTAGGGATAAGGGTTGGGCTTAGGGTTAGGGTTTAGTGTTAGGGTTAGCATTAAGGATTAGGGTTAGGGTCAGGGTTAAATGCTTGGGTGCGGGTAATGGTTAGGGTCAGGGTTAAGGTTCACGGATAGGGTTAGTGTTAAGGGTTACGGGTAGGTTTAGGGTTCAGGGTTAGTGTTAGCATTAGGGCTTAAGGTTAGGATTAGGCGGTAGGTTAGATTTAGGGTTAGATCTAGGCGTTAGGGTAAGGGCTAGCATCAGGGTTTAGAGATAGGTTTAGGTTTAATGCTTAGGATTAGGGTTAGGGTTTGGGGTTAAAGTAAGTGTTAGGGGTCAGGTTTAAGGATCCAAGGTTAGGGTTATTTTTAGCTGTAGTGTTAGGGTTAGGTATAAGGGATCCCATTAGCATTAAGGGTCTTCCTTACTGAAGGGTTAAGGGTTAGGCTTAGAGTTAAAGGTTAAGGTTAGGGTCAGTGTTAAGATTTAGGGTGAGGGTTAACGGTCAGGGTAAAGGTTAAGCGTTAGGGTTAGGGATTAGTGATTAGGGTTTTTGGTTAGTGTTAGGGTTAGCGGTTAGGAGTTAGTGTTTTATGAAGGGGTATGGTTAGAATTAGGATTGGGGTTAGAGTTAGGGTGAGGTATAGGGGTTAGGTTTCTGGGTTCGTTTTAGGGTAAAATGATAGGATTAGAGTTACGGGTTGGGCTTAGGTTTAGGGTTAAAGTTTACTGCTGGGGTTAGGGATAGGGTTCAGGGTTAGCTTTAGGGGTTCTGGTTAGGGTTAGGTGTTAGGTTAATGTCAGGGTTAGGTCTAGTCGTGAGGGTAAGGTTTAGGGTTAGCTTTAAGAGCTAGGGTTAGGTTTAATGGTTAGGATTAGGATTAGGATTAAGGGTTAGGGTAAGGCTTAGGGGTTAGGGTGAAGGGTTAGGTTCAAGGGTTAGGGTTTTTGTTAGGCATAGCGTTGGGCTTAGAAGTAAGGGTTACTGTCAGTGTTAGGGTTGTAGGTAGGGTTACGGTTAGGGTTAGCGGTTTAGAATTAGGGTTAGGGATTAGGTGTCACAGTGATGACTACGAGATAGGGTTAGAATTATGGGATAGGGGTTGTTCTCAGGAAATGGGTTATGCATTAACGTTAGGATAAGAGGTTAAAGTTAGGCGCACGGTGAGGTTTACGTGTTAAGGGGAGAAATAGGAACAGGGTTGGGTGTTATGTTCAGGGTTAGGGTTATCTGTTAAAGGTATTGTTTATGCTTAGCGCACGGGCCCTGTCTGCATTAGGCGGGCGGGGGGAGTTTAGGGGGCTGGGATTGTACCCGGGAACCCACTCTATCATACTCTGGGTATGGGCCCATGGGTTTCTTGCAGGACACAGGGGTAGAGCCTCCTTTCACGCATGGCATGGGAGGATTGCAGGCTTTCTAAACTCTAAGAAAGCAAGAAGTCTGAGAATTAGATTTAGGGTTAGGATTCTGGTTAGGGTTAAGGATGAAGTTTAGTGTTAGGGTGAGGGCTTAGGGTTAGGGATTAGGGTTAGGGTTAAAGGTTACTCTTAGTTTTAACGGTTACACTTTGGTTTAGGGTTTAGGTTTACGGTTAGGGTTAAGATGAGGGGTTAGGGTTTGGTACAGGGTTAGGGTTAAGTGTTAGGTTTAGGGTTGAAGATTAGGATTAGGGTTAGGATTAAAGGTTAGCGTGAGAGTTAACGCTTAGGGTTAAGGTTAAGAGTTAGGGTTTAGGGTTAGGGTTAGGGTTAGTTTTAGGGTTAGAGTTATGTTCTATGGTTTGTGTTAGAGGTTAGGGTTAGGTTTACTGGTCACGGTTAGGGTTACGTTTAGGGGGTAGCATTAGGGTTAGAGTTAGGGTTAGGGTTAACGGATAGGATTAGGGTTAAGTGTTGGGCTTAGGGTTAGGGTTTAGTGTTAGGGTTAGCATTAATGATTAGGGTTAGGGTCAGGGTTAAATGCTTGGGTGCGGGTAATGGTTAGGGTCAGGGTGAAGGTTCACGTATTGGGTTAGTGTTAAGGGTTACGGGTTGGTTTAGGGTTCAGGGTTAGTGTTAGCATTAGGGCTTAAGGTTAGGATTAGGCGGTAGGTTAGATTTAGGGTTAGATCTAGGCGTTAGGGTAACGGCTAGCGTTAGGGTTAAGAGATAGGGTTAGGTTTAATGCTTAGGATTAGGGTTAGGATTTGGGGTTAAAGTAAGTGATAGGGGTTAGGTTTAAGGATCCAAGGTTAGGGTTATTTTTAGCTGTAGTGTTAGGGTTAGGGATAAGGGATCCCATTAGCATTAAGGGTCTTCCTTACTGTAGGGTTAAGGGTTAGGCTTAGAGTTAAAGGTTAAGGTTAGGGTCAGTGTTAAGATTTAGGGTGAGGGTTAACGGTCAGGGTAAAAGTTAAGCGTTAGGGCTAGGGATTAGTGATTAGGGTTTTTGGTTAGTGTTAGGGTTAGCGGTTAGGAGTTAGTGTTTTATGAAGGGGTATGGTTAGAATTAGGATTGGGGTTAGAGTTAGGGTGAGGTATAGGGGTTAGGTTTAGGGGTTAGCTTTAGGGTAAAAGGATAGGATTAGAGTTACGGGTTGGGCTTAGGTTTAGGGTTAAAGTTTACTGCTGGGGTTAGGGATAGGGTTCAGGGTTAGCTTTAGGGGTTCTGGTTAGGGTTAGGTGTTAGGTTAGTGTCAGGGTTAGGTCTAGTCGTGAGGGTAAGGTTTAGGGTTAGCTTTAAGAGCTAGGGTTAGGTTTAATGGTTAGGATTAGGATTAGGGTTAAGGGTTAGGGTAAGGCTTAGGGGTTAGGGTGAAGGGTTAGGGTCAAGGGTTAGGGTTTTTGTTAGGCATAGCGTTGGGGTTAGAAGTAAGGGTTACTGTCAGTGTTAGGGTTGTAGGTAGGGTTACGGTTAGGGTTAGCGGTTTAGAATTAGGGTTAGGGATTAGGTGTCACAGTGATGACTAGGAGATAGGGTTAGAATTATGGGATAGGGGTTGTTCTCAGGAAATGGGTTATGCATTAACGTTAGGATAAGAGGTTAAAGTTAGGCGCACGGTGAGGTTTACGTGTTAAGGGGAGAAATAGGAACAGGGTTGGGTGTTATGTTCAGGGTTAGGGTTATCTGTTAAAGGTATTGTTTATGCTTAGCGCACGGGCCTTGTCTGCATTAGGCGGGCGGGGGGAGTTTAGGGGGCTGGGATTGTACCCGGGAACCCACTCTATCATACTCTGGGTATGGGCTCGTGGGTTTCACGCAGGACACAGGGGTAGAGCCTCCTTTCACGCATGGCATGGGAGGATTGCAGGCTTTCTAAACTCTAAGAAAGCAAGAATTCTGAGAATGAGATTTAGGGTTAGGATTCTGGTTAGGGTTAAGGATGAAGTTTAGTGTTAGGGTGAGGGCTTAGGGTTAGGGATTAGGGTTAGGGTTAAAGGTTACTCTTAGGTTTAACGGTTACACTTTGGTTTAGTGTTGAGGTTTACGGTTAGGGTTAAGATGAGGGGTTAGGGTTTGGTACAGGGTTAGGGTTAAGTGTTAGGTTTAGGGTTGAAGATTAGGATTAGGGTTAGGATTAAAGGTTAGCGTGAGAGTTAACGCTTAGGGTTAAGGTTAAGAGTTAGGGTTTAGGGTTAGGGTTAGGGTTAGGGTTAGTTTTAGGGTTAGAGTTATGTGCTATGGTTGGTGTTAGAGGTTAGGGTTAGGTTTACTGGTCATGGTTACGGTTACCTTTAGGGGTTAGCATTAGGGTTAGGGTTAGGGTTAGGGTTAAGGGATAGGATTAGGGGTAAGTGTTGGGCTTAGGGTTAGGGTTCAGTGTTAATGTTAGCATTAAGGATTAGGGTTAGGGTCAGGGTTAAATGCTTGGGTGATGGTAATGGTTAGGGTCAGGGTTAAGGTTCACGGATAGGGTTAGTGTTAAGGGTTACGGGTAGGTTTAGGGTTCAGGGTTAGTGTTAGCATTAGGGCTTAAGGTTAGGATTAGGCGGTAGGTTAGATTTAGGGTTAGATCTAGGCGTTAGGGTAAGGGCTAGCGTTAGGGTTAAGAGATAGGGTTAGGTTTAATGCTTAGGATTAGGGTTAGGGTTTGGGGTTAAAGTAAGTGTTAGGGGTCAGGTTTAAGGATCCAAGGTTAGGGTTATTTTTAGCTGTAGTGTTAGGGTTAGGGATAAGGGATCCCATTAGCATTAAGGGTCTTCCTTACTGTAGGGTTAAGGGTTAGGCTTAGAGTTAAAGTTTAAGGTTAGGGTCAGTGTTAAGATTTAGGGTGAGGGTTAACGGTCAGGGTAAAAGTTAAGCGTTAGGGCTAGGGATTAGTGATTAGGGTTTTTGGTTAGTGTTAGGGTTAGCGGTTAGGAGTTAGTGTTTTATGAAGGGGTATGGTTAGAATTAGGATTGGGGTTAGAGTTAGGGTGAGGTATAGGGGTTAGGTTTAGGGGTTAGCTTTAGGGTAAAAGGATAGGATTAGGGTTACGGGTTGGGCTTAGGTTTAGGGTTAAAGTTTACTGCTGGGGTTAGGGATAGGGTTCAGGGTTAGCTTTAGGGGTTCTGGTTAGGGTTAGGTGTTAGGTTAGTGTCAGGGTTAGGTCTAGTCGTGAGGGTAAGGTTTAGGGTTAGCTTTAAGAGCTAGGGTTAGGTTTAATGGTCAGGATTAGGATTAGGGTTAAGGGTTAGGGTAAGGCTTAGGGGTTAGGGTGAAGGGTTAGGGTCAAGGGTTAGGGTTTTTGTTAGGCATAGCGTTGGGGTTAGAAGTAAGGGTTACTGTCAGTGTTAGGGTTGTAGGTAGGGTTACGGTTAGGGTTAGCGGTTTAGAATTAGGGTTAGGGATTAGGTGTCACAGTGATGACTAGGAGATAGGGTTAGAATTATGGGATAGGGGTTGTTCTCAGGAAATGGGTTATGCATTAACGTTAGGATAAGAGGTTAAAGTTAGGCGCACGGTGAGGTTTACGTGTAAGGGGAGAAATAGGATCAGGGTTGGGTGTTATGTTCAGGGTTAGGGTTATCTGTTAAAGGTATTGTTTATGCTTAGCGCACGGGCCCTGTCTGCATTAGGCGGGTGGGAGGAGTTTAGGGGGCTGGGATTGTACCCGGGAACCCACTCTATCATACTCTGGGTATGGGCCCATGGGTTTCATGCAGGACACAGTGGTAGAGCCTCCTTTCACGCATGGCATGGGAGGATTGCAGGCTTTCTAAACTCTAAGAAAGCAAGAAGTCTGAGAATTAGATTTAGGGTTAGGATTCTGGTTAGGGTTAAGGATGAAGTTTAGTGTTAGGGTGAGGGCTTAGGGTTAGGGATTAGGGTTAGGGTTAAAGGTTACTCTTAGGTTTAACGGTTACATTTTGGTTTAGGGTTGAGGTTTACGGTTAGGGTTAAGATGAGGGGTTAGGGTTTGGTACAGGGTTAGGGTTAAGTGTTAGGTTTAGGGTTGAAGATTAGGATTAGGGTTAGGATTAAAGGTTAGCGTGAGAGTTAACGCTTAGGGTTAAGATTAAGTGTTAGGGTTTAGGGTTAGGTTTAGTGTTAGTTTTAGGGTTAGAGTTATGTGCTATGGTTTGTGTTAGAGGTTAGGGTTAGGTTTACTGGTCACGGTTAGGGTTACGTTTAGGGGTTAGCATTAGTTTTAGGGTTAGGGTTAAGGGATAGGATTAGGGTTAAGTGTTGGGCTTAGTGTTAGGTCTTAGTGTTAGGGTTATCATTAAGGATTAGGTTAAGGTTAGGGTCAGTGTTAAGGTTTAGGGTGAGGGTTAACGCTTAGGGTAAAGGTTAAGCGTTAGGGTTAGGGATTAGTGATTAGGGATTTTGGTTAGTGTTAGGGTTAGCGGTTAGGAGTTTGTGTTTTATGAAGGGGTATGGTTAGAATTAGGATTGGGGTTAGAGTTAGGGTGAGGTATAGGGGTTAGGTTTAGGGGTTAGTTTTAGGGTAAAATGATAGGATTAGGGTTACGGGTTGGGCTTAGGTTTAGGGTTAAAGTTTACTGCTAGGGTTAGGGATAGGCTTCAGGGTTAGCTTTAGGGGTTCTGGTTAGGGTTAGGTGTTAGGTTAGTGTCAGGGTTAGGTCTAGTCGTGAGGGTAAGGTTTAGGGTTAGCTTTAAGAGCTAGGGTTAGGTTTAATGGTTAGGATTAGGATTAGGGTTAAGGGTTAGGGTAAGGCTTAGGGGTTAGGGTGAAGGGTTAGGGTCAAGGGTTAGGGTTTTTGTTAGGCATAGCGTTCGGGTTAGAAGTAAGGGTTACTGTCAGTGTTAGGGTTGTAGGTAGGGTTACGGTTAGGGTTAGCGGTTTAGAATTAGGGTTAGGGATTAGGTGTCACAGTGATGACTAGGAGATAGGGTTAGAATTATGGGATAGGGGTTGTTCTCAGGAAATGGGTTATGCATTAACTTTAGGATAAGAGGTTAAAGTTAGGCGCACGGTGAGGTTTACGTGTTAAGGGGAGAAATAGGAACAGGGTTGGGTGTTATGTTCAGGGTTAGGGTTATCTGTTAAAGGTATTGTTTATGCTTAGCGCACGGGCCCTGTCTGCATTAGGCAGGCGGGGGGAGTTTAGGGGGCTGGGATTGTACCCGGGAACCCACTCTATCATAATCTGGGTATGGGCCCATGGGTTTCATGCAGGACACAGTGGTAGAGCCTCCTTTCACGCATGGCATGGGAGGATTGCAGGCTTTCTAAACTCTAAGAAAGCAAGAAGTCTGAGAATTAGATTTAGGGTTAGGATTCTGGTTAGGGTTAAGGATGAAGTTTAGTGTTAGGGTGAGGGCTTAGGGTTAGGGATTAGGGTTAGGGTGAAAGGTTACTCTTAGGTTTAACGGTTACACTTTGGTTTAGGGTTGAGGTTTACGGTTAGGGTTAAGATGAGGGGTTAGGGTTTGGTACAGGGTTAGGGTTAAGTGTTAGGTTTAGGTTTGAAGATTAGGATTAGGGTTAGGATTAAAGGTTAGCGAGAGAGTTAACGCTTAGTGTTAAGCTTAAGAGTTAGGGTTTAGGGTTAGGTTTAGGGTTAGGGTTAGTTTTAGGGTTAGAGTTATGTGCTATGGTTTGTGTTAGAGGTTAGGGTTAGGTTTACTGGTCACAGTTAGGGTTACATTCAGGGGGTAGCATTAGGGTTAGGGTTACGGTTAAGGGATAGGATTAGGGTTAAGTGTTGGGCTTAGGGTTAGGGTTTAGTGTTAGGTTTATCATTAAGGATTAGGGTTAGAATCAGGGTTAAATGCTTGGTTGCGGGTAATGGTTAGGGTCAGGGTTAAGGTTCACGGATAGGGTTAGTGTTAAGGGTTACGGGTAGGTTTAGGGTTCAGTATTAGAGTTAGCATTAGGGCTTAAGGTTAAGATTAGGCTGTAGGTTAGATTTAGGGTTAGATCTAGGCGTTAGGGTAAGGGCTAGCGTTAGGGTTAAGAGATAGGGTTAGGTTTAATGCTTAGGATTAGGGTTAGGATTTGGGGTTAAAGTAAGTGATAAGGGTTAGGTTTAAGGATCCAAGGTTAGGGTTATTTTTAGCTGTAGTGTTAGGGTTAGGGATAAGGGATCCCATTAGCATTAAGGGTCTTCCTTACTGTAGGGTTAAGGGTTAGGCTTAGAGTTAAAGGTTAAGGTTAGGGTCAGTGTTAAGGTTTAGGGTGAGGGTTAACGGTCAGGGTAAAGGTTAAGCGTTAGGGTTAGGCATTAGTGATTAGGGTTTTTGGTTAGTGTTAGGGTTAGCGGTTAGGAGTTAGTGTTTTATGAAGCGGTATGGTTAGAATTAGGATTGGGGTTAGAGTTAGGGTGAGGTATAGGGGTTAGGTTTAGGGGTTAGTTTTAGGGTAAAAGGATAGGATTAGGGTTACGGGTTGGGCTTAGGTTTAGGGTTAAAGTTTACTGCTGGGGTTAGGGATAGGGTTCAGGGTTAGCTTTAGGGGTTCTGGTTAGGGTTAGGTGTTAGGTTAGTGTCAGGGTTAGGTCTAGTCGTGAGGGTAAGGTTTAGGGTTAGCTTTAAGAGCTAGGGTTAGGTTTAATGGTTAGGATTAGGATTAGGGTTAAGGGTTAGGGTAAGGCTTAGGGGTTAGGGTGAAGGGTTAGGGTCAAGGGTTAGGGTTTTTGTTAGGCATAGCGTTGGGGTTAGAAGTAAGGGTTACTGTCAGTGTTAGGGTTGTAGGTAGGGTTACGGTTAGGGTTAGCGGTTTAGAATTAGGGTTAGGGATTAGGTGTCACAGTGATGACTAGGAGATAGGGTTAGAATTATGGGATAGGGGTTGTGCTCAGGAAATGGGTTATGCATTAACGTTAGGATAAGAGGTTAAAGTTAGGCGCACGGTGAGGTTTACGTGTTAAGGGGAGAAATAGGAACAGGGTTGGGTGTTATGTTCAGGGTTAGGGTTATCTGCTAAAGGTATTGTTTATGCTTAGCGCACGGGCCCTGTCTGCATTAGGCGGGTGGGAGGAGTTTAGGGGGCTGGGATTGTACCCGGGAACCCACTCTATCATACTCTGGGTATGGGCCCATGGGTTTCATGCAGGACACAGGGGTAGAGCCTCCTTTCATGCATCGCATGGGAGGATTGCAGGCTTTCTAAACTCTAAGAAAGCAAGAAGTCTGAGAATTAGATTTAGGGTTAGGATTATGGTTAGGGTTAAGGATGAAGTTTAGTGTTAGGGTGAGGGCTTGGGGTTAGGGATTAGGGTTAGGGTTAAAGGTTACTCTTAGGTTTAACGGTTACACTTTGGTTTAGGGTTGAGGTTTAAGGTTAGGGTTAAGACGAGGGGTTAGGGTTTGGTACAGGGTTAGGGTTAAGTGTTAGGTTCAGGGTTGAAGATTAGGATTAGGGTTGGGATTAAAGGTTAGCGTGACAGTTAACGCTTAGGGTTAAGGTTAAGAGTTAGTGTTTAGGGTTAGGGTTAGGGTTAGTTTTAGGGTTAGAGTTATGTGCTATGGTTTGTGTTAGAGGTTAGGGTAAGGTTTACTGGTCACGGTTAGGGTTACGTTTAGGGGTTAGCATTAGGGTTAGGGTTAGGGTTAGGGTTAAGGGATAGGATTAGGGTTAAGTGTTGGGCTTAGGGTTAGGGTTTAGTGTTACGGTTAGCATTAAGGATTAGGGTTGGAATCAGGGTTAAATGCTTGGGTGCGTGTAACGGTTAGGGTCAGGGTTAAGGTTCACGGATAGGGTTAGTGTTAAGGGTTACGGGTAGGTTTAGGGTTCAGGATTAGAGTTAGCATTAGGGCTTAAGGTTAAGATTAGGCTGTAGGTTAGATTTAGGGTTAGATCTAGGCGTTAGGGTAAGGGCTACCGTTAGGGTTAAGAGATAGGGTTAGGTTTAATGCTTAGGATTAGGGTTAGGGTTTGGGGTTAAAGTAAGTGATAGGGGTTAGGTTTAAGGATCCAAGGTTAGGGTTATTTTTAGCTGTAGTGTTAGGGTTAGGGATAAGGGATCCCATTAGCATTAAGGGTCTTCCTTACTGTAGGGTTAAGGGTTAGGCTTAGAGTTAAAGGTTAAGGTTAGGGTCAGTGTTAAGATTTAGGGTGGGGGTTAACGCTTAGGGTAAAGGTTAAGCGTTAGGGTTAGGGATTAGTGATTAGGGTTTTTGGTTATTGTTAGGGTTAGCGGTTAGGAGTTAGTGTTTTATGAAGGGGTATGGTTAGAATTAGGATTGGGGTTAGAGTTAGGGTGAGGTATAGGTGTTAGGTTTAGGGGTTAGTTTTAGGGTAAAAGGATAGGATTAGGGTTACGGGTTGGGCTTAGGTTTAGGGTTAAAGTTTACTGCTTGGGATAGGGATAGGGATCAGGGTTAGCTTTAGGGGTTCTGGTTAGGGTTAGGTGTTAGGTTAGTGTCAGGGTTAGGTCTAGTCGTGAGGGTAAGGTTTAGGGTTAGCTTTAAGAGCTAGGGTTAGGTTTAATGGTTAGGATTAGGATTAGGGTTAAGGGTTAGGGTAAGGCTTAGGGGTTAGGGTGAAGGGTTAGGATCAAGGGTTAGGGTTTTTGCTAGGCATAGCGTTGGGGTTAGAAGTAAGGGTTACTGTCAGTGTTAGGGTTGTAGGTAGGGTTACGGTTAGGGTTAGCGGTTTAGAATTAGGGTTAGGGATTAGGTGTCACAGTGATGACTAGGAGATAGGATTAGAATTATGGGATAGGGGTTGTTCTCAGGAAATGGGTTATGCATTAACGTTAGGATAAGAGGTTAAAGTTAGGCGCACGGTGAGGTTTACGTGTTAAGGGGAGAAATAGGAACAGGGTTGGGTGTTATGTTCAGGGTTAGGGTTATCTGTTAAAGGTATTGTTTATGCTTAGCGCACGGGCCCTGTCTGCATTAGGCGGGCGGGGGGAGTTTAGCGGGCTGGGATTGTACCCGGGAACCCACTCTATCATACTCTGGGTATGGGCCCATGGGTTTCATGCAGGACACAGTGGTAGAGCCTCCTTTCACGCATGGCATGGGAGGATTGCAGGCATTCTAAACTCTAAGAAAGCAAGAAGTCTGAGAATTAGATTTAGGGTTAGGATTCTGGTTAGGGTTAAGGATGAAGTTTAGTGTTAGGGTGAGGGCTTAGGGTTAGGGATTAGGGTTAGGGTTAAAGGTTACTCTTAGGTTTACCGGTTACACTTTGGTTTAGGGTTGAGGTTTACGGTTAGGGTTAAGATGAGGGGTTAGGGTTTGGTACAGGGTTAGGGTTAAGTGTTAGGTTTAGGTTTGAAGATTAGGATTAGGGTTAGGATTAAAGGTTAGCGTGAGAGTTAACGCTTAGGGTTAAGGTTAAGAGTTAGGGTTTAGGGTTAGGGTTAGGGTTAGTGTTAGTTTTAGGGTTAGAGTTATGTGCTATGGTTTGTGTTAGAGGTTAGGGTTAGGTTTACTGGTCACGGTTAGGGTTACGTTTAGGGGGTAGCATTAGGGTTAGTGTTAGGGTTAAGGGATAGGATTAGGGATAAGTGTTGGGCTTAGGGTTAGGGTTTAGTGTTAGGGTTAGCATTAAGGATTAGGGTTAGGGTCAGGGTTAAATGCTTGGGTGAGGGTAATGGTTAGGGTCAGGGTTAAGGTTCACGGATAGGGTTAGTGTTAAGGGTTACGGGTAGGTTTAGGGTTCAGGGTTAGTGTTAGCATTAGGGCTTAAGGTTAGGATTAGGCGGTAGGTTAGATTTAGGGTTAGATCTAGGCGTTAGGGTAAGGGCTAGCGTTAGGATTAAGAGATAGGGTTAGGTTTAATGCTTAGGATTAGGGTTAGGGTTTGGGGTTAAAGTAAGTGTTAGGGGTCAGGTTTAAGGATCCAAGGTTAGGGTTATTTTTAGCTGTAGTGTTAGGGTTAGGGATAAGGGATCCCATTAGCATTAAGGGTCTTCCTTACTGAAGGGTTAAGGGTTAGGCTTAGAGTTAAAGGTTAAGGTTAGGGTCAGTGTTAAGATTTAGGGTGAGGGTTAACGGTTAGGGTAAAGGTTAAGCGTTAGGGTTAGGGATTAGTGATTAGGGTTTTTGGTTAGTGTTAGGGTTAGCGGTTAGGAGTTAGTGTTTTATGAAGGGGTATGGTTAGAATTAGGATTGGGGTTAGAGTTAGGGTGAGGTATAGGGGTTAGGTTTCGGGGTTAGTTTTAGGGTAAAAGGATAGGATTAGGGTTACGGGTTGGGCTTAGGTTTAGGGTTAAAGTTTACTGCTGGGGTTAGGGATAGGGTTCAGGGTTAGCTTTAGGGGTTCTGGTTAGGGTTAAGTGTTAGGTTAGTGTCAGGGTTAGGTCTAGTCGTGAGGGTAAGGTTTAGGGTTAGCTTTAAGAGCTAGGGTTAGGTTTAATGGTTAGGATTAGGATTAGGGTTAAGGGTTAGGGTAAGGCTTAGGGGTTAGGGTGAAGGGTTAGGGTCAAGGGTTAGGGTTTTTGTTAGGCATGGCGTTGGGGTTAGAAGTAAGGGTTACTGTCAGTGTTAGGGTTGTAGGTAGGGTTACGGTTAGGGTTAGCGGTTTAGAATTAGGGTTAGGGATTAGGTGTCACAGTGATGACTACGAGATAGGGTTAGAATTATGGGATAGGGGTTGTTCTCAGGAAATGGGTTATGCATTAACGTTAGGATAAGAGGTTAAAGTTAGGCGCACGGTGAGGTTTACGTGTAAGGGGAGAAATAGGATCAGGGTTGGGTGTTATGTTCAGGGTTAGGGTTATCTGTTAAAGGTATTGTTTATGCTTAGCGCACGGGCCCTGTCTGCATTAGGCGGGTGGGAGGAGTTTAGGGGGCTGGGATTGTACCCGGGAACCCACTCTATCATACTCTGGGTATGGGCCCATGGGTTTCATGCAGGACACAGTGGTAGAGCCTCCTTTCACGCATGGCATGGGAGGATTGCAGGCTTTCTAAACTCTAAGAAAGCAAGAAGTCTGACAATTAGATTTAGGGTTAGGATTCTGGTTAGGGTTAAGGATGAAGTTTAGTGTTAGGGTGAGGGCTTGGGGTTAGGGATTAGGGTTAGGGTTAAAGGTTACTCTTAGGTTTAACGGTTACACTTTGGTTTAGGGTTGAGGTTTAAGGTTAGGGTTAAGACGAGGGGTTAGGGTTTGGTACAGGGTTAGGGTTAAGTGTTAGGTTCAGGGTTGAAGATTAGGATTAGGGTTAGGATTAAAGGTTAGCGTGAGAGTTAACGCTTAGGGTTAAGGTTAAGAGTTAGGGTTTAGGGTTAGGGTTAGGGTTAGTTTTAGGGTTAGAGTTATGTGCTATGGTTTGTGTTAGAGGTTAGGGTAAGGTTTACTGGTCACGGTTAGGGTTACGTTTAGGGGTTAGCATTAGGGTTAGGGTTAGGGTTAGGGTTAAGGGATAGGATTAGGGTTAAGTGTTGGGCTTAGGGTTAGGGTTTAGTGTTAGGGTTAGCATTAAGGATTAGGGTTGGAATCAGGGTTAAATGCTTGGGTGCGTGTAACGGTTAGGGTCAGGGTTAAGGTTCACGGATAGGGTTAGTGTTAAGGGTTACGGGTAGGTTTAGGGTTCAGGATTAGAGTTAGCATTAGGGCTTAAGGTTAAGATTAGGCTGTAGGTTAGATTTAGGGTTAGATCTAGGCGTTAGGGTAAGGGCTACCGTTAGGGTTAAGAGATAGGGTTAGGTTTAATGCTTAGGATTAGGGTTAGGGTTTGGGGTTAAAGTAAGTGATAGGGGTTAGGTTTAAGGATCCAAGGTTAGGGTTATTTTTAGCTGTAGTGTTAGGGTTAGGGATAAGGGATCCCATTAGCATTAAGGGTCTTCCTTACTGTAGGGTTAAGGGTTAGGCTTAGAGTTAAAGGTTAAGGTTAGGGTCAGTGTTAAGATTTAGGGTGAGGGTTAACGGTCAGGGTAAAGGTTAAGCGTTAGGGTTAGGGATTAGTGATTAGGGTTTTTGGTTAGTGTTAGGGTTAGCGGTTAGGAGTTAGTGTTTTATGAAGGGGTATGGTTAGAATTAGGATTGGGGTTAGAGTTAGGGTGAGGTATAGGGGTTACGTTTAGGGGTTAGCATTAGTTTTAGGGTTAGGGTTAAGGGATAGGTTTAGGGTTAAGTGTTGGGCTTAGTGTTAGGTCTTAGTGTTAGGGTTATCATTAAGGATTAGGTTAAGGTTAGGGTCAGTGTTAAGGTTTAGGGTGAGGGTTAACGGTTAGGGTAAAGGTTAAGCGTTAGGGTTAGGGATTAGTGATTAGGGATTTTGGTTAGTGTTAGGGATAGCGGTTAGGAGTTTGTGTTTTATGAAGGGGTATGGTTAGAATTAGGATTGGGGTTAGAGTTAGGGTGAGGTATAGGGGTTAGGTTTAGGGGTTAGTTTTAGGGTAAAAGGATAGGATTAGGGTTACGGGTTGGGCTTAGGTTTAGGGTTAAAGTTTACTGCTAGGGTTAGGGATAGGGTTCAGGGTTAGCTTTAGGGGTTCTGGTTAGGGTTAGGTGTTAGGTTAGTGTCAGGGTTAGGTCTAGTCGTGAGGGTAAGGTTTAGGGTTAGCTTTAAGAGCTAGGGTTAGGTTTAATGGTTAGGATTAGGATTAGGGTTAAGGGTTAGGGTAAGGCTTAGGGGTTAGGGTGAAGGGTTAGGGTCAAGGGTTAGGGTTTTTGTTAGGCAAAGCGTTCGGGTTAGAAGTAAGGGTTACTGTCAGTGTTAGGGTTGTAGGTAGGGTTACGGTTAGGGTTAGTGGTTTAGAATTAGGGTTAGGGATTAGGTGTCACAGTGATGACTAGGAGATAGGGTTAGAATTATGGGATAGGGGTTGTTCTCAGGAAATGGGTTATGCATTAACTTTAGGATAAGAGGTTAAAGTTAGGCGCACGGTGAGGTTTACGTTTAAGGGGAGAAATAGGAACAGGGTTGGGTGTTATGTTCAGGGTTAGGGTTATCTGTTAAAGGTATTGTTTATGCTTAGCGCACGGGCCCTGTCTGCATTAGGCAGGCGGGGAGAGTGTAGGGGGCTGGGATTGTACCCGGGAACCCACTCTATCATACTCTGGGTATGGGCCCATGGGTTTCATGCAGGACACAGTGGTAGAGCCTCCTTTCACGCATGGCATGGGAGGATTGCAGGCTTTCTAAACTCTAAGAAAGCAAGAAGTCTGAGAATTAGATTTAGGGTTAGGATTCTGGTTAGGGTTAAGGATGAAGTTTAGTGTTAGGGTGAGGGCTTAGGGTTAGGGATTAGGGTTAGGGTGAAAGGTTACTCTTAGGTTTAACGGTTACACTTTGGTTTAGGGTTGAGGTTTACGGTTAGGGTTAAGATGAGGGGTTAGGGTTTGGTACAGGGTTAGGGTTAAGTGTTAGGTTTAGGTTTGAAGATTAGGATTAGGGTTAGGATTAAAGGTTAGCGAGAGAGTTAACGCTTAGTGTTAAGGTTAAGAGTTAGGGTTTAGGGTTAGGTTTAGGGTTAGGGTTAGTTTTAGGGTTAGAGTTATGTGCTATGGTTTGTGTTAGAGGTTAGGATTAGGTTTACTGGTCACAGTTAGGGTTACATTTAGGGGGTAGCATTAGGGTTAGGGTTAGGGTTAAGGGATAGGATTAGGGTTAAGTGTTGGGCTTAGGGTTAGGGTTTAGTGTTAGGTTTATCATTAAGGATTAGGGTTAGAATCAGGGTTAAATGCTTGGGTGCGGGTAATGGTTAGGGTCAGGGTTAAGGTTCACGGATAGGGTTAGTGTTAAGGGTTACGGGTAGGATTCGGGTTCAGTATTAGAGTTAGCATTAGGGCTTAAGGTTAAGATTAGGCTGTAGGTTAGATTTAGGGTTAGATCTAGGCGTTAGGGTAAGGGCTAGCGTTAGGGTTAAGAGATAGGGTTAGGTTTAATGCTTAGGATTAGGGTTAGGGTTTGGGGTTAAAGTAAGTGATAGGGGTTAGGTTTAAGGATCCAAGGTTAGGGTTATTTTTAGCTGTAGTGTTAGGGTTAGGGATAAGGGACCCCATTAGCATTAAGGGTCTTCCTTACTGTAGGGTTAAGGGTTAGGCTTAGAGTTAAAGGTTAAGGTTAGGGTCAGTGTTAAGATTTAGGGTGAGGGTTAACGGTCAGGGTAAAGGTTAAGCGTTAGGGTTAGGGATTAGTGATTAGGGTTTTTGGTTAGTGTTAGGGTTAGCGGTTAGGAGTTAGTGTTTTATGAAGGGGTATGTTTAGAATTAGGATTGGGGTTAGAGTTAGGGTGAGGTATAGGGGTTAGGTTTAGGGGTTAGTTTTAGGGTAAAAGGATAGGATTAGGGTTACGGGTTGGGCTTAGGTTTAGGGTTAAAGTTTACTGCTGGGGTTCGGGATAGGGTTCAGGGTTAGCTTTAGGGGTTCTGGTTAGGGTTAGGTGTTAGGTTAGTGTCAGGGTTAGGTCTAGTCGTGAGGGTAAGGTTTAGGGTTAGCTTTAAGAGCTAGGGTTAGGTTTAATGGTTAGGATTAGGATTAGGGTTAAGGGTTAGGGTAAGGCTTAGGGGTTAGGGTGAAGGGTTAGGGTCAATGGTTAGGGTTTTTGCTAGGCATAGCGTTGGGGTTAGAAGTAAGGGTTACTGTCAGTGTTAGGGTTGTAGGTAGGGTTACGGTTAGGGTTAGCGGTTTAGAATTAGGGTTAGGGATTAGGTGTCACAGTGATGACTAGGAGATAGGGTTAGAATTATGGGATAGGGGTTGTTCTCAGGAAATGGGTTATGCATTAACGTTAGGATAAGAGGTTAAAGTTAGGCGCACGGTGAGGTTTACGTGTTAAGGGGAGAAATAGGAACAGGGTTGGGTGTTATGTTCAGGGTTAGGGTTATCTGTTAAAGGTATTGTTTATGCTTAGCGCACGGGCCCTGTCTGCATTAGGCGGGCGGGGGGAGTTTAGGGGGCTGGGATTGTACCCGGGAACCCACTCTATCATACTCTGGGTATGAGCCCGTGGGTTTCATGCAGGACACAGTGGTAGAGCCTCCTTTCACGCATGGCATGGGAGGATTGCAGGCTTTCTAAACTCTAAGAAAGCAAGAAGTCTGAGAATTAGATTTAGGGTTAGGATTCTGGTTAGGGTTAAGGATGAAGTTTAGTGTTAGGGTGAGGGCTTAGGGTTAGGGATTAGGGTTAGGGTTAAAGGTTACTCTTATGTTTAGCGGTTACACTTTGGTTTAGAGTTGAGGTTTACGGTTAGGGTTAAGATGAGGGGTTAGGGTTTGGTACAGGGTTAGGGTTAAGTGTTAGGTTTAGGTTTGAAGATTAGGATTAGGGTTAGGATTAAAGGTTAGCGTGAGAGTTAACGCTTAGGGTTAAGGTTAAGAGTTACGGTTTAGGGTTAGGGTTAGGGTTAGGGTTAGTTTTAGGGTTAGAGTTATGTGCTATGGTTTGTGTTAGAGGTTAGGGTTAGGTTTAATGGTCACGGTTAGGGTTACGTTTAGGGGGTAGCATTAGGGTTAGGGTTAGGGTTAAGGGATAGGATTAGGGATAAGTGTTGGGCTTAGGGTTAGGGTTTAGTGTTAGGGTTAGCATTAAGGATTAGGGTTAGAGTCAGGGTTAAATGCTTGGGTGCGGGTAATGGTTAGGGTCAGGGTTAAGGTTCACGGATAGGGTTAGTGTTAAGTGTTACGGGTAGGTTTAGGGTTCAGGGTTAGTGTTAGCATTATGGCTTAAGGTTAGGATTAGGCAGTAGGTTAGATTTAGGGTTAGATCTAGGCGTTAGGGTAAGGGCTAGCGTTAGGGTTAAGAGATAGGGTTAGGTTTAATGCTTAGGATTAGGGTTAGGGTTTGGGGTTAAAGTAAGTGTTAGGGGTTAGGTTTAAGGATCCAAGGTTAGGGTTATTTTTAGCTGTAGTGTTAGGGTTAGGGATAAGGGATCCCATTAGCATTAAGGGTCTTCCTTACTGTAGGGTTAAGGGTTAGGCTTAGAGTTAAAGGTTAAGGTTAGGGTCAGTGTTAAGATTTAGGGTGGGGGTTAACGCTTAGGGTAAAGGTTAAGCGTTAGGGTTAGGGATTAGTGATTAGGGTTTTTGGTTAGTGTTAGGGTTAGCGGTTAGGAGTTAGTGTTTTATGAAGGGGTATGGTTAGAATTAGGATTGGGGTTAGAGTTAGGGTGAGGTATAGGTGTTAGGTTTAGGGGTTAGTTTTAGGGTAAAAGGATAGGATTAGGGTTACGGGTTGGGCTTAGGTTTAGGGTTAAAGTTTACTGCTTGGGATTGGGATAGGGATCAGGGTTAGCTTTAGGGGTTCTGGTTAGGGTTAGGTGTTAGGTTAGTGTCAGGGTTAGGTCTAGTCGTGAGGGTAAGGTTTAGGGTTAGCTTTAAGAGCTAGGGTTAGGTTTAATGGTTAGGATTAGGATTAGGGTTAAGGGTTAGGGTAAGGCTTAGGGGTTAGGGTGAAGGGTTAGGATCAAGGGTTAGGGTTTTTGCTAGGCATAGCGTTGGGGTTAGAAGTAAGGGTTACTGTCAGTGTTAGGGTTGTAGGTAGGGTTACGGTTAGGGTTAGCGGTTTAGAATTAGGGTTAGGGATTAGGTGTCACAGTGATGACTAGGAGATAGGGTTAGAATTATGGGATAGGGGTTGTTCTCAGGAAATGGGTTATGCATTAACGTTAGGATAAGAGGTTAAAGTTAGGCGCACGGTGAGGTTTACGTGTTAAGGGGAGAAATAGGAACAGGGTTGGGTGTTATGTTCAGGGTTAGGGTTATCTGTTAAAGGTATTGTTTATGCTTAGCGCACGGGCCCTGTCTGCATTAGGCGGGCGGGGGGAGTTTAGGGGGCTGGGATTGTACCCGGGAACCCACTCTATCATACTCTGGGTATGGGCCCGTGGGTTTCATGCAGGACACAGTGGTAGAGCCTCCTTTCACGTGTGGCATGGGAGGATTGGAGGCTTTCTAAACTCTAAGAAAGCAAGAAGTCTGAGAATTAGATTTAGGGTTAGGATTCTGGTTAGGGTTAAGGATGAAGTTTAGTGTTAGGGTGAGGGCTTAGGGTTAGGGATTAGGGTTAGGGTTAAAGGTTACTCTTAGGTTTACCGGTTACACTTTGGGTTAGGGTTGAGGTTTACGGTTAGGGTTAAGATGAGGGGTTAGGGTTTGGTACAGGGTTAGGGTTAAGTGTTAGGTTTAGGTTTGAAGATTAGGATTAGGGTTAGGATTAAAGGTTAGCGTGAGAGTTAACGCTTAGGGTTAAGGTTAAGAGTTAGGGTTTAGGGTTAGGGTTAGGGTTAGTGTTAGTTTTAGGGTTAGAGTTATGTGCTATGGTTTGTGTTAGAGGTTAGGGTTAGGTTTACTGGTCACGGTTAGGGTTACGTTTAGGGGGTAGCATTAGGGTTAGTGTTAGGGTTAAGGGATAAGATTAGGGATAAGTGTTGGGCTTAGGGTTAGGGTTTAGTGTTAGGGTTAGCATTAAGGATTAGGGTTAGGGTCAGGTTTAAATGCTTGGGTGCGGGTAATGGTTAGGGTCAGGGTTAAGGTTCACGGATAGGGTTAGTGTTAAGCGTTACAGGTAGATTTAGGGTTCAGGGTTAGTGTTAACATTAGGGCTTAAGGTTAGGATTAGGCGGTAGGTTAGATTTAGGGTTAGATCTAGGCGTTAGGGTAAGGGCTAGCGTTAGGGTTAAGAGATAGGGTTAGGTTTAATGCTTAGGATTAGGGTTAGGGTTTGGGGTTAAAGTAAGTGTTAGGGGTTGGGTTTAAGGATCCAAGGTTAGGGTTATTTTTAGCTGTAGTGTTAGGGTTAGGGATAAGGGATCCCATTAGCATTAAGGGTCTTCCTTACTGTAGGGTTAAGGCTTAGGCTTAGAGTTAAAGTTTAAGGTTAGGGTCAGTGTTAACATTTAGGGTGATGGTTAACCGTTAGGGTAAAGGTTAAGCGTTAGGGTTAGGGATTAGTGATTAGGGTTTTTGGTTAGTGTTAGGGTTAGCGGTTAGGAGTTAGTGTTTTATGAAGGGGTATGGTTAGAATTAGGATTGGGGTTAGAGTTAGGGTGAGGTATAGGGGTTAGGTTTAGGGGTTAGTTTTAGGGTAAAAGGATAGGATTAGGGTTACGGGTTGGGCTTAGGTTTAGGGTTAAAGTTTACTGCTAGGGTTAGGGATAGGGTTCAGGATTAGCTTTAGGGGTTCTGGTTAGGGTTAGGTGTTAGGTTAGTGTCAGGGTTAGGTCTAGTCGTGAGGGTAAGGTTTAGGGTTAGCTTTAAGAGCTAGGGTTAGGTTTAATGGTTAGGATTAGGATTAGGGTTAAGGGTTAGGGTAAGGCTTAGGGGTTAGGGTGAAGTGTTAGGGTCAAGGGTTAGGGTTTTTGTTAGGCATAGCGTTGGGGTTAGAAGTAAGGGTTACTGTCAGTGTCAGGGCTGTGGGTAGGGTTACGGTTAGGGTTAGCGGTTTAGAATTAGGGTTAGGGATTAGGTGTCACAGTGATGACTAGGAGATAGGGTTAGAATTATGGGATAGGGGTTGTTCTCAGGAAATGGGTTATGCATTAACGTTAGGATAAGAGGTTAAAGTTAGGCACACGGTGAGGTTTATGTGGTAAGGGGAGAAATAGGAACAGGGTTGGGTGTTATGTTCAGGGTTAGGGTTATCTGTTAAAGGTATTGTTTATGCTTAGCGCACGGGCCCTGTCTGCATTAGGCGGGCGGGGGGAGTTTAGGGGGCTGGGATTGTACCCGGGAACCCACTCTATCATACTCTGAGTATGGGCCCGTGGGTTACATGCAGGACACAGTGGTAGAACCTCCTTTCACGAATGGCATGGGAGGATTGCAGGCTTTCTAAACTCTAAGAAAGGAAAAGTCTGAGAATTAGATTTAGGGTTAGGATTATGGTTAGGGTTAAGGATGAAGTTTAGTGTTAGGGTGAGGGCTTAGGGTTAGGGATTAGGGTTAGGGTTAAAGGTTACTCTTAGGTTTAACGGTTACACTTTGGTTTAGGGTTGAGGTTTACGGTTAGGGTTAAGATGAGGGGTTAGGTTTTGGTACAGGGTTAGGGTTAAGTGTTAGGTTTAGGGTTGAAGATTAGGATTACGGTTAGGATTAAAGGTTAGCGTGAGAGTTAACGCTTAGGGTTAAGGTTAAGATTTAGGGTTTAGGGTTAGGGTTAGGGTTAGGGTTAGTTTTAGGGTTAGAGTTATGTGCTATGGTTTGTGTTAGAGGTTAGGGTTAGGTTTACTGGTCACGGATAGGGTTACGTTTAGGGGGTAGCATTAAGGTTAGGGTTAAGGTTAAGGGATAGGATTAGGGATAAGTGTTGGCCTTAGGGTTAGGGTTTAGTGTTAGGGTTAGCATTAAGGATTAGGGTTAGAATCAGGGTTAAATGCTTGGGTGCGGGTAATGGTTAGGGTCAGGGTTAAGGTTCACGGGTAGGGTTAGTTTTAAGGGTTACGGGTAGGTTTAGGGTTCAGGGTTAGTGTTAGCATTAGGGCTTAAGGTTAGGATTAGGCGGTAGGTTAGATTTAGGGTTAGATCTAGGCGTTAGGGTAAGGGCTAGCGTTAGGGTTAAGAGATAGGGTTACGTTTAATGCTTAGGATTAGGGTTAGGGTTTGGGGTTAAAGTAAGTGTTAGGGGTTAGGTTTAAGGATCCAAGGTTAGGGTTATTTTTAGCTGTAGTGTTAGGGTTAGGGATAAGGGATCCCATTAGCATTAAGGGTCTTCCTTACTGTAGGGTTAAGGGATAGGCTTAGAGTTAAAGGTTAAGGTTAGGGTCAGTGTTAAGATTTAGGGTGAGGGTTAACGGTTAGGGTAAAGGTTAAGCATTAGGGTTAGGGATTAGTGATTAGGGTTTTTGGTTAGTGTTAGGGTTAGCGGTTAGGAATTAGTGTTTTATGAAGGGGTATGGTTAGAATTAGGATTGGGGATAGAATTAGGGTGAGGTATAGGGGTTAGGTTTAGGGGTTAGTTTTAGGGAAAAAGGATAGGATTAGGGTTACGGGTTGGGCTTAGGTTTAGGGTTAAAGTTTACTGCTAGGGTTAGGGATAGGGTTCAGGGTTAGCTTTAGGGGTTCTGGTTAGGGTTAGGTGTTAGGTTAGTGTCAGGGTTAGGTCTAGTCGTGAGGGTAAGGTTTAGGGTTAGCTTTAAGAGCTAGGGTTAGGTTTAATGGTTAGGATTAGGATTAGGGTTAAGGGTTAGGGTAAGGCTTAGGGGTTAGGGTGAAGGGTTAGGGTCAAGGGTTAGGGTTTTTGTTAGGCATAGCGTTGGGGTTAGAAGTAAGGGTTACTGTCAGTGTTAGGGTTGTAGGTAGGGTTACGGTTAGGGTTAGCAGTTTAGAATTAGGTGTCACAGTGATGACTAGGAGATAGGGTTAGAATTATGGGATAGGGGTTGTTCTCAGGAAATGGGTTATGCATTAACCTTAGGATAAGAGGTTAAAGTTAGGCGCACGGTGAGGTTTACGTGTTAAGGGGAGAAATAGGAACAGGGTTGGGTGTTGTGTTCAGGGTTAGGCTTATCTGTTAAAGGTATTGTTTATGCTTAGCGCACGGGCCCTGTCTGCATTAGGCGAGCGGGGGTAGTTTAGGGGGCTGGGATTGTACCCGGGAACCCACTCTATCATTCTCTGGGTATGGGCCCATGGGTTTCATGCAGGACACAGTGGTAGAGCCTCCTTTCATGCATGGCATGGGAGGATTGCAGGCTTTCTAAACTCTAAGAAAGCAAGCGAAGATGGCGGAGTGGCGGTGACTGCTCGGATCTGCGCCCTGGCGAGGAACCGTGGATCCGGACCTGCCACAACGCTAGAGGACCGCTCCCACACAGGAACAGCGGTGTGAATCCACGGAGAATCAGCGTGGGACAAACAGAGCAAATGAAGTCTGAGGTGAACAGAAATTAAGATCGCGGAACTCTGCGGAAGGCGCGGAACAGACAGTAGCCAGCGGAGCGCAGGCGGCTGCGCCCACCCCCAGGTGGGGCAGCGGCAGTCTTTAGGAAAAGCGGCTTGCGCTCCTCACTGACCTCCACCCCCAATTGCTTGGAGACCCCCTCGCTAGCCAGAGCAGAATCACCGAGCGAGACGTAGGGCATTGCAGACAGGAGGCTTTTTCGGGAGAATAGCTTGGAACCTGGGAAGTCTCGGCTGAGACAGTCCTTGGCGAGAAGGGACGGACCTGTGCCGGGGGGAGGGGCACGAACAATCCCCGATCAGCGAATTGCGCTGTACCTCTGCGCTACTTTTGTCGGTGTTTCTTCAGCCGGTGGCCCCCGGCGGCTTTGCCCGCCAAACACCCCGGCAGCGGCGGTCCCTGGTCTCTGCCTGCCGGGGAGCCGGTCCCCCTCCGACCCCGGAGCGCTGTGGGCGCCATCTTGAAAGCAAAGGCGGAACCGCTCGGGAGCCATAAGGTGCCCAGCGGCTCTCTCTCCCCGGCGCCCCCCGCTGGTCTCTGGGCCCGCGCCATCTCCGCCGGCCGCACTCGGCGTGAAGGGGCGGAGCTGCGCTAAGACGTAAAATAAACATTGAGTTGCCGCTCCGGAATCAACGGAGCGGGCGTGAAGGGGCGGAGCTGCGCTAAGGCGCAAAAACACAATCATTGAGCCGCTGAACTATATACTTCAGAATTGTGTATCCCTTCGTTTAGTGATGCGCTGTAGTGCTGTGTAGCTCTGTTTTTGTTCTTTTGTGTTTGTGTTTTCGCTGTTTCTGGGTTAGGTCTCTTTGTGTTATTTGTTAGTTTGGTTTTTGTTTTTCCTTTGTTTTGTTTTGTTTTATTTTGCTTCTTTTTTTTTTTTTTTTTGTTGTTGTTGTTTTGTTTTTTCTTTTCTCTTTCCTTTTTTTCCCTCTTCTCTTCTCCTTTTCTTTTCTCTTTCTTTTTCTTCTCCTTCTGTTCTTTCTTTTCACTTCCCTTTTTTTTTTCCTTTTTTCTTTTTTTCTTTTCTTTTCTTTTTTCTTTTTCCTTATTTCTTCTCTCTTTTTGCCTTCTAACTGGAAACCCACGGTGAGCTTGGGAACGGGCCAGGCCCCTGGCTCTGGTACATACCGGAACCTGAGTAGTCACTCCCAACGCCGGCGATCTGCGGGCGCGCAATAGCCATCTTGGGGCCCACAGCCAAGTCACTGCGGAGCAATAGGGTGCCAAGAGGCTCCCTGGACGGCCCCCTCCCCTGGTCCACAGACCTTATATAGGGTCCCCACCCACGTCTAAACATTGACTACTTCTCCAGAAGTGAGAGTGTGGAGCCTGGTCCCTGGGGACATTGGGCCAAGGCAGACTTTTGCCTGTGGGAGTTGCGGCAAATGGGGCGCTGAGCGAGCGAGGGCACCATCCACTCCCCACAGCTAGTATCTTTCCTGCAGATAGAGACAGAAACCACCCCTATAGAGGAAGAACCAAAGGGAAACAAACAAACAAAGAGAATTTTGGTCCACTACTAGTGTGGACCCTACCTGCCCTCTGAAAGACTACAACACAGTGTCCTAACTCACCAAAGCAGTCTTGGATCACTCCAATCCTCTAGGAATGGACCCATCAGAAGCAGTCCCCCAACTGAAATAGAAAAATTTCTAAACAATTCACAACAGTCTTCCCCTCTTGCCAAAGGAAGCAATATACCTAGACTGCTCCACAGCCTAAGAATAGAGCACAGAGAGTGCTGTTAACCAGACTAAATCTATAAGTAAAGATCCAACGATCAATCTAGATGGGAAGGGCCCAGCGAAAAAACACAGGAAGCACAAAGAATCAAACAGAAAGCTCACCCCCAAAGAGAAATACCGGCTCTCAACCATTTGACACAAACCAGACTCAAAACACCAACATGTCACAGGAAGAATTCCAATTATGGATCATAAACAAGCTGAATAATATACAAGAATCAATGGACAGACAACACAAGGAAAATGCAAAAAAAATACAGGATTTGGAGGAAAAATTCACTAAAGAAATTGAAATATTGAAGAAAAACCAAACTGAACTCCTAGAAATGAAGAATTCACTCAGAGAGCTACAAAACACTGTGGAAAGTCTCAAAAGCAGGGTAGATCAAACAGAGGAAAGAATCTCAGAAATTGAAGACAACTCCTTCCAACTAAATAAGTCAGTCACAGAGATAGATCAAAAAAGTAAGAGAAATGATCTGAGTCTTCAAGAAATGTGGGATTATGTGAAGAAACCTAACTTGAGAGTTATTGGCATTCCTGAGGGCGAAGAAGATAATAAGCAAGGGTTGGACAAGCTATTTGAAGACATAATCGAGGAAAATTTTCCAGGCCTTGCCAATACTCTAGACATACAGATTCAAGAAGCTCAAAGGACCCCTGGGAGATTCATAGCAAATAGGAAAACACCACGCCACGTAGTCATCAGGCTGACCAAAATATCCACTAAAGAGTCCCTTCTCCGAGCTGTAAGGAGAAAGAAACAGGTAACTTACAAAGGAAAACCCATCAGAATTACGCCAGATTTCTCAGCTGAAACCTTACAAGCAAGAAGAGGTTGGGGCCCCATTTTCACGCTTCTGAAACAGAATAATGCCCAGCCTAGAATCTTGTACCCAGCTAAGCTAAGTTTTCTATACGAAGGAGAAAACAAGACGTTCTCAGATAAACAAAGGTTGAAGGAATTCACCAAGACAAGACCAGCCCTGCAAGAAGTACTCAAAAGAGAGTTACACACGGATCAGCACAAGAAAGATCCACGAATGTAAAACTACTCAAGAGCTAAAGATCAAATTCCAGATACCACAATGGCTCAGGAGAGAAAACATCGCAATGAAGTTCTACCCAACAAGCTGAACAAAAAACCGTCTCACTTATCAGTTTTCTCAATAAATGTGAATGGCTTGAATTCCCCGCTCAAGAGACATAGACTGGCCCAATGGATAAAAAAGCACAAGCCAAGTATCTGCTGTCTCCAAGAAACCCACCTAAAGAGCAAAGATGCATTTAGACTGAAAGTAAAAGGATGGAAATCGGTATTTCATGCAAACGGTAACGAAAAGAAAGCTGGTGTGGCAATCTTAATTTCCAATAACTTAGCTTTCAAACCAACAAAAATAATTAAAGACAAAAATGGCTACTACATACTGGTCAAGGGCACAATTCAACAAGAAGCCATGACTATACTCAATATATATGCACCCAACCTAGGTGCACCTAGATTCATAAAGCAAACCCTACTAGATCTGAACCAGATGATAGATAATAATACTGTAATAGCTGGAGACTTTAACACCCCACTGACAGTACAGGACAGATCCTCTAAACAGAAAATAAACAAAGACATAATGGACCTAAATAGAATGCTAGAACAAATGGGCATGACTGACATCTATAGGACATTCTACCCAAAGTCCACAGAATATACATTCTTCTCATCAGCTCACAGGACATTCTCTAAGATTGACCATGTCCTAGGACATAAATCATGTCTTCAAAAATTCAAAAAAATAGAAATTATACCATGCATCTTCTCAGATCACAGCGGAATAAAAGTAACAATGATCACAAACAGAAACCCTCACTCTTACTCAAAGTCATGGAAGCTAAATAACCTTCTCCTGAATAATTATTCTATAAAAGAAGAAATCAAGATGGAAATCAAAAATTTCTTTGAATTAAATGACAATGGAGATACAACTTATCAAAATCTATGGGATGCAGCTAAAGCAGTCCTGAGAGGAAAATTCATATCCATAAATGCCTATATCAAAAAGACAGAAAACATGCAAATAGACAACCTAACGAATAGACTCAAAGAGCTGGAGAAAGAAGAACAGAACGATCCCAAACCCAGCAGAAGGCGAGAAATTACTAAGATCAAATCAGAACTAAATGAAAAGGACAACAAAGAAACTATAAGGGAAATTAATAAAACAAAAAGTTGGTTCTTTGAAAAGATAAACAAAATAGACACACCTCTGGCTAGACTAACCAAGAGCACAAAAGTAAAATCTCTAATAACCTCCATTAGGAACATGAAAGGAGAAATCACAACCGATGCTACAGAGATACAAGATATCATCTATGAATTCTACAAAAATCTTTATGCACACAAACTGGAGAACGTGGAGGAAATGGACAAATTTTTAGAGACACATAGTCTTCCCAGGCTCAACCAGGAAGAAATAGAGTACCTGAACAGACCAATATCAAGAACTGAAATCGAAACAGCAATAAAAAACCTTCCCAAAAAGAAAAGCCCTGGTCCAGATGGGTTCACACCTGAATTTTACCATACATACAAAGAAGAACTGGTGCCCATCCTACATAAACTATTCTCCAATATTGAGAAGGATGGAGTTCTCCCCAACACGTTCTACCAAGCCAATATAACATTAATACCAAAACCTGGAAAGGACACAACAAAAATAGAGAACTACAGACCAATTTCCCTCATGAATATAGATGCAAAAATTTTCAATAAAATACTAGCAAATCGAATCCAAGTACTTATCAAAAAAGTAATCCACCACGACCAAGTGGGCTTCATCCCAGAGATGCAGGGGTGGTTCAACATACGTAAATCTATCAATGTAATTCACCACATAAATAGAAGCAAAAACAAAAATCATATGATACTCTCATTAGATGCAGAAAAAGCATTTGACAAAATTCAACACCCTTTTATGATAAAAACGCTTAACAAAATAGGCATTGATGGAACCTACCTAAAAATGATACAAGCCATATATGACAAACCCACAGCCAACATCATACTGAATGGGAAAAAACTGAAAGCACTCCCACTTAGAACTGGAACCAGACAGGGCTGCCCATTGTCTCCATTACTTTTCAACATAGTATTGGAAGTCCTTGCGAGAGCTATCAGGCAAGAGAGCAGGATCAAGGGAGTCCAAATAGGGAAGGAAGAGATCAAACTCTCACTTTTTGCTGATGATATGATGTTATATCTGGAAAACCCCCAGGATTCAACCAAGAGACTCCTGGAATTGATTAACGAATACAGCAAAGTCTCAGGCTACAAAATTAATATACACAAATCAGAGGCATTTATATATGCCAATAACAGTCAATCGGAAAACCAAATTAAAGACTCAATACCCTTCAAAATAGCAACAAAGAAAATAAAATATCTAGGTATATATCTAACTAAAGAGGTAAAGGACCTCTATAAGGAAAACTATGAAACACTGAGAAAAGAAATAGCAGAACTTGCAAATAGATGGAAAAATATACCATGCTCGTGGATCGGAAGAATCAACATTGTTAAAATGTCTATAGTACCCAAAGTGATCTACAAATTCAATGCAATCCCTATTAAATTACCAACATCATTCTTTACAGACATAGAGAAAATAATTATACACTTTGTATGGAATCAAAGAAGACCCCGTATAGCAAAAGCAATTTTAAGCAATAAAAACAAAATGGGAGGTATTAATTTGCCAGACCTCAAACTATACTACAAGGCCGTGGTTCTTAAAACAGCCTGGTATTGGCACAAGTGCAGGGACACAGACCAGTGGAACACAACAGAAAATCCAAATATAGAACCATCCTCATATAGTCACCTAATTTTTGACAAAGCGGGAAAGAATATACTCTGGGGACAAGAATCCCTATTCAACAAATGGTGCTGGGAGAATTGGTTAGCCACTTGCAGAAGACTGAAACAGGACCCACAGCTTTCACCTCTCACAAAAATCAAATCACGGTGGATAACAGACTTAAACCTTAGGCGTGATACAATCAGAATTCTAGAAGAAAATGTAGGAAAGACTCTTACAGACATTGGCCTAGGCAAAGAATTTATGAAGAAGACCCCCAAGGCAATCACAGCAGCAACAAAAATAAATGAATGGGACATGATTAAATTAAAAAGCTTCTGCACAGCCAAAGAAACAGTCCAGAGAATAAACAGACCACCTACAGAATGGGAAAAAATTTTTGCATACTACACATCAGATAAAGGACTGATAACAAGAATCTATTTAGAACTCAGGAAAATCAGCAAGAAAAAATCAAGCAACCCTATCAAAAAGTGGGCAAAGGACATGAATAGAAATTTTTCAAAAGAAGATATAAAAATGGCTAACAAACATATGAAAAAGTGTTCAACATCTCTAATCATCAGGGAAATGCAAATCAAAACCACAATGAGATATCACTTAACCCCAGTGAGAATGGCCTTTATCAAAAAAACCCAAAACAACACATGTTGGCGTGGGTGTGGAGAGACAGGAACACTAATTCACTGCTGGTGGGACTGCAAACTAGTGCAACCCCTGTGGAAAGCATTATGGAGGTATCTTAAACAGATTCAAGTAGACCTGCCATTTGACCCAGCAATCCCATTATTGGGCATATACCCAAAGGAAAAAAGGTCATTCTGTAACAAAGGCACGTGTACCCAAATGTTTATAGCAGCACAATTCACAATAGCAAAGATGTGGAAACAACCCAAATGCCCATCAATACATGATTGGATTAGTAAACTGTGGTATATGTATACCATGGAATATTACTCAGCTATAAGGAATGATGAAGATACGACATCTCTATGGTTCTCCTGGAGAGAGTTGGAACCCATTATATTAAGTGAAGTATCCCAAGAATGGAAAAACAAGCATCACATGTACTCACCAGAAAATTGGTTTCCCTGATCATCACCTAAATACAAATCTGGGAATGACACCAATTGGACATCAGACTGAGGTGGGGGGTGGGGGAGGGGATGGGGGTATGCCTACACAATGAGTGCATTGCGCACCGTTTGGGGAGTGGTAACACTTGAAGGTGATGACTCGGAAAAGGGGGGGTGGGGAAAAAATATGAAACTATTGTTTTTAAATTGCACTGTTCACTTAATAATTTATCATGAATATTTCCCATATTATTTCATATTATTGTACAAGAAATAATGTATACATTATGAGGACATACTGTATATAACAAGATATACTGTTAGACTCTTTGATTCTGTAAAATTAAATTGAAAAAAAAAATAAAAAAAAGAAAGAAAGCAAGAAGTCTGAGAATTAGATTTAGGGTTAGGATTATGGTTAGGGTTAAGGATGAAGTTTAGTGTTAGGGTGAGGGCTTAGGGTTAGGGATCACGGTTAGGGTTAAAGGTTACTCTTAGGTTTAACGGTTACACTTTGGTTTAGGGTTGAGGTTTACGGTTAGGGTTAAGATGAGGGGTTAGGGTTTGGTACAGGGTTAGGGTTAAGTGTTAGGTTTAGGGTTGAAGATTAGGATTAGGGTTAGGATTAAAGGTTAGCGTGAGAGTTAACGCTTAGGGTTAAGGTTAAGAGTTAGGGTTTAGGGTTAGGGTTAGGGTTAGGGTTAGTTTTAGGGTTAGAGTTATGTGCTATGGTTTGTGTTAGAGGTTAGGGTTAGGTTTACTGGTCACGGTTAGGGTTACGTTTAGGGGGTAGCATTAGGGTTAGGGTTAGGGTTAAGGGATAGGATTAGGGTTAAGTGTTGGGCTTAGGGTTAGGGTTTAGTGTTAAGGTTAGCATTAATGATTAGGTTTAGGGTCAGGGTTAAATGCTTGGGTGCGGGTAATGGTTAGGGTCAGGGTTAAGGTTCACGGATAGGGTTAGTGTTAAGGGTTACGGGTAGGTTGAGGGTTCAGGGTTAGTGTTAGCATTAGGGCTTAAGGTTAGGATTAGGCGGTAGGTTAGATTTAGGGTTAGATCTAGGCGTTAGGGTAAGGGCTAGCGTTAGGGTTAAGAGATAGGGTTAGGTTTAATGCTTAGGATTAGGGTTAGGGTTTGGGGTTAAAGTAAGTGTTAGAGGTTAGGTTTAAGGATCCAAGGTTAGGGTTATTTTTAGCTGTAGTGTTAGGGTTAGGGATAAGGGATCCCATTAGCATTAAGGGTCTTCCTTATTGTAGGGTTAAGGGTTAGGCTTAGAGTTAAAAGTTAAGGTTAGGGTCAGTGTTAAGATTTAGGGTGAGGGTTAACGGTTAGGGTAAAGGTTAAGCATTAGGGTTAGGGATTAGTGATTAGGGTTTTTGGTTAGTGTTAGGGTTAGCGGTTAGGAGTTAGTGTTTTATGAAGGGGTATGGTTAGAATTAGGATTGGGGTTAGAGTTACAGTGAGGTATAGGGGTTAGGCTTAGGGGTTAGTTTTAGGGTAAAAGGATAGGATTAGGGTTACGGGTTGGGCTTAGGTTTAGGGTTAAAGTTTACTGCTGGGGTTCGGGATAGGGTTCAGGGTTAGCTTTAGGGGCTCTGGTTAGGGTTAGGTGTTAGGTTAGTGTCAGGGTTAGGTCTAGTCGTGAGGGTAAGGTTTAGGGTTAGCTTTAAGAGCTAGGGTTAGGTTTAATGGTTAGGATTAGGATTAGGTTTAAGGGTTAGGGTAAGGCTTAGGGGTTAGGGTGAAGGGTTAGGTTCAAGGGTTAGGGTTTTTGTTAGGCATAGCGTTGGGGTTAGAAGTAAGGGTTACTGTCAGTGTTAGGGTTGTAGGTAGGGTTACGGTTAGGGTTAGCGGTTTAGAATTAGGGTTAGGGATTAGGTGTCACAGTGATGACTAGGAGATAGGGTTAGAATTATGGGATAGGGGTTGTTCTCAGGAAATGGGTTATGCATTAACGTTAGGATAAGAGGTTAAAGTTAGGCGCACGGTGAGGTTTACGTGTTAAGGGGAGAAATAGGAACAGGGTTGGGTGTTATGTTCAGGGTTAGGGTTATCTGTTAAAGGTATTGTTTATGCTTAGCGCACGGGCCCTGTCTGCATTAGGCGGGCGGGGGGAGTTTAGGGGGCTGGGATTGTACCCGGGAACCCACTCTATCATACTCTGGGTATGGGCCCGTGGGTTTCATGCAGGACACAGTGGTAGAGCCTCCTTTCACGCATGGCATGGGAGGATTGCAGGCTTTCTAAACCCTAAGGAAGCGAGAAGTCTGAGAATTAGATTTAGGGTTAGGATTATGGTTAGGGTTAAGGATGAAGTTTAGTGTTAGGGTGAGGGCTTAGGGTTAGGGATTAGGGTTAGGGTTAAAGTTTACTCTTAGGTTTAACGGTTACACTTTGGTTTAGGGTTGAGGTTTAAGGTTAGGGTTAAGATGAGGGGTTAGGGTTTGGTACAGGGTTAGGGTTAAGTGTTGGTTTAGGGTTGAAGATTAGGATTAGGGTTAGGATTAAAGGTTAGCGTGAGAGTTAACGCTTAGGGTTAAGGTTAAGAGTTAGGGTTTAGGGTTAGGGTTAGGGTTAGGGTTAGTTTTAGGGTTAGAGTTATGTGCTATGGTTTGTGTTAGAGGTTAGGGTTAGGTTTACAGGTCACGGTTAGGGTTACGTTTAGGGGGTAGCATTAGGGTTAGGGTTAGGGTTAAGGGATAGGATTAGGGATAAGTGTTGGGCTTAGGGTTAGGGTTTAGTGTTAGGGTTAGCATTAAGGATTAGGTTCAGGGTCAGGGTTAAATGTTTGGGTCCGGTAAATGGTTAGGGTCAGGGTTAAGGCTCACGGATAGGGATAGTGTTAAGGGTTACGGGGAGGTTTAGGGTTCAGGGTTAGAGTTAGCATTAGGGCTTAAGGTTAAGATTCGGCGGTAGGTTAGATTTAGGGTTAGATCTAGGCGTTAGGGTAAGGGCTAGCGTTAGGGTTAAGAGATAGGTTTAGGTTTAATGCTTAGGATTAGGGTTAGGGTTTGTGGTTAAAGTAAGTGTTAGGGGTTAGTTTTAAGGATCAAAGGTTAGGGTTATTTTTAGCTGTAGTGTTAGGGTTAGGGATAAGGGATCCCATTAGCATTAAGGGTGTTCCTTACAGTAGGGTTAAGGGTTAGGCTTAGAGTTAAAGGTTAAGGTTAGGGTCAGTGTTAAGATTTAGGGTGAGGGTTAACGGTCAGGGTAAAGGTTAAGCGTTAGGGTTAGGGATTAGTGATTAGGGTTTTTGGTTAGTGTTAGGGTTAGCGGTTAGGAGTTAGTGTTTTATGAAGGGGTATGGTTAGAATTAGGATTGGGGTTAGAGTTAGGGTGAGGTATAGGGGTTAGGTTTAGGGGTTAGTTTTAGGGTAAAAGGATAGGATTAGGGTTACGGGATGGGCTTAGGTTTAGGGTTAAAGTTTACTGCTAGGGTTAGGGATAGGGTTCAGGGTTAGCTTTAGGGGTTCTGGTTAGGGTTAGGTGTTAGGTTAGTGTCAGGGTTAGGTCTAGTCGTGAGGGTAAGGTTTAGGGTTAGCTTTAAGAGCTAGGGTTAGGTTTAATGGTTAGGATTAGGATTAGGGTTAAGGGTTAGGGTAAGGCTTAGGGGTTAGGGTGAAGGGTTAGTGTCAAGGGTTAGGGTTTTTGTTAGGCATAGCGTTGGGGTTAGAAGTAAGGGTTACTGTCAGTGTTAGGGTTGTAGGTAGGGTTACGGTTAGGGTTAGCGGTTTAGAATTAGGGTTAGGGATTAGGTGTCACAGTGATGACTAGGAGATAGGGTTAGAATTATGGGATAGGGGTTGTTCTCAGGAAATGGGTTATGCATTAACGTTAGGATAAGAGGTTAAAGTTAGGCGCACGGTGAGGTTTACGTGTTAAGGGGAGAAATAGGAACAGGGTTGGGTGTTATGTTCAGGGTTAGGGTTATCTGTTAAAGGTATTGTTTATGCTTAGCGCACGGCCCTGTCTGCATTAGGCGGGCGGGGGGAGTTTAGGGGGCTGGGATTGTACCCGGGAACCCACTCTATCATACTCTGGGTATGGGCCCATGGGTTTCATGCAGGACACAGTGGTAGAGCCTCCTTTCACGCATGGCATGGGAGGATTGCAGGCTTTCTAAACTCTAAGGAAGCGAGAAGTCTGAGAATTAGATTTAGGGTTAGGATTCTGGTTAGGGTTAAGGATGAAGTTTAGTGATAGGGTGAGGGCTTAGGGTTAGGGCTTAGGGTTAGGGTTAAAGGCTACTCTTAGGTTTAACGGTTACACTTTGGTTTAGGGTTGAGGTTTACGGTTAGGGTTAAGATGAGGGGTTAGGGTTTGGTACAGGGTTAGGGTTAAGTGTTAGGTTTAGGGTTGAAGATTAGGATTAGGGTTAGGATTAAAGGTTAGCGTGAGAGTTAACGCTTAGTGTTAAGGTTAAGAGTTAGGGTTTAGGGTTAGGGTTAGGTTTAGGGTTAGTTTTAGGGTTAGAGTTATGGGCTATGGTTTGTGTTAGAGGTTAGGGTTAGGTTTACTGGTCACGGTTACGGTTACGTTTAGGGGGTAGCATTAGGGTTAGGGTTAGGGTTAAGGGATAGGATTAGGGATAAGTGTTGGGCTTAGGGTTAGGGTTTAGTGTTAGGGTTAGCATTAAGGATTAGGTTTAGGGTCAGGGTTAAATGTTTGGGTCCGGTAAATGGTTAGGGTCAGGGTTAAGGTTCACGGATAGGGTTAGTGTTAAGGGTTACGGGTAGGTTTAGGGTTCAGGGTTAGAGTTAGCGTTAGGGTTTAAGGTTAAGATTAGGCGGTAGGTTAGATTTAGGGTTAGATCTAGGCGTTAGGGTAAGGGCTAGCGTTAGGGTTAAGAGATAGGGTTAGGTTTAATGCTTAGGATTAGGGTTAGGGTTTGGGGTTAAAGTAAGTGTTAGGGGTTAGGTTTAAGGATCCAAGGTTAGGGTTATTTTTAGCTGTAGTGTTAGGGTTAGGGATAAGGGATCCCATTAGCATTAAGGGTCTTCCTTACTGTAGGGTTAAGGGTTAGGCTTAGAGTTAAAGGTTAAGGTTAGGGTCAGTGTTAAGATTTAGGGTGAGGGTTAACGGTTAGGGTAAAGGTTAAGCATTAGGGTTAGGGATTAGTGATTAGGGTTTTTGGTTAGTGTTAGGGTTAGCGGTTAGGAGTTAGTGTTTTATGAAGGGGTATGGTTAGAATTAGGATTGGGTTTAGAGTTAGGGTGAGGTATAGGGGTTAGGTTTAGGGGTTAGTTTTAGGGTAAAAGGATAGGATTAGGGTTACGGGTTGGGCTTAGGTTTAGGGTTAAAGTTTACTGCTAGGGTTAGGGATAGGGTTCAGGGTTAGCTTTAGGGGTTCTGGTTAGTGTTAGGTGTTAGGTTAGTGTCAGGGTTAGGTCTAGTCGTGAGGGTAAGGTTTAGGGTTAGCTTTAAGAGCTAGGGTTAGGTTTAATGGTTAGGATTAGGATTAGGGTTAAGGGTTAGGGTAAGGCTTAGGGGTTAGGGTGAAGGGTTAGGGTCAACGGTTAGGGTTTTTGTTAGGCATAGGGTTGGGGTTAGAAGTAAGGGTTACTGTCAGTGTTAGGGTTGTAGGTAGGGTTACGGTTAGGGTTAGCGGTTTAGAATTAGGTGTCACAGTGATGACTAGGAGATAGGGTTAGAATTATGGGATAGGGGTTGTTCTCAGGAAATGGGTTATGCATTAACGTTAGGATAAGAGGTTAAAGTTAGGCGCACGGTGAGGTTTACGTGTTAAGGGGAGAAATAGGAACAGGGTTGGGTGTTATGTTCAGGGTTAGGGTTATCTGTTAAAGGTATTGTTTATGCTTAGCGCACGGGCCCTGTCTGCATTAGGCGGGCGGGGGGAGTTTAGAGGGCTGGGATTGTACCCGGGAACCCACTCTATCATACTCTGGGTATGGGCCCATGGGTTTCATGCAGGACACAGTGGTAGAGCCTCCTTTCACGCATGGCATGGGAGGATTGCAGGCTTTCTAAACTCTAAGAAAGCAAGAAGTCTGAGAATGAGATTTAGGGTTAGGATTATGGTTAGGGTTAAGGATGAAGTTTAGTGTTAGGGTGAGGGCTTAGTGTTAGGGATTAGGGTTAGGGTTAAAGGTTACTCTTAGGTTTAACGGTTACACTTTGGTTTAGGGTTGAGGTTTACGGTTAGGGTTAAGATGAGGGGTTAGGGTTTGGTACAGGGTTAGGGTTAAGTGTTAGGTTTAGGGTTGAAGATTAGGATTAGGGTTAGGATTAATGGTTAGCGTGAGAGTTAACGCTTAGGGTTAAGGTTAAGAGTTAGGGTTTAGGGTTAGGGTTAGGGTTAGTTTTAGGGTTAGAGTTATGTGCTATGGTTGGTGTTAGAGGTTAGGGTTAGGTTTACTTGTCATGGTTTGGGTTACGTTAAGGGGTTAGCATTAGGGTTAGGGTTAGTGTTAGGGTTAAGTGATAGGATTAGGGTTAAGTGTTGGGCTTAGGGTTAGGGTTTAGTGTTAAGGTTAGCATTAAGGATTAGGGTTAGGGTCAGGGTTAAATGCTTGGGTGCGGGTAATGGTTAGGGTCAGGGTTAAGGTTCACGGATAGGGTTAGTGTTAAGGGTTACGGGTAGGTTGAGGGTTCAGGGTTAGTGTTAGCATTAGGGCTTAAGGTTAGGATTAGGCGGTAGGTTAGATTTAGGGTTAGATCTAGGCGTTAGGGTAAGGGCTAGCGTTAGGGTTAAGAGATAGGGTTAGGTTTAATGCTTAGGATTAGGGTTAGGGTTTGGGGTTAAAGTAAGTGTTAGAGGTTAGGTTTAAGGATCCAAGGTTAGGGTTATTTTTAGCTGTAGTGTTAGGGTTAGGGATAAGGGATCCCATTAGCATTAAGGGTCTTCCTTACTGTAGGGTTAAGGGTTAGGCTTAGAGTTAAAGGTTAAGGTTAGGGTCAGTGTTAAGATTTAGGGTGAGGGTTAACGGTTAGGGTAAAGGTTAAGCATTAGGGTTAGGGATTAGTGATAAGGGTTTTTGGTTAGTGTTAGGGTTAGCGGTTAGGAGTTAGTGTTTTATGAAGGGGTATGGTTAGAATTAGGATTGGGGTTAGAGTTACAGTGAGGTATAGGGGTTAGGCTTAGGGGTTAGTTTTAGGGTAAAAGGATAGGATTAGGGTTACGGGTTGGGCTTAGGTTTAGGGTTAAAGTTTACTGCTGGGGTTCGGGATAGGGTTCAGGGTTAGCTTTAGGGGCTCTGGTTAGGGTTAGGTGTTAGGTTAGTGTCAGGGTTAGGTCTAGTCGTGAGGGTAAGGTTTAGGGTTAGCTTTAAGAGCTAGGGTTAGGTTTAATGGTTAGGATTAGGATTAGGGTTAAGGGTTAGGGTAAGGCTTAGGGGTTAGGGTGAAGGGTTAGGGTCAAGGATTAGGGTTTTTGTTAGGCATAGCGTTGGGGTTAGAAGTAAGGGTTACTGTCAGTGTTAGGGTTGTAGGTAGGGTTACGGTTAGGGTTAGCGGTTTAGAATTAGGGTTAGGGATTAGGTGTCACAGTGATGACTAGGAGATAGGGTTAGAATTATGGGATAGGGGTTGTTCTCAGGAAATGGGTTATGCATTAACGTTAGGATAAGAGGTTAAAGTTAGGCGCACGGTGAGGTTTACGTGTTAAGGGGAGAAATAGGAACAGGGTTGGGTGTTATGTTCAGGGTTAGGGTTATCTGTTAAAGGTATTGTTTATGCTTAGGGCACGGGCCCTGTCTGCATTAGGCGGGCGGGGGGAGTTTAGGGGGCTGGGATTGTACCCGGGAACCCACTCTATCATACTCTGGGTATGGGCCCGTGGGTTTCATGCAGGACACAGTGGTAGAGCCTCCTTTCACGCATGGCATGGAAGGATTGCAGGCTTTCTAAACTCTAAGAAAGCAAGAAGTCGGAGAATGATATTTAGGGTTAGGATTATGGTTAGGGTTAAGGATGAAGTTTAGTGTTAGGGTGAGGGCTTAGGTTTAGGGATTAGGGTTAAGGTTAAAGGTTACTCTTAGGTGTAACGGTTACACTTTGGTTTAGGGTTGAGGTTTACGGTTAGGGTTAAGATGAGGGGTTAGGGTTTGGTACAGGGTTAGGGTTAAGTGTTAGGTTTAGGGTTGAAGATTAGGATTAGGGTTAGGATTAAAGGTTAGCGTGAGAGTTAACGCTTAGGGTTAAGGTTAAGAGTTAGGGTTTAGGGTTAGGGTTAGGGTTAGGGTTAGATTTAGGGTTAGAGTTATGTGCTATGTTTTGTGTTAGAGGTTAGGGTTAGGTTTACTGGTCACGGTTAGGGTTACGTTTAGGGGGTAGCATTAGGGTTAGGGTTAGGGTTAAGGGATAGGATTAGGGTTAAGTGTTGGGCTTAGGGTTAGGCTTTAGTGTTAGGTTTATCATTAAGGATTAGGATTAGAATCAGGGTTAAATGCTTGGGTGCGGTAATGGTTAGGGTCAGGGTTAAGGTTCACGGATAGGGTTAGTGTTAAGGGTTACGGGTAGGTTTAGGGTTCAGGGTTAGTGTTAGCATTAGGGCTTAAGGTTAGGATTAGGCGGTAGGTTAGATTTAGGGTTAGATCTAGGCGTTAGGGTAAGGGCTAGAGTTAGGGTTAAGAGATAGGGTTAGGTTTAATGCTTAGGATTAGGGTTAGGGTTTGGGGTTAAAGTAAGTGTTAGGGGTTAGGTTTAAGGATCCAAGGTTAGGGTTATTTTTAGCTGTAGTGTTAGGGTTAGGGATAAGGGATCCCATTAGCATTAAGGGTCTTCCTTACTGTAGGGTTAAGGGTTAGGCTTAGAGTTAAAGGTTAAGGTTAGGGTCAGTGTTAAGATTTAGGGTGAGGGTTAACGGTTAGGGTAAAGGTTAAGCGTTAGGGTTAGGGATTAGTGATTAGGGTTTTTGGTTAGTGTTAGGGTTAGCGGTTAGGAATTAGTGTTTTATGAAGGGGTATGGTTAGAATTAGGATTGGGGTTAGAATTAGGGTGAGGTATAGGGGTTAGGTTTAGGGGTTAGTTTTAGGGTAAAAGGATAGGATTAGGGTTACGTGTTGGGCTTAGGTTTAGGGTTAAAGTTTACTGCTAGGGTTAGGGATAGGGTTCAGGGTTGGCTTTAGGGGTTCTGGTTAGGTTTAGGTGTTAGGTTTTTGTCAGGGTTAGGTCTAGTCGTGAGGGTAAGGTTTAGGGTTAGCTTTAAGAGCTAGGGTTAGGTTTATTGGTTAGGATTAGAATTAGGGTTAAGGGTTAGGGTAAGGCTTAGGGGTTAGGGTGAAGGGTTAGGGTCAAGGGTTAGGGTTTTTGTTAGGCATAGCGTTGGGGTTAGAAGTAAGGGTTACTGTCAGTGTTAGGGTTGTAGGTAGGGTTACGGTTAGGGTTAGCGGTTTAGAATTAGGGTTAGGGATTAGGTGTCACAGTGATGACTAGGAGATAGGGTTAGAATTATGGGATAGGGCTTGTTCTCAGGAAATGGGTTATGCATTAACGTTAGGATAAGAGGTTAAAGTTAGGCGCACGGTGAGGTTTACGTGTTAAGGGGAGAAATAGGAACAGGGTTGGGTGTTATGTTCAGGGTTAGGGTTAACTGTTAAAGGTATTGTTTATGCTTAGCGCACGGGCCCTGTCTGCATTAGGCGGGCGGGGGGAGTTTAGGGGCTGGGATTGTACCCGGGAACCCACTCTATCATACTCTGGGTATGGGCCCGTGGGTTTCATGAAGGTCACAGTGGTAGAGCCTCCTTTCACGCATGGCATGGGTGGATTGCAGGCTTTCTAAACTCTAAGAAAGCAAGAAGTCTGAGAATTAGATTTAGGGGTAGGATTCTGGTTAGGGTTAAGGATGAAGTTTAGTGTTAGGGTGAGGGCTTAGGGTTAGGGATTAGGGTTAGGGTTAAAGGTTACTCTTAGGTTTAACGGTTACACTTTGGTTTAGGGTTGAGGTTTACGGTTAGGGTTAAGATGAGGGGTTAGGGTTTGGTACAGGGTTAGGGTTAAGTGTTAGGTTTAGGGTTGAAGATTAGGATTAGGGTTAGGATTAAAGGTTAGCGTGAGAGTTAACGCTTAGGGTTAAGGTTAAGAGTTAGGGTTTAGGGTTAGGGTTAGGGTTAGGGTTAGTTTTAGGGTTAGAGTTATGTGCTATGGTTTGTGTTAGAGGTTAGGGTTAGGTTTACAGGTCACGTTTAGGGTTACGTTTAGGGGGTAGCATTAGGGTTAGGGTTAGGGTTAAGGGATAGGATTAGGGTTAAGTGTTGGGCTTAGGGTTAGGCTTTAGTGTTAGGTTTATCATTAAGGATTAGGATTAGAATCAGGGTTAAATGCTTGGGTGTGGTAATGGTTAGGGTCAGGGTTAAGGTTCACGGATAGGGTTAGTGTTAAGGGTTACGGGTAGGTTTAGGGTTCAGGGTTAGTGTTAGCATTAGGGCTTAAGGTTAGGATTAGGCGGTAGGTTAGATTTAGGGTTAGATCTAGGCGTTAGGGTAAGGGCTAGAGTTAGGGTTAAGAGATAGGGTTAGTTTTAATGCTTAGGATTAGGGTTAGGGTTTGGGGTTAAAGTAAGTGTTAGGGGTTAGGTTTAAGGATCCAAGGTGAGGGTTATTTTTAGCTGTAGTGTTAGGGTTAGGGATAAGGGATCCCATTAGCATTAAGGGTCTTCCTTACTGTAGGGTTAAGGGTTAGGCTTAGAGTTAAAGGTTAAGGTTAGGGTCAGTGTTAAGATTTAGGGTGAGGGTTAACGGTTAGGGTAAAGGTTAAGCGTTAGGGTTAGGGATTAGTGATTAGGGTTTTTGGTTAGTGTTAGGGTTAGCGGTTAGGAGTTAGTGTTTTATGAAGGGGTATGGTTAGAATTAGGATTGGTATTAATGTTATATTGGCTTGGTAGAACGTGTTGGGGAGAACTCCATCCTTCTCAATATTGGAGAATAGTTTATGTAGGATGGGCACCAGTTCTTCTTTGTATGTATGGTAAAATTCAGGTGTGAACCCATCTGGACCAGGGCTTTTCTTTTTGGGAAGGTTTTTTATTGCTGTTTCGATTTCAGTTCTTGATATTGGTCTGTTCAGGTACTCTATTTCTTCCTGGTTGAGCCTGGGAAGACTATGTGTCTCTAAAAATTTGTCCATTTCCTCCACGTTCTCCAGTTTGTGTGCATAAAGATTTTTGTAGAATTCATAGATGATATCTTGTATCTCTGTAGCATCGGTTGTGATTTCTCCTTTCATGTTCCTAATGGAGGTTATTAGAGATTTTACTTTTGTGCTCTTGGTTAGTCTAGCCAGAGGTGTGTCTATTTTGTTTATCTTTTCAAAGAACCAACTTTTTGTTTTATTAATTTCCCTTATAGTTTCTTTGTTGTCCTTTTCATTTAGTTCTGATTTGATCTTAGTAATTTCTCGCCTTCTGCTGGGTTTGGGATCGTTCTGTTCTTCTTTCTCCAGCTCTTTGAGTCTATTCGTTAGGTTGTCTATTTGCATGTTTTCTGTCTTTTTGATATAGGCATTTATGGATATGAATTTTCCTCTCAGGACTGCTTTAGCTGCATCCCATAGATTTTGATAAGTTGTATCTCCATTGTCATTTAATTCAAAGAAATTTTTGATTTCCATCTTGATTTCTTCTTTTATAGAATAATTATTCAGGAGAAGGTTATTTAGCTTCCATGACTTTGAGTAAGAGTGAGGGTTTCTGTTTGTGATCATTGTTACTTTTATTCCGCTGTGATCTGAGAAGATGCATGGTATAATTTCTATTTTTTTGAATTTTTGAAGACATGATTTATGTCCTAGGACATGGTCAATCTTAGAGAATGTCCCGTGAGCTGATGAGAAGAATGTATATTCTGTGGACTTTGGGTAGAATGTCCTATAGATGTCAGCCATGCCCATTTGTTCTAGCATTCTATTTAGGTCCATTATGTCTTTGTTTATTTTCTGTTTAGAGGATCTGTCCTGTACTGTCAGTGGGGTGTTAAAGTCTCCAGCTATTACAGTATTATTATCTATCATCTGGTTCAGATCTAGTAGGGTTTGCTTTATGAATCTAGGTGCACCTAGGTTGGGTGCATATATATTGAGTATAGTCATGGCTTCTTGTTGAATTGTGCCCTTGACCAGTATGTAGTAGCCATTTTTGTCTTTTATTATTTTTGTTGGTTTGAAAGCTAAGTTATTGGAAATTAAGATTGCCACACCAGCTTTCTTTTCGTTACCGTTTGCATGAAATACCGATTTCCATCCTTTTACTTTCAGTCTAAATGCATCTTTGCTCGTTAGGTGGGTTTCTTGGAGACAGCAGATACTTGGCTTGTGCTTTTTTATCCATTGGGCCAGTCTATGTCTCTTGAGCGGGGAATTCAAGCCATTCACATTTATTGAGAAAACCGATAAGTGAGACGGTTTTTTGTTCAGCTTGTTGGGTAGAAATTCATTGCAATGTTTTCTAATCATCAGGGAAATGCAAATCAAAACCACAATGAGATATCACTTAACCCCAGTGAGAATGGCCTTTATCAAAAAAACCCAAAACAACACATGTTGGCGTGGGTGTGGAGAGACAGGAACACTAATACACTGCTGGTGGGACTGCAAACTAGTGCAACCCCTGTGGAAAGCATTATGGAGGTATCTTAAACAGATTCAAGTAGACCTGCCATTTGACCCAGCAATCCCATTACTGGGCATATACCCAAAGGAAAAAAGGTCATTCTGTTACAAAGGCACGTGTACCCAAATGTTTATAGCAGCACAATTCACAATAGCAAAGATGTGGAAACAACCCAAATGCCCATCAATACATGATTGGATTAGTAAACTGTGGTATATGTATACCATGGAATATACCTCAGCTATAAGGAATGATGAAGATACGACATCTCTATGGTTCTCCTGGAGAGAGTGGGAACCCATTATATTAAGTGAAGTATCCCAAGAATGGAAAAACAAGCATCACATGTACTCACCAGAAAATTGGATTCCCTGATCATCACCGAAATACAAATCTGGGAATGACACCAATTGGACATCAGACTGAGGTGGGGGTGGGGGAGGGGATGGGGGTATGCCTACACAATGAGTGCATTGCACACCTTTTGGGGAGTAGTAACACTTGAAGGTGCTGACTCGGGAAAGGGGGGGTGGGGAAAAAAATATGAAACTATTGTTTTTAACTTGCACTGTTCACTTAATAATTTATCATGAATATTTCCCATGTTATTTCAAAAAAAAAAAAAAGAATTAGGATTGGGGTTAGAGTTAGGGTGAGGTATAGGGGTTAGGTTTAGGGGTTAGTTTTAGGGTAAAAGGATAGGATTAGGGTTACGGGTTGGGCTTAGGTTTAGGGTGAAAGTTTACTGCTAGGGTTAGGGATAGGGTTCAGGGTTAGCTTTAGGGGTTCTGGTTAGGGTTAGGTGTTAGGTTAGTGTCAGGGTTAGGTCTAGTCGTGAGGGTAAGGTTTAGGGTTAGCTTTAAGAGCTAGGGTTAGGTTTAATGGTTAGGATTAGGATTAGGGTTAAGGGTTAGGGTAAGGCTTAGGGGTTAGGGTGAAGGGTTAGGGTCAAGGGTTAGGGTTTTTGTTAGGCATAGCGTTGGGGTTAGAAGTAAGGGTTACTGTCAGTGTTAGGGTTCTAGGTAGGGTTACGGTTAGGGTTAGCGGTTTAGAATTAGGGTTAGGGATTAGGTGTCACAGTGATGACTAGGAGATAGGGTTAGAATTATGGGATAGGGGTTGTTCTCAGGAAATGGGTTATACATTAACGTTAGGATAAGAGGTTAAAGGTAGGCGCACGGTGAGGTTTACGTGTTAAGGGGAGAAATAGGAAGAGGGTTGGGTGTTATGTTCAGGGTTAGGGTTATCTGTTAAAGGTATTGTTTATGCTTAGCGCACGGGCCCTGTCTGCATTAGGCGGGCGGGGGGAGTTTAGGGGGCTGGGATTGTACCCGGGAACCCACTCTATCATACTCTGGGTATGGGCCCGTGGGTTTCATGGAGGACACAGTGGTAGAGCCTCCTTTCACGCATGGCATGGGAGGATTGCAGGCTTTCTAAACTCTAAGAAAGCAAGAAGTCTGAGAATTAGATTTAGGGTTAGGATTCTGGTTAGGGTTAAGGATGAAGTTTAGTGTTAGGGTGAGGGCTTAGGGTTAGGGATTAGGGTTAGGGTTAAAGGTTACTCTTAGGTTTAACGGTTACACTTTGGTTTAGGGTTGAGGTTTACGTTTAGGGTTAAGATGAGGGGTTAGGGTTTGGTACAGGGTTAGGGTTAAGTGTTAGGTTTAGGGTTGAAGATTAGGATTAGGGTTAGGATTAAAGGTTAGCGTGAGAGTTAACGCTTAGGGTTAAGGTTAAGAGTTAGGGTTTAGGGTTAGGTTTAGGGTTAGGATTAGTTTTAGGGTTAGAGTTATGTGCTATGGTTTGTGTTAGAGGTTAGGGTTAGGTTTACTGGTCACGGTTAGGGTTACATTTAGGGGGTAGCATTAGGGTTAGGGTTAGGGTTAAGGGATAGGATTAGGGTTAAGTGTTGGGCTTAGGGTTAGGGTTTAGTGTTAGGTTTATCATTAAGGATTAGGGTTAGAAACAGGGTTAAATGCTTGGGTGCGGGTAATGGTTAGGGTCAGGGTTAAGGTTCACGGATAGGGTTAGTGTTAAGGGTTACGGGTAGGTTTAGGGTTCAGGGTTAGTGTTAGCGTTAGGGCTTAAGGTTAGGATTAGGCGGTAGGTTAGATTTAGGGTTAGATCTAGGCGTTAGGGTAAGGGCTAGCGTTAGGGTTAAGAGATAGGGTTAGATTTAATGATTAGTATTAAGGTTAGGCTTTGGGGTTAAAGTAAGTGTTAGGGGTTAGGTTTAAGGATCCAAGGTTACGGTTATTTTTAGCTGTAGTGTTAGGGTTAGGGATAAGGGATCCCATTAGCATTAAGGGTCTTCCTTACTGTAGGGTTAAGGGTTAGGCTTAGAGTTAAAGGTTAAGGTTAGGGTCAGTGTTAAGATTTAGGGTGAGGGTTAACGGTTAGGGTAAAGGTTAAGCATTAGGGTTAGGGATTAGTGATTAGGGTTTTTGGTTAGTGTTAGGGTTAGCGGTTAGGAGTTAGTGTTTTATGAAGGGGTATGGTTAGAATTAGGATTGGGGTTAGAGTTAGGGTGAGGTATAGGGGTTAGGTTTAGGGGTTAGTTTTAGGGTAAAAGGATAGGATTAGGGTTACGGGTTGGGCTTAGGTTTAGGGTTAATGTGTACTGCTAGGGTTAGGGATAGGGTTCAGGGTTAGCTTTAGGGGTTCTGGTTAGGGTTAGGTGTTAGGTTAGTGTCAGGGTTAGGTCTAGTCGTGAGGGTAAGGTTTAGGGTTAGCTTTAAGAGCTAGGGTTAGGTTTAATGGTTAGGATTAGGATTAGGGTTAAGGGTTAGGGTAAGGCTTAGGGGTTAGGGTGAAGGGTTAGGGTCAAGGGTTAGGGTTTTTGTTAGGCATAGCGTTGGGGTTAGAAGTAAGGGTTACTGTCAGTGTTAGGGTTGTAGGTAGGGTTACGGTTAGGGTTAGCGGTTTAGAATTAGGGTTAGGGATTAGGTGTCACAGTGATGACTAGGAGATAGGGTTAGAATTATGGGATAGGGGTTGTTCTCAGGAAATGGGTTATGCACTAACGTTAGGATAAGAGGTTAAAGTTAGGCGCACGGCGAGGTTTACGTGTTAAGGGGAGAAATAGGAACAGGGTTGGGTGTTATGTTCAGGGTTAGGGTTATCTGTTAAAGGTATTGTTTATGCTTAGCGCACGGGCCCTGTCTGCATTAGGCGGGCGGGGGGAGTTTAGGGGGCTGGGATTGTACCCGGGAACCCACTCTATCATACTCTGGGTATGGGCCCGTGGGTTTCATGCAGGACACAGTGGTAGAGCCTCCTTTCACGCATGGCATGGGAGGATTGCAGGCTTTCTAAACTCTAAGAAAGTGAGAAGTCTGAGAATTAGATTTAGGGTTAGGATTCTGGTTAGGGTTAAGGATGAAGTTTAGTGTTAGGGTGAGGGCTTAGGGTTAGGGTTTAGGGTTAGGGTTAAAGATTACTCTTAGGTTTAACGGTTACACTTTGGTTTAGGGTTGAGGTTTACGGTTAGGGTTAAGATGAGGGGTTAGGGTTTGGTAGAGGGTTAGGGTTAAGTGTTAGGTTTAGGGTTGAAGATTAGGATTAAGGTTAGGATTAAAGGTTAGCGTGAGAGTTAAGGCTTAGGGATAAGGTTAAGAGTAAGGGATAGGGTTAGGGTTAGGGTTAGTTCTAGGGTTAGAGTTATGTGCTATGGTTTGTGTTAGAGGTTAGGGTTAGGTTTACTGGTCACGGTTAGGGTTACGTTTAGGGGGTAGCATTACGGTTAGGGTTAGGGTTAAGGGATAGGATTAGGGTTAAGTGTTGGGCTTAGGGTTAGGGTTTAGTGTTAGGTTTATCATTAAGGATTAGGGTTAGAAGCAGGGTTAAATGCTTGGGTGCAGGTAATGGTTAGGGTCAGGGTTAAGGTTCACGGATAGGGTTAGTGTTAAGGGTTACGGGTAGGTTTAGGGTTCAGGGTTAGTGTTAGCATTAGGGCTTAAGGTAAGGATTAGGCGGTAGTTTAGATTTAGGGTTAGATCTAGGCGTTAGGGTAAGGGCTAGCGTTAGGGTTAAGAGATAGGGTTAGGTTTAATGCTTAGGATTAGGGTTAGGGTTTGGGGTTAAAGTAAGTGTTAGGGGTTAGGTTTAAGGATCCAAGGTGAGGGTTATTTTTAGCTGTAGTGTTAGGGTTAGGGATAAGGGATCCCATTAGCATTAAGGGTCTTCCTTCCTGTAGGGTTAAGGGTTAGGCTTAGAGTTAAAGGTTAAGGTTAGGGTCAGTGTTAAGATTTAGGGTGAGGGTTAACGGTTAGGGTAAAGGTTAAGCGTTAGGGTTAGGGATTAGTGATTAGGGTTTTTGGTTAGTGTTAGGGTTAGCGGTTAGGAGTTAGTGTTTTATGAAGGTGTATGGTTAGAATTAGGATTGGGGTTAGAGTTAGGGTGAGGTATAGGGGTTAGGTTTAGGGTTAGTTTTAGGGTAAAAGGATAGGATTAGGGTTACGGGTTGGGCTTAGGTTTAGGGTTAAAGTTTACTGCTAGGGTTAGGGATAGGGTTCAGGGTTAGCTTTAGGGGTTCTGGTTAGGGTTAGGTGTTAGGTTAGTGTCAGGGTTAGGTCTAGTCGTGAGGGTAAGGTTTAGGGTTAGCTTTAAGAGCTAGGGTTAGGTTTAATGGTTAGGATTAGGATTAGGGTTAAGGTTTAGGGTAAGGCTTAGTGGTTAGGGTGAAGGGTTAGGGTCAAGGGTTAGGGTTTTTGTTAGGCATAGCGTTGGGGTTAGAAGTAAGGGTTACTGTCAGTGTTAGGGTTGTAGGTAGGATTACGGTTAGGGTTAGCGGTTTAGAATTAGGGTTAGGGATTAGGTGTCACAGTGATGACTAGGAGATAGGGTTAGAATTATGGGATAGGGGTTGTTCTCAGGAAATGGGTTATGCCTTAACGTTAGGATAAGTCGTTAAAGTTAGGCGCACGGTGAGGTTTACGTGTTAAGGGGAGAAATAGGAACAGGGTTGGGTGTTATGTTCAGGGTTAGGGTTATCTGTTAAAGGTATTGTTTATGCTTAACGCACGGGGCCTGTCTGCATTAGGCGGGCGGGGGGAGTTTAGGGGGCTGGGATTGTACCCGGGAACCCACTCTATCATACTCTGGGTATGGGCCCGTGGGTTTCATGCAGGACACAGTGGTAGAGCCTCCTTTCACGCATGGCATGGGAGGATTGCAGGCTTTCTAAACTCTAAGAAAGCAAGAATTCTGAGAATGAGATTCAGGGTTAGGATTCTGGTTAGGGTGAAGGATGAAGTTTAGTGTTAGGGTTAGGGCTTAGGGTTAGGGATTAGGGTTAGGGTGAAAGGTTACTCTTAGGTTTAACGGTTACACTTTGGTTTAGGGTGAGGTTTAAGGTTAGGGTTAAGATGAGGGGTTAGGGTTTGGTACAGGGTTAGGGTTAAGTGTTAGGTTTAGGGTTGAAGATTAGGATAAGGGTTAGGATTAAAGGTTAGCGTGAGAGTTAACGCTTAGGGTTAAGGTTAAGAGTTAGGGTTAGGGTTAGGGTTAGTTTTAGGGTTAGTTTTAGGGTTAGAGTTATGTGCTATGGTTTGTGTTAGAGGTTAAGGTTAGGTTTACTGGTCACGGTTAGGGTTACGTTTAGGGGTTAGTATTAGGGTTAGGGTTAGGGTTAAGGGATAGGATTAGGGATAAGTGTTGGGCTTAGAGTTAGGGTTTAGTGTTAGTGTTAGCATTAAGGATTAGGGTTAGGGTCAGGGTTAAATGCTTGGGTGCGGGTAATGGTTAGGGTCAGGGTTAAGGTTCACAGATAGGGTTAGTGTTAAGGGTTACGGGTAGGTTTAGGGTTCAGGGTTAGTGTTAGCATTAGGGCTTAAGGTTAGGATTAGGCGGTAGGTTAGATTTAGGGTTAGATCTAGGCGTTAGGGTAAGGGCTAGCGTTAGGGTTAAGAGATAGGGTTAGGTTTAATGCTTAGGATTAGGGTTAGGGTTTGGGGTGAAAGTAAGTGTTAGGGGTTAGGTTTAAGGATCCAAGGTTAGGGTTATTTTTAGCTGTAGTGTTAGGGTTAGGGATAAGGGATCCCATTAGCATTAAGGGTCTTCCTTACTGTAGGGCTAAGGGTTAGGCTTAGAGTTAAAGGTTAAGTTTAGGGTCAGTGTTAAGATTTAGGGTGAGGGATAACGGTTACGGTAAAGGTTAAGCGTTAGGGTTAGGGATTAGTGATTAGGGTTTTTGGTTAGTGTTAGGGTTAGCGGTTAGTGTTTTATGAAGGGGTATGGTTAGAATTAGGATTGGGGTTAGAGTTAGGGTGAGGTATAGGGGTTAGGTTTAGGGGTTAGTTTTAGGGTAAAAGGATAGGATTAGGGTTACGGGTTGGGCTTAGGTTTAGGGTTAAAGTTTACTGCTAGGGTTAGGGATAGGGCTCAGGGTTAGCTTTAGGGGTTCTGGTTAGGGTTAGGTGTTAGGTTAGTGTCAGGGTTAGGTCTAGTCGTGAGGGTAAGGTTTAGGGTTAGCTTTAAGAGCTATGGTTAGGTTTAATGGTTAGGATTAGGATTTGGGTTAAGGTTTAGGGTAAGGCTTAGGGGTTAGGGTGAAGGGTTAGGGTCAAGGGTTAGGGTTTTTGTTAGGCATAGCGTTGGGGTTAGAAGTAAGGGTTACTGTCATTGTTAGGGTTGTAGGTAGGGTTACGGTTAGGGTTAGCGGTTTAGAATTAGGGTTAGGGATCAGGTGTCACAGTGATGACTAGGAGATAGGGTTAGAATTATAGGATAGGGGTTGTTCTCAGGAAATGGGTTATGCATTAATGTTAGGATAAGAGGTTAAAGTTAGGCTCACGGTGAGGTTTACGTGTTAAGGGGAGAAATAGGAACAGGGTTGGGTGTTATGTTCAGGGTTAGAGTTATCTGTTAAAGGTATTGTATATGCTTAGCGCACGGGCTCTGTCTGCATTAGGCGGGCGGGGGGAGTTTAGGGGGCTGGGATTGTACCCGGGAACCCACTCTATCATACTCTGGGTATGGGCCCGTGGGTTTCATGCAGGACACAGTGGTAGAGCCTCCTTTCACGCATGGCACGGGAGGATTGCAGGCTTTCTAAACTCTAAGAAAGCAAGAAGTCTGAGAATTAGATTTAGGGTTAGGATTCTGGTTAGGGTTAAGGATGAAGTTTAGTGTTAGGGTGAGGGCTTAGGGTTAGGGATTAGGGTTAGGGTTAAAGGTTACTCTTAGGTTTAACGGTTACACTTTGGTTTAGGGTTGAGGTTTACGGTTAGGGTTAAGATGAGGGGTTAGGGTTTGGTACAGGGTTAGGGTTAAGTGTTCGGTTTAGGGTTGCAGATTAGGATTCGGGTTAGGATTAAAGGTTAGCGTGAGAGTTAACGCTTAGGGTTAAGGTTAAGAGTTAGGGTTTAGGGTTAGGGTTAGGGTTAGTTTTAGGGTTAGAGTTATGTGCTATGGTTTGTGTTAGAGGTTAGGGTTAGGTTTACTGGTCACGGTTAGGTTTACGTTTAGGGGGTAGAATTAGGGTTAGGGTTAGGGTTAAGGGATAGGATTAGGGTTAAGTGTTGGGCTTAGGGTTAGGGTTTTGTGTTAACGTTAGCATTAATGATTAGGGTTAGGGTCAGGGTTAAATGCTTGGGTGCGGGTAATGGTTAGGGTCAGGGTTAAGGTTCACGGATAGGGTTAGTGTTAAGGCTTACGGGTAGGTTTAGGGTTCAGGGTTAGGGTTAGGGTTAGGGCTTAAGGTTAGGATTAGGCGGTAGGTTAGATTTAGGGTTAGATCTAGGTGTTAGGGTAAGGGCTAGCGTTAGGGTTAAGAGATAGGGTTAGGTTTAATGCTTAGGATTAGGGTTAGGGTTTGGGGTTAAAGTAAGTGTTAGGGGTTAGGTTTAAGGATCCAAGGTGAGGGTTATTTTTAGCTGTAGTGTTAGGGTTAGGGATAAGGGATCCCATTAGCATTAAGGGTCTTCCTTACTGTAGGGTTAAGGGTTAGGCTTAGAGTTAAAGGTTAAGGTTAGGGTCAGGGTTAAGATTTAGGGTGAGGGTTAACGGTTAGGGTAAAGGTTAAGCGTTAGCGTTAGGGATTAGTGATTAGGGTTTTTGGTTAGTGTTAGGGTTAGCGGTTAGGAGTTAGTGTTTTATGAAGGGGTATGGTTAGAATTAGGATTGGGGTTAGAGTTAGGGTGAGGTATAGGGGTTAGGTTTAGGGGTTAGTTTTAGGGTAAAAGGATAGGATTTGGGTTATGGGTTGGGCTTAGATTTAGGGTGAAAGTTTACTGCTGGGGTTAGGGATAGGGTTCAGGGTTAGCTTTAGGGGTTCTGGTTAGGGTTAGGTGTTAGGTTAGTGTCAGGGTTAGGTCTAGTCGTGAGGGTAAGGTTTAGGGTTAGCTTTAAGAGCTAGGGTTAGGTTTAATGGTTAGGATTAGGATTAGGGTTAAGGGTTAGGGGTTAGGGTGAAGGGTTAGGGTCAAGGGTTAGGGATTTTGTTAGGCATAGCGTTGGGCTTACAAGTAAGGGTTACTGTCAGTGTTAGGGTTGTAGGTAGGGTTACGGTTAGGGTTAGCGGTTTAGAATTAGGGTTAGGGATTAGGTGTCCCAGTGATGACTAGGAGTTAGGGTTAGAATTATGGGATAGGGGTTGTGCTCAGGAAATGGCTTATGCATTAACGTTAGCATAAGAGGTTAAAGTTAGGCGCACGGTGAGGTTTACGTGTTAAGGGGAGAAATAGGAACAGGGTTGGGTGTTATGTTCAGGGTTAGGGTTATCTGTTAAAGGTATTCTTTATGCTTAGCGCACGGGCCCTGTCTGCATTAGGCGGGCGGGGGGAGTTTAGGGGGCTGGGATTGTACCCGGGAACCCACTCTATCATACTCTGGGTATGGGCCCGTGGGTTTCATGCAGGACACAGTGGTAGAGCCTCCTTTCACGCATGGCATGGGAGGATTGCAGGCTTTCTAAACTCTAAGAAAGCAAGAAGTCTGAGAATTAGATTTAGGGTTAGGGTTATGGTTAGGGTTAAGGATGAAGTTTAGTGTTAGGGTGAGGGCTTAGGGTTAGGGATTACGGTTAGGGTTAGAGGTTACTCTTAGGTTTAACGGTTACACTTTGGTTAGGGTTAGGGTTAGGGTTAGGGTTAGGGCTTAGGGTTAGGGTTAAAGGTTACTCTTAGGTTTAACGGTTACACTTTGGTTTAGGGTTGAGGTTTACGGTTAGGGTTAAGATGAGGGGTTAGGGTTTGGTACAGGGTTAGGGTTAAGTGTTCGGTTTAGGGTTGAAGATTAGGATTCGGGTTAGGATTAAAGGTTAGCATGAGAGTTAACGCTTAGGGTTAAGGTTAAGAGTTAGGGTTAGGGTTAGGGTTAGTTTTAGGTTTAGTTTTAGGGTTAGAGTTATGTGCTATGGTTTGTGTTAGAGGTTAGGGTTAGGTTTACTGGTCACGGTTAGGGTTACGTTTAGGTGGTAGCATTAGGGTTAGTGTTAGGGTTAAGGGATAGGATTAGGGATAAGTGTTGGGCTTATGGTTAGGGTTTAGTGTTAGGGTTAGCATTAAGGATTAGGGTTAGGGTCAGGGTTAAATGCTTGGGTGCGGGTAATGGTTAGGGTCAGGGTTAAGGTTCACAGATAGGGTTAGTGTTAAGGGTTACGGGTAGGTTTAGGGTTCAGGGTTAGTGTTAGTATTAGGGCTTAAGGTTAGGATTAGGCGGTAGGTTAGATTTAGGGTTAGATCTAGGCGTTAGGGTAAGGGCTAGCGTTAGGGTTAAGAGATAGGGTTAGGTTTAATGCTTAGGATTAGGGTTAGGGTTTGGGGTTAAAGTAAGTGTTAGGGGTTAGGTTTAAGGATCCAAGGTTAGGGTTATTTTTAGCTGTAGTGTTAGGCTTAGGGATAAGGGATCCCATTAGCATTAAGGGTCTTCCTTACTGTAGGGTTAAGGGTTAGACTTAGAGTTAAAGGTGAAGGTTAGGGTCAGTGTTAAGATTTAGGGTGAGGGTTAACGGTTAGGGTAAAGGTTAAGCGTTAGGGTTAGGGATTAGTGATTAGGGTTTTTGGTTAGTGTTAGGGTTAGCGGTTAGGAGTTAGTGTTTTATGAAGGGGTATGGTTAGAATTAGGATTGGGGTTAGAGTTAGGGTGAGGTATAGGGGTTAGGTTTAGGGGTTAGTTTTAGGGTAAAAGGATAGGATTAGGGTTACGGGTTGGGCTTAGGTTTAGGGTTAAAGTTTACTGCTAGGGTTAGGGATAGGGTTCAGGGTTAGCTTTAGGGGTTCTGGTTAGGGTTAGGTGTTAGGTTAGTGTCAGGGTTAGGTCTAGTCGTGAGGGTAAGGTTTAGGGTTAGCTTTAAGAGCTAGGGTTAGGTTTAATGGTTAGGATTAGGATTAGGGTTAAGGGTTAGGGTAAGGCTTAGGGGTTAGGGTGAAGGGTTAGGGTCAAGGGTTAGGGTTTTTGTTAGGCATAGCGTTGGGGTTAGAAGTAAGGGTTACTGTCAGTGTTAGGGTTGTAGGTAGGGTTACGGTTAGGGTTAGCGGTTTACAATTAGGGTTAGGGATTAGGTGTCACAGTGATGACTAGGAGATAGGGTTAGAATTATGGGATAGGGCTTGTTCTCAGGAAATGGGTTATGCATTAACGTTAGGATAAGAGGTTAAAGTTAGGCGCACGGTGAGGTTTACGTGTTAAGGGGAGAAATAGGAACAGGGTTGGGTGTTATGTTCAGGGTTAGGGTTATCTGTTAAAGGTATTGTTTATGCTTAGCGCACGGGCCCTGTCTGCATTAGGCGGGCGGGGGGAGTTTAGGGGGCTGGGATTGTACCCGGGAACCCACTCTATCATACTCTGGGTATGGGCCCATGGGATTCATGCAGGACACAGTGGTAGAGCCTCCTTTCACGCATGGCATGGGAGGATTGCAGGCTTTCTAAACTCTAAGAAAGCCAGAAGTCTGAGAATTAGATTTAGGGTTAGGATTCTGGTTAGGGTTAAGGATGAAGTTTAGTGTTAGGGTGAAGGCTTAGTGTTAGGGACTAGGGTTAGGGTGAAAGTTTACTCTTAGGTTTAACGGTTACACTTTGGTTTAGGGTTGAGGTTTACGGTTAGGATTAAGATGAGGGGTTAGGGTTTGGTACAGGGTTAGGGTTAAGTGTTAGGTTTAGGGTTGAAGATTAGGATTAGGGTTAGGATTAAAGGTTACCGTGAGAGTTAATGCTTAGAGTTAAGGTTAAGAGTTAGGGTTTAGGGTTAGGGTTAGGGTTAGGGTTAGTTTTAGGGTTAGAGTTATGTGCTATGGTTTGTGTTAGAGGTTAGGCTTAGGTTTACTGGTCACGGTTAGGGTTACTTTTAGGGGGTAGCATTAGGGTTAGGGTTAGGGTTAGGGTTAAGGGATAGGATTAGGGTTTAGTGTTAATGTTAGCATTAAGGATTAGGGTTAGGGTCAGGGTTAAATGCTTGGGTGCGGGTAATGGTTAGGGTCAGGGTTAAGGTTCACGGATAGGGTTAGTGTTAAGGGTTACGGGTAGGTTTAGGGTTCAGGGTTAGTGTTAGCATTAGGGCTTAAGGTAAGGATTAGGCGGTAGGTTAGATTTAGGGTTAGATCTAGGCGTTAGGGTAAGGGCTAGCGTTAGGGTTAAGAGATAGGGTTAGGTTTAATGCTTAGGATTAGGGTTAGGGTTTGGGGTTAAAGTAAGTGTTAGGGGTTAGGTTTAAGGATCCAAGGTTAGGGTTATTTTTAGCTGTAGTGTTAGGGTTAGGGATAAGGGATCCCATTAGCATTAAGGGTCTTCCTTACTGTAGGGTTAAGGGTTAGGCTTAGAGTTAAAGGTTAAGGTTAGGGTCAGTGTTAAGATTTAGGGTGAGGGTTAACGGTTAGGGTAAAGGGTAAGCGTTAGGGTTAGGGATTAGTGATTAGGGTTTTTGGTTAGTGTTAGGGTTAGCGGTTAGGAGTTAGTGTTTTATGAAGGGGTATGGTTAGAATTAGGATTGGGGTTAGAGTTAGGGTGAGGTATAGGGGTTAGGTTTAGGGTTAGTTTTAGGGTAAAAGGATAGGATTAGGGTTACGGGTTGGGCTTAGGTTTAGGGTTAAAGATTACTGCTAGGGTTAGGGATAGGGTTCAGGGTTAGCTTTAGGGGTTCTGGTTAGGGTTAGGTGTTAGGTTAGTGTCAGGGTTAGGTCTAGTCGTGAGGGTAAGGTTTAGGGTTAGCTTTAAGAGCTAGGGTTAGGTTTAATGGTTAGGATTAGGATTAGGGTTAAGGGTTAGGGTAAGGCTTAGGGGTTAGGGTGAAGGGTTAGGGTCAAGGGTTAGGGTTTTTGTTAGGCATAGCGTTGGGGTTAGACTAAGGGTTACTGTCAGTGTTAGGGTTGTAGGTAGGATTACGGTTAGGGTTAGCGGTTTAGAATTAGGGTTAGGGATTAGGTGTCACAGTGATGACTAGGAGATAGGGTTAGAATTATGGGATAGGGGTTGTTCTCAGGAAATGGGTTATAGCTTAACGTTAGGATAAGTGGTTAAAGTTAGGCGCACGGTGAGGTTTACGTGTTAAGGGGAGAAATAGGAACAGGGTTGGGTGTTATGTTCAGGGTTAGGGTTATCTGTTAAAGGTATTGTTTATGCTTAGCGCACGGGGCCTGTCTGCATTAGGCGGGCGGGGGGAGTTTAGGGGGCTGGGATTGTACCCGGGAACCCACTCTATCATACTCTGGGTATGGGCCCGTGGGTTTCATGCAGGACACAGTGGTAGAGCCTCCTTTCACGCATGGCATGGGAGGATTGCAGGCTTTCTAAACTCTAAGAAAGCAAGAATTCTGAGAATGAGATTTAGGGTTAGAATTCTGGTTAGGGTGAAGGATGAAGTTTAGTGTTAGGGTGAGGGCTTAGGGTTAGGGATTAGGGTTAAGGTTAAAGGTTACTCTTAGGTTTAACGTTTACACTTTGGTTTAGGGTTGAGGTTTACGGTTAGGGTTAAGATGAGGGGTTAGGGTTTGGTACAGGGTTAGGGTTAAGTGTTAGGTTTAGGGTTGAAGATTAGGATTAGGGTTAGGATTAAAGGTTAGCGTGAGAGTTAACGCTTAGGGTTAAGGTTAAGAGTTAGGGTTAGGGTTAGGGTTAGTTTTCGGGTTAGTTTTAGGGTTAGAGTTATGTGCTATGGTTTGTGTTAGAGGTTAGGGTTAGGTTTACTGGTCACGGTTAGGGTTACGTTTAGGGGGTAGCATTAGGGTTAGGGTTAGGGTTAAGGGATAGGATTAGGGATAAGTGTTGGGCTTAGGGTTAGGGTTTAGTGTTAGGGTTAGCATTAAGGATTAGGGTTAGGGTCAGGGTTAAATGCTTGGGTGCGGGTAATGGTTAGGGTCAGGGTTAAGGTTCACAGATAGGGTTAGTGTTAAGGGTTACGGGTAGGTTTAGGGTTCAGGGTTAGTGTTAGTATTAGGGCTTAAGGTTAGGATTAGGCGGTAGGTTAGATTTAGGGTTAGATCTAGGCGTTAGGGTAAGGGCTAGCGTTAGGGTTAAGAGATAGGGTTAGGTTTAATGCTTAGGATTAGGGTTAGGGTTTGGGGTTAAAGTAAGTGTTAGGGGTTAGGTTTAAGGATCCAAGGTTAGGGTTATTTTTAGCTGTAGTGTTAGGCTTAGGGATAAGGGATCCCATTAGCATTAAGGGTCTTCCTTACTGTAGGGTTAAGGGTTAGGCTTAGAGTTAAAGGTGAAGGTTAGGGTCAGTGTTAAGATTTAGGGTGAGGGTTAACGGTTAGGGTAAAGGTTAAGCGTTAGGGTTAGGGATTAGTGATTAGGGTTTTTGGTTAGTGTTAGGGTTAGCGGTTAGGAGTTAGTGTTTTATGAAGGGGTATGGTTAGAATTAGGATTGGGGTTAGAGTTAGGGTGAGGTATAGGGGTTAGGTTTAGGGGTTAGTTTTAGGGTAAAAGGATAGGATTAGGGTTACGGGTTGGGCTTAGGTTTAGGGTTAAAGTTTACTGCTAGGGTTAGGGATAGGGTTCAGGGTTAGCTTTAGGGGTTCTGGTTAGGGTTAGGTGTTAGGTTAGTGTCAGGGTTAGGTCTAGTCGTGAGGGTAAGGTTTAGGGTTAGCTTTAAGAGCTAGGGTTAGGTTTAATGGTTAGGATTAGGATTAGGGTTAAGGGTTAGGGTAAGGCTTAGGGGTTAGGGTGAAGGGTTAGGGTCAAGGGTTAGGGTTTTTGTTAGGCATAGCGTTGGGGTTAGAAGTAAGGGTTACTGTCAGTGTTAGGGTTGTAGGTAGGGTTACGGTTAGGGTTAGCGGTTTAGAATTAGGGGTAGGGATTAGGTGTCACAGTGATGACTAGGAGATAGGGTTAGAATTATGGGATAGGGGTTGTTCTCAGGAAATGGGTTATGCATTAACGTTAGGATAAGAAGTTAAAGTTAGGCGCACGGTGAGGTTTACGTGTTAAGGGGAGAAATAGGAACAGGGTTGGGTGTTATGTTCAGGGTTAGGGTTATCTGTTAAAGGTATTGTTTATGCTTAGCGCACGGGCCCTGTCGGCATTAGGCGGGCGGGGGGAGTTTAGGGGGCTGGGATTGTACCCGGGAACCCACTCTATCATACTCTGGGTATGGGCCCGTGGGTTTCATGCAGGACACAGTGGTAGAGCCTCCTTTCACGCATGGCATGGGAGGATTGCAGGCTCTCTAAACTCTAAGAAAGCAAGAAGTCTGAGAATTAGATTTAGGGTTAGGATTATGGTTAGGGTTAAGGATGAAATTTAGTGTTAGTGTGAGGGCTTAGGGTTAGGGATTACGGTTAGGGTTAGAGGTTACTCTTAGGTTTAACGGTTACACTTTGGTTAGGGTTAGGGTTAGGGTTAGGGTTAGGGCTTAGGGTTAGGGTTAAAGGTTACTCTTAGGTTTAACGGTTACACTTTGGTTTAGGGTTGAGGTTTTCGGTTAGGGTTAAGATGAGGGGTTAGGGTTTGGTACAGGGTTAGGGTTAAGTGTTCGGTTTAGGGTTGAAGATTAGGATTCGGGTTAGGATTAAAGGTTAGCGTGAGAGTTAACGCTTAGGGTTAAGGTTAAGAGTTAGGGTTTAGGGTTAGGGTTAGGGTTAGTTTTAGGGTTAGAGTTATGTGCTATGGTTTGTGTTAGAGGTTAGGGTTAGGTTTACTGGTCACGGTTAGGTTTACGTTTAGGGGGTAGAATTAGGGTTAGGGTTAGGGTTAGGGTTAAGGGATAGGATTAGGGTTAAGTGTTGGGCTTAGGGTTAGGGTTTTGTGTTAACGTTAGCATTAATGATTAGGGTTAGGGTCAGGGTTAAATGCTTGGGTGCGGGTAATGGTTAGGGTCAGGGTTAAGGTTCACGGATAGGGTTAGTGTTAAGGGTTACGGGTAGGTTTAGGGTTCAGGGTTAGGGTTAGGGTTAGGGCTTAAGGTTAGGATTAGGCGGTAGGTTAGATTTAGGGTTAGATCTAGGTGTTAGGGTAAGGGCTAGCGTTAGGGTTAAGAGATAGGGTTCGGTTTAATGCTTAGGATTAGGGTTAGGGTTTGGGGTTAAAGTAAGTGTTAGGGGTTAGGTTTAAGGATCCAAGGTGAGGGTTATTTTTAGCTGTAGTGTTAGGGTTAGGGATAAGGGATCCCATTAGCATTAAGGGTCTTCCTTACTGTAGGGTTAAGGGTTAGGCTTAGAGTTAAAGGTTAAGGTTAGGATCAGGGTTAAGATTTAGGGTGAGGGTTAACGGTTAGGGTAAAGGTTAAGCGTTAGGGTTAGGGATTAGTGATTAGGGTTTTTGGTTAGTGTTAGGGTTAGCGGTTAGGAGTTAGTGTTTTATGAAGGGGTATGGTTAGAATTAGGATTGGGGTTAGAGTTAGGGTGAGGTATAGGGGTTAGGTTTAGGGGTTAGTTTTAGGGTAAAAGGATAGGATTTGGGTTATGGGTTGGGCTTAGATTTAGGGTGAAAGTTTACTGCTGGGGTTAGGGATAGGGTTCAGGGTTAGCTTTAGGGGTTCTGGTTAGGGTTAGGTGTTAGGTTAGTGTCAGGGTTAGGTCTAGTCGTGAGGGTAAGGTTTAGGGTTAGCTTTAAGAGCTAGGGTTAGGTTTAATGGTTAGGATTAGGATTAGGGTTAAGGGTTAGGGGTTAGGGTGAAGGGTTAGGGTCAAGGGTTAGGGTTTTTGTTAGGCATAGCGTTGGGCTTAGAAGTAAGGGTTACTGTCAGTGTTAGGGTTGTAGGTAGGGTTACGGTTAGGGTTAGCGGTTTAGAATTAGGGTTAGGGATTAGGTGTCCCAGTGATGACTAGGAGTTAGGGTTAGAATTATGGGATAGGGGTTGTTCTCAGGAAATGGCTTATGCATTAACGTTAGGATAAGAGGTTAAAGTTAGGCGCACGGTGAGGTTTACGTGTTAAGGGGAGAAATAGGAACAGGGTTGGGTGTTATGTTCAGGGTTAGGGTTATCTGTTAAAGGTATTGTTTATGCTTAGCGCACGGGCCCTGTCTGCATTAGGCGGGCGGGGGGAGTTTAGGGGGTTGGGATTGTACCCGGGAACCCACTCTATCATACTCTGGGTATGGGCCCGTGGGTTTCATGCAGGACACAGTGGTAGAGCCTCCTTTCACGCATGGCATGGGAGGATTGCAGGCTTTCTAAACTCTAAGAAAGCAAGAAGTCTGAGAATTCGATTTAGGGTTAGGGTTATGGTTAGGGTTAAGGATGAAGTTTAGTGTTAGGGTGAGGGCTTAGGGTTAGGGATTACGGTTAGGGTTAGAGGTTACTCTTAGGTTTAACGGTTACACTTTGGTTAGGGTTAGGGTTAGGGTTAGGGTTAGGGCTTAGGGTTAGGGTTAAAGGTTACTCTTAGGTTTAACGGTTACACTTTGGTTTAGGGTTGAGGTTTACGGTTAGGGTTAAGATGAGGGGTTAGGGTTTGGTACAGGGTTAGGGTTAAGTGTTCGGTTTAGGGTTGAAGATTAGGATTCGGGTTAGGATTAAAGGTTAGCGTGAGAGTTAACGCTTAGGGTTAAGGTTAAGAATTAGGGTTTAGGGTTAGGCTTAGGGTTAGTTTTAGGGTTAGAATTATGTGCTATGGTTTGTGTTAGAGGTTAGGGTTAGGTTTACTGGTCACGGTTAGGTTTACGTTTAGGGTGTAGAATTAGTGTTAGGGTTAGGGTTAGGGTTAAGGGATAGTATTAGGGTTAAGTGTTGGGCTTAGGGTTAGGGTTTTGTGTTAACGTTAGCATTAATGATTAGGGTTAGGGTCAGGGTTAAATGCTTGGGTGCGGGTAATGGTTAGGGTCAGGGTTAAGGTTCACGGATAGGGTTAGTGTTAAGGGTTACGGGTAGGTTTAGGGTTCAGGGTTAGGGTTAGGGTTAGGGCTTAAGGTTAGGATTAGGCGGTAGGTTAGATTTAGGGTTAGATCTAGGCGTTAGGGTAAGGGCTAGCGTTAGGGTTAAGAGATAGGGTTAGGTTTAATGCTTAGGATTAGGGTTAGGGTTTGGGGTTAAAGTAAGTGTTAGGGGTTAGGTTTAAGGATCCAAGGTTAGGGTTATTTTTAGCTGTAGTGTTAGGGTTAGGGATAAGGGATCCCATTAGCATTAAGGGTCTTCCTTACTGTAGGGTTAAGGGTTAGACTTAGAGTTAAAGGTTAAGGTTAGGGTCAGGGTTAAGATTTAGGGTGAGGGTTAACGGTTAGGGTAAAGGTTAAGCGTTAGGGTTAGGGATTAGTGATTAGGGTTTTTGGTTAGTGTTAGGGTTAGCGGTTAGGAGTTAGTGTTTTATGAAGGGGTATGGTTAGAATTAGGATTGGGGTTAGAGTTAGGGTGAGGTATAGGGGTTAGGTTTAGGGGTTAGTTTTAGGGAAAAGGATAGGATTTGGGTTATGGGTTGTGCTTAGGTTTAGGGTGAAAGTGTACTGCTGGGGTTAGGGATAGGGTTCAGGGTTAGCTTTAGGGGTTCTGGTTAGGGTTAGGTGTTAGGTTAGTGTCAGGGTTAGGTCTAGTCGTGAGGGTAAGGTTTAGGGTTAGCTTTAAGAGCTAGGGTTAGGTTTAATGGTTAGGATTAGGATTAGGGTTAAGGGTTATGGTAAGGCTTAGGGGTTAGGGTGAAGGGTTAGGGTCAAGGGTTAGGGTTTTTGTTAGGCATAGCGTTGGGGTTAGAAGTAAGGGTTACTGTCAGTGTTAGGGTTGTAGGTAGGGTTACGGTTAGGGTTAGCGGTTTAGAATTAGGGTTAGGGATTAGGTGTCACAGTGATGACTAGGAGATAGGGTTAGAATTATGGGATAGGGGTTGTTCTCAGGAAATGGGTTATGCATTAACGTTAGGATAAGAGGTTAAAGTTAGGCGCACGGTGAGGTTTACGTGTTAAGGGGAGAAATAGGAACAGGGTTGGGTGTTATGTTCAGGGTTAGGGTTATCTGTTAAAGGTATTGTTTATGCTTAGCGCACGGGGCCTGTCTGCATTAGGCGGGCGTGGGGAGTTTAGGGGGCTGGGATTGTACCCGGGAACCCACTCTATCATACTCTGGGTATGGGCCCGTGGGTTTCATGCAGGACACAGTGGTAGAGCCTCCTTTCACGCATGGCATGGGAGGATTGCAGGCTTTCTAAACTCTAAGAAAGCAAGAAGTCTGAGAATTAGATTTAGGGTTAGGGTTATGGTTAGGGTTAAGGATGAAGTTTAGTGTTAGGGTGAGGGCTTAGGGTTAGGGATTAGGGTTAGGGTTAAAGGTTACTCTTAGGTTTAACGGTTACACTTTGGTTTAGGGTTGAGGTTTACGGTTAGGGTTAAGATGAGGGGTTAGGGTTTGGTAGACGTTTAGGGTTAAGTGTTAGGTTTAGGGTTGAAGATTAGGATTCGGGTTAGGATTAAAGGTTAGCGTGAGAGTTAACGCTTAGGGTTAAGGTTAATAGTTAGGGTTTACGGTTAGGCTTAGGGTTAGATTTAGGGTTAGAGTTATGTGCTATGGTTTGTGTTAGGGGTTAGGGTTAGGTTTACTGTTCACGGTTAGGGTTGGGTTTAGGGGTTAGCATTAGGGTTAGGGATTAGGTTTAGGGTAAGGGTCTAGAGTTAATGTTGGGCTTTAGGCTCGGGGCTTAGGTTCAGGGTCAGGGGTTAGCGTTCGTGGTAGGGCTTAGCTTTAGCGGTCAGTTTAAGGGCACAGGACCTGGTTAATCTACGGTGAGAGGGGTGCGGTCGGAGTCACCACGAAAGCACAACATCATTCCCTGGGCCTTGGGACAGGACCTCCATGCAGGACTCAGGCGGAGCCTCATCTCACACATGGCATGGCTGTATTGTAGGCTTGCTTCACTCTGGGAATGGAAGTAGTGTGAAATTAGGGTTGGGGTTGGGGTTAGGGTTGTTCGTGTTAGGGGTTAGGTTTCGAGTCAGGGTTAGGTGCTAGGGATTAGTGGTTAGGGTTAGAGTTAGTGTTAGGGGTAAGGTGTTAAGTCTGGGTTAGGGGGCCAGGGTAAGGTTTAGGGTTGGAGTTAGCGTTAGGGTTAGCGGTTAGGGTTAAGTCATAGGGTTAGGATTCAGGGTGAGGGTTAGAGGGTTAACAGTTGGGGTTATGCTTAGGGGTTAGGGATAGTGTTAGGGTTAAGGGTTAGGAGCTTGGTTCAGGTTTAAGGTTAGCATTAGGGGTTGGGGTTAGTGTTAACTGTAGGTCAGTGTTGGGGTTAGATCTCTAGGCATTAGGGTAAAGGTTAGGGTTAGGGTTAAGAGTTAGGGTTCTGTTTAATGGTTAGGATTGGGAATAGGGTTAAGGGTTAGGGTTAAGGTTAGGGGTTATGATGAAGGATCAACGGTTAGGGTTACTTTTAGGCGTAGGGTTAGGGTAAGGGGTTAGGGTTAGTGTTAGTGTTGTTGGTCGGGTTAAGGTTAGGGTTGGCGTTTCATAAGTAGGGATTAGGTGTTACGGTTATAGCTAGGAGTTAGGGTTATAATGACGGTATAGGGCTTGTTCTCAGGGTGTCATGCATTAACGTTAAGATATGGGGTTAAAGTTAGGGTTATGGTGAGGTTTACCTGTTAAGGTGAGCAGTAGGATGAGGGTTAGGTGTTATGTTGTGGGTTAGGATTATGGGTGAGGGGTAGGGTTTATGCTTAGGGCACGGGCCCTGTATGCCCTAGGAGGCAAAGTTAGGTGTCTGTGATGGTCGCTGGGAACACACTCTACCGCATGCAGTGTATGCGCCTCTGGGTTTCATGCAGGACACTGTGGCAGAGCCTCCTTTCACGCATGGCATGGGAGGATTGCAGGCTTTCTAAACTCTAAGAAAGCAAGAAGTCTGAGAATTAGATTCAGGGTTAGGGTTATGGTTAGGGTTAAGGATGAAGTTTAGTGTTAGGGTGAGGGCTTAGGGTTAGGGATTAGGGTTAGGGTTAAAGGTTACTCTTAGATTTAACGGTTACACTTTGGTTTAGGGTTGAGGTTTAAGGTTAGGGTTAAGATGAGGGGTTAGGGTTTGGTACAGGGTTAGGGTTAAGTGTTAGGTTTAGGGTTGAAGATTAGGATTAGGGTTAGGATTAAAGGTTAGCGTGAGAGTTAACGCTTAGGGTTAAGGTTAATAGTTAGGTGTTAGGGTTAGGGTTAGGGTTAGTTTTAGGGTTAGAGTTATGTGCTAGGGTTTGTGTTAGAGGTTAGGGTTAGGTTTACTGGTCACGGTTCGGGTTACGTTTAGGGGTTTAGGGTTAGGGTTAGGGTTAAGGGATAGGATTAGGGTTAAGTGTTGGGCTTAGGGTTAGGGTTTAGTGTTAGGGTTATCATTAAGGATTAGGGTTAGGGTCAGGGTTAAATGCTTGGGTGCGGGTAATGGTTAGGGTCAGGGTTAAGGTTCACGGATAGGGTTAGTGTTAAGGGTTACGGGTAGGTTTAGGGTTCAAGGTTAGTGTTAGCATTAGGGCTTAAGGTTAGGATTAGGCGGTAGGTTAGATTTATGGATAGATCTAGGCGTTAGGGTAAGGGCTAGCGTTAGGGTTAAGAGACAGGTTTAGGTTTAATGCTTAGGATTAGGGTTAGGGTTTGGGGTTAAAGTAAGTGTTAGGGGTTAGGTTTAAGGATCCAAGGTTAGGGTTATTTTTAGCTGTAGTGTTAGGGTTAGGGATAAGGGATCCCATTAGCATTAAGGGTCTTCCTTACTGTAGGGTTAAGGGTTAGGCTTAGAGTTAAAGGTTAAGGTTAGGGTCAGTGTTAAGATTTAGGGTGAGGATTTACGGTCAGGGTAAAGGTTAAGCGTTAGGGTTAGGGATTAGTGATTAGGGTTTTTGGTTAGTGTTAGGGTTAGCGGTTAGGAGTTCGTGTTTTATGAAGGGTTATGGTTAGAATTTGGACTGGGGTTAGAGTTAGGGTGAGGTATAGGTGTTAGGTTTAGGGGTTAGTTTTAGGGCAAAAGGATAGGATTACGGTTACGGGTTGGGCTTAGGTTTAGGGTTAAAATTTACTGCTAGGGTTAGGGATAGGGTTCAGGGTTACCTTTAGGGGTTCTGGTTAGGATTAGGTGTCAGGTTAGTGTCAGGGTTAGGTCTAGTCGTCAGGGTAAGGTTTAGGGTTAGCGTTAAGAGCTAGGGTTAGGTTTAATGGTTAGGATTAGGATTAGGGTTAAGGGTTAGGGTAAGGCTTAGGGGTTAGGGTGAAGGGTTAGGGTCAAGGGTTAGGGTTTTTGTTAGGCATAGCATTGGGGTTAGAAGTAAGGGTTACTGTCAGTGTTAGGGTTGTAGGTAGGGTTCCGGTTAGGGTTAGCGGTTTAGAATTAGGGTTAGGGATTAGGTGTCACAGTGATGACTAGGAGATAGGGTTAGAATTATGGGATAGGGGTTGTTCTCAGGGAATGGGTTATGCATTAACGTTAGGATAAGAGGTTAAAGTTAGGCGCACGGTGAGGTTTACGTGTTAAGGGGAGAAATAGGAACAGGGTTGGGTGTTATGTTCAGGGTTAGGGTTATCTGTTAAAGGTATTGTTTATGCTTAGCGCACGGGACCTGTCTGCATTAGGCGGGCGGGGGGAGTTTAGGGGGCTGGGATTGTACCCGGGAACCCACTCTATCATACTCTGGGTATGGGCCCGTGTGTTTCATGCAGGACACAGTGGTAGAGCCTCCTTTCACACATGGCATGGGAGAATTGCAGGCTTTCTAAACTCTAAGAAAGCAAGAAGTCTGAGAATTACATTTAGGGTTAGGATTCTGGTTAGGGTTAAGGATGAAGTTTAGTGTTAGGGTGAGGCATTAGGGTTAGGGTTAAAGGTTACTCTTAGGTTTAACGGCTACACTTTGGTTTAGGGTTGAGGTTTACGGTTAGGGTTAAGATGAGGGTTAGGGTTAGGGTTAGGGTTAGGGTTAGGATTAAAGGTTAGCGTGAGAGTTAACGCTTAGGGTTAAGGTTAAGAGTTAGGGTTTAGGGTTAGGGTTAGGGTTAGGGTTAGTTTTAGGGTTAGAGTTATGTGCTATGGTTTGTGTTAGAGGTTAGGGTTAGGTTTACTGGTCACGGTTAGGGTTACTTTTAGGGGGTAGCATTAGGGTTAGGTTTAGGGTTAAGGGATAGGATTAGGGTTAAGTGTTGGGCTTAGGGTTAGGGTTTAGTGTTAAGTTTATCATTAAGGATTAGGGTTAGAGTCAGGGTTAAATGCTTGGGTGCGGGTAATGGTTAGGTTCAGGGTTTAGGTTCACGAATTGGGTTAGTGTTAAGGGTTACGGGTAGGTTTAGGGTTCAGGGTTAGTGTTAGCATTAGGGCTTAAGGTTAGGATTAGGCGATAGGTTAGATTTAGGGTTAGATCTAGGCGTTAGGGTAAGGGCTAGCGTTAGGGTTAAGAGATAGGGTTAGGTTTAATGCTTAGGATTAGGGTTAGGGTTTGGGGTTAAAGTAACTGTTAGGGGTTAGGTTTAAGGATCCAAGGTTAGGGTTATTTTTAGCTGTAGTGTTAGGGTTAGGGATAAGGGATCCCATTAGCATTAAGGGTCATCCTTACTGTAGGGTTAAGGGTTAGGCTTAGAGTTAAAGGTTAAGGTTAGGGTCAGTGTTAAGATTTAGGGTGAGGGTTAACGGTTAGGGTAAAGGTTAAGCATTAGGGTTAGGGATTAGTGATTAGGGTTTTTGGTTAGTGTTAGGGTTAGCGGTTAGGAGTTAGTGTTTTATGAAGGGGTATGGTTAGAATAAGGATTGGGGTTAGAGTTAGGGTGAGGTATAGGGGTTAGGTTTAGGGGTTAGTTTTAGGGTAAAAGGATAGGATTAGGGTTACGGGTTGGGCTTAGGTTTAGGGTTAAATTTACTGCTAGGGTTAGGGATAGGGTTCAGGGTTAGCTTTAGGGGTTCTGGTTAGCGTTAGGTGTTAGGTTAGTGTCAGGGATAGGTCTAGTCGTGAGGGTAAGGTTTAGGGTTAGCCTTAAGAGCTAGGGTTAGGTTTAATGGTTAGGATTAGGATTAGGGTTAAGGGTTAGGGTAAGGCTTAGGGGTTAGGGTGAAGGGTTAGGGTCAAGGGTTAGGGTTTTTGTTAGGCATAGCGTTGGGGTTAGAAGTAAGGGTTACTGTCAGTGTTAGGGTTGTAGGTAGGGTTACGGTTAGGGTTAGCGGTTTAGAATTAGGGTTAGGGATTAGGTGTCACAGTGATGACTAGGAGATAGGGTTAGAATTATGGGATAGGGGTTGTTCTCAGGAAATGGGTTATGCATTAACGTTAGGATAAGAGGTTAAAGTTAGGCGCACGGTGAGGTTTACATGTTAGTGGGAGAAATAGGAACAGGGTTGGGTGTTATGTTCAGGGTTAGGGTTATCTGTTAAAGGTATTGTTTATGCTTAGCGCATGAGCCCTGTCTGCATTAGGCTGGCGGGGGGAGTTTAGGGGGCAGGGATTGTACCCGGGAACCCACTCTATCATACTCTGGGTATGGGCCCGTGGGTTTCATGCAGGACACAGTGGTAGAGCCTCCTTTCACGCATGGCATGGGAGGATTGCGGGCTTTCCAAACTCTAAGAAAGCAAGAAGTCTGAGAATTAGATTTAGGGTTAGGATTATGGTTAGGGTTAAGGATGAAGTTTAGTGTTAGGGTGAGGGCTTAGGGTTAGGGAATAGGGTTAGGGTTAAAGGTTACTCTTAGGTTTAGCGCTTACACTTTGCTTTAGGGTTGAGGTTTACGGTTAGGGTTAAGATCAGGGGTTAGGGTTTGGTACAGGGTTAGGGTTAAGTGTTAGGTTTAGGGTTGAAGATTAGGATTAGGGTTAGGATTAAAGGTTAGCATGAGAGTTAACGCTTAGGGTTAAGGTTAAGGGTTAGGGTTTACGGTTAAGGTTAGGGTTAGTTTTAGGGTTAGAGTTATGTGCTATGGTTTGTGTTAGAGGTTAGGGTTAGGTTTACTGGTCACGGTTAGGGTTACGTTTAGGGGTTAGCATTAGGGTTAAGGTTAGGGTTAGGGTTAAGGGATAGGATTAGGGTTAAGTGTTGGACTTAGGGTTAGGGTTTAGTGTTAGGGTTAGCATTAAGGATTAGGGTTAGAGTCAGGGTTAAATGCTTGGGTGCAGGTAATGGTTAGGGTCAGGGTTAAGGTTCACGGATAGGGTTAGTGTTAAGGGTTACGGGTAGGTTTAGGGTTCAGGGTTAGTGTTAGCATTAGGGCTTAAGGTTAGGATTAGGCGGTAGGTTAGATTTAGGGTTAGATCTAGGCGTTAGGGTAAGGGCTAGCGTTAGGGTTAAGAGATAGGGTTAGGTTGAATGCTTAGGATTAGGGTTAGGGTTTGGGGTTAAAGTAAGTGTTAGGGGTTAGGTTTAAGGATCCAAGGTTAGGGTTATTTTTAGCTGTAGTGTTAGGGTTAGGGATAAGGGATCCCACTAGCATTAAGGGTCTTCCTTACTGTAGGCTTAAGTGTTAGGCTTAGAGTTAAAGGTTAAGGTTAGGGTCAGTGTTAAGATTTAGGGTGAGGGTTAACGGTTAGGGTAAAGGATAAGCGTTAGGGTTAGGGATTAGTGATTAGGGTTTTTGGTTAGTGTTAGGGTTAGCAGTTAGGAGTTAGTGTTTTATGAAGGGGTATGGTTAGAATTTGGATTGGGGTTAGAGTTAGGGTGAGGTATAGGGGTTAGGTTTAGGGGTTAGTTTTAGGGTAAAAGGATAGGATTAGGGTTACGGGTTGGGCTTAGGTTTAGGGTTAAAGTTTACTGCTGGGGTTAGGGATAGGGTTCAGGGATATCTTTAGGGGTTCTCGTTAGGGTTAAACGCTGAACACCTGCAAATAATTTTCAACGTAGTGGTTAATTGAAAAGCTCTGCGGCATACTTCTTGGAACAAGCCAGTTACCTGTTCCCACGCAAAGAGGAGTATATAGAACCATGGTGGATTTCCAGCTGATGAAGTAAAGGATTATTAAAGGAACGGGATGACCATGGGGATCATCGTCAATTCTCTGAAACAGAATCCGCCCTTTTCACCTGCCAAACACATGCCCACTTCACCTCTCTAGCGATAATAAAAACTAACCAGCGAACTGACAGAGGGCCTGACCCCCCCATCCACATCGACCACACACACAAAAAAACCGTACCCTCCAGCTACTAATTATAATGCTAACTTGCAAAATTTCCCTGCATTTTAAAACAATGGAAAAATGGTGGTGGGATGATACTTAGAAGAATGGCTTCTTGTCTGTCTCCACTAACAAAAATAGGCAACACCAAGTCAGCTACTCCTCAGCATAGTTATGTCCGTCGCCGCCTTCTTGGGTTTCAGGAGGCACATACAAACGTTAGCAAAATTATGGTGAAACGCTGAAAACCTGCAAATAATTTTCAACGTACTGGCTAATTTGAAAACTCTCCAGGATACTTCTTGGAACAAGCCAGGTACCTGTGCTCACGCATAGAGGAGTATATAGAAACATGGTGTAATCCCAGCTGATGAAGCAAAGGATTCTTAAAGGAATAAGATGACCATGCGGATCCTGTTTAATTCTCTGAAACAGAATCCGCACTTTTCACCTGCCAAACACATGCCCACTTCTCCTCTCTGGGGATAATAAAAACAAACCAGTGAATTGACAGATGGCCTGACCAACCCATCCACACTGACTCCACAAAAAAAAAAAAAAGTACCCTCCACCTACTAATTATAATGATAACTTTCAAAATTTCCCTTCATTTTTAAACAATGGAAAAATGATGGTGGGATGATACTTAGAAGAATGGCTTCCAGTCAGTCTCCACTAACAAAAATAGGCAACACCAAGTCAGCTACTCCTCAGCATACTTAAGTCCGTGGCAGCCATATGGGGTTTCAGGAGACACATACAAACGTTATAAGAATTATGGTGAAACGCTGAAAACCTGCAAATAATTTTCAACGTACTGCTTAATTGAAAAGCTCTGCGGCATACTTCTTGGAACAAGCCAGTTACCTGTGCCCACACATAGAGGAGTATATAGAACCATGGTGGATTCTCAGGTGATGAAGCAAAAGTTTCCTAAAGGAACGGGATGAGCATGCGGATCCTGTTTCATTCTCTGAAACAGTTTCCGAACTTTTCACCTGCCAAACACATGTCCACTTCTCCTCTCTGGGGATAATAAAAACTAACCAGCGAACTGACAGAGGGCCTGATCAACACATCCACATCGACCACACACACAAAAAAACCGTACTCTCCAGCTACTAATTATAATGCTAACTTGCAAAATTTCCCTGCCTTTTAAAACAATGGAAAAATGGTGGTGGGATGATACTTAGAAGAATGGCTTCTTGTCTGTCTCCACTAACAAAAATAGGCAACACCAAGTCAGGTACTCCTCAGCATAGTTATGTCCGTCACAGCCTTCTTTGGTTTCAGGTGGCACAAACAAACGTTATCACAATTATGGTGAAACGCTGAACACGTGCAAATAATTTTCAACGTACTGGTTAATTGAAAAGCTCTGCGGCATACTTCTTGGAACAAGCCACTTACCTTTTCCCACGCAAAGAGGAGTATATAGAACCATGGTGGATTTCCAGCTGATGAAGTAAAGGATTATTAAAGGAACGGGATGACCATGGGGATCATCGTTAATTCTCTGAAACAGAATCCGCCCTTTTCACCTGCCAAACACATGCCCACTTCTCCTCTCAGGGGATAATAAAAACTAACCAGCGAACTGACAGAGGGCCTGACCCCCCCATCCACATCGACCACACACACAAAAAAAAAAAGTACCCTCCAGCTACTAATTATAATGCTAACTTGCAAAATTTCCCTGCATTTTAAAACAATGGAAAAATGGTGGTGGGATGATACTTAGAAGAATGGCTTCTTGTCTGTCTCCACTAACAAAAATAGGCAACACCAAGTCAGCTACTCCTCAGCATAGTTATGTCCGTCGCAGCCTTCTTGGGTTTCAGGAGGCACAAACAAACGTTATCACAATTATGGTGAAATGCTGAACACCTGCAAATAATTTTCAACGTAGTGGTTAATTGAAAAGCTCTGCGGCATACTTCTTGGAACAAGCCACTTACCTGTTCCCACGCAAAGAGGAGTATATAGAACCATGGTGGATTTCCAGGTGATGAAGTAAAGGATTATTAAAGGAACGGGATGACCATGGGGATCATCGTTAATTCTCTGAAACAGAATCCGCCTTTTTCACCTGCCAAACACATGCCCACTTCACCTCTCTGGGGATAATAAAAACTAACCAGCGAACTCACAGAGGGCCTGACGCCCCCATGCACATCGACCACACACACAAAAAAAAAACCGTACCCTCCAGCTACTAATTATAATGCTAACTTGCAAAATTTCCCTGCATTTTAAAACAATGGAAAAATGGTGGTGGGATGATACTTAGAAGAATGGCTTCTTGTCTGTCTCCACTAACAAAAATAGGCAACACCAAGTCAGCTACTCCTCAGCATAGTTATGTCCGTCGCAGCCTTCTTGGGTTTCAGGAGTCACATACAAACGTTATCAAAATTATGGTGAAACGCTGAAAACCTGCAAATAATTTTCAACGTACTGGTTAATTTGAAAACTCTCCAGCATACTTCTTGTAACAAGCCAGGTACCTGTGCCCACGCATAGAGGAGTATATAGAAACATGGTGGAATCCCAGCTGATGAAGCAAAGGATTCTTAAAGGAATGAGATGACCATGCCGATCCTGTTTAATTCTCTGACACTGAATCCGCGCTTTTCACCTGCCAAACACATGCCCACTACTCTTCTCTGGGGATAATAAAAACAAACCAGCGATCTGACAGAGGGCCTGAACACCCATCCTGACCGACCCCACAAAAAAAAAAAAGTACCCTCCAGCTACTAATTATAATGCCAATTTGCAAAATTTCCCTGCATTTTTAAACAATGGAGAAATGATGGTGGGATGATACTTAGAAGAATGGCTTCTTGTCAGTCTCCACTGACAAAAATAGGCAACACCAAGTCAGCTACGCCTCAGCATAGTTATGTCCGTAGCAGCCATATTTGGTTTCAGTAGGCACATACACACGTTATCACAATTATGGTGAAACGCTGAAAACCTGCAAAGGATTTTCAACATACTGGTTAATTGAAAAGCTCTGAGGCATACTTCTTGGAACAAGCCAGTTTCCTGTGCCCACGCATAGAGAAGTATATAGAACCATGGTGGATTCCCAGCTCATGAAGCAAAGGATTCTTAAAGGAATGGGATTACCATGCGGATCCTGTTTAATTCTCTGAAACAGATCCGCAGTTTTCACCGGCTATACTAATACCCACTTCTCCTCTCTGGGGATATTAAAAACAAACCAGCGAAATGACAGAGGGCCTGACCAACACACCGACATCGACCCCACAGAAAAAAAAAAAAAAAACACCGTAGCCTCCAGCTACTAATTATAATGCTAACCTGCAAAATTTTCCTGCATTTTTAAACAATGGAAAAATGATGGTGAGATGATACTTAGAAGAATGGATTCTTGTCAGTCTCCACTAACAAAAATAGGCAAAACCAAGTCAGCTACGCCTCAGCATCGTTATGTTCGTGGCAGCCATCTTGGGTTTCAGGACACACAAACAAACGTTATCACAATTATGGTGAAACGCTGAACACGTGCAAATAATTTTCAACGTAGTGGTTAATTGAAAACTCTGCGGCATACTTCTTGGAACAAGCCAGTTACCTGTTCCCACGCAAAGAGGAGTATATAGAACCATGGTGGATTTCCAGCTGATGAAGTAAAGGATTATTAAAGGAATGGGATGACCATGGGGATCATCGTTAATTCTCTGAAACAGAATCCGCCCTTTTCACCTGCCAAACACATGCCCACTTCTCCTCTCTGGGGATAATAAAAACTAACCAGCGAACTGACAGAGGGCCTGACCCCCCCCATCCACATCGACCACACACACAAAAAAAACCGTACCCTCCAGCTAAAAATTATAATGCTAACTTGCAAAATTTCCCTGCATTTTAAAACAATGGAAAAATGGTGGTGGGATGATACTTAGAAGAATGGCTTCTTGTCTGTCTCCACTAACAATAATAGGCAACACCAAGTCAGCTACTCCTCAGAATAGTTATGTCCGTCGCAGCCTTCTTGGGTTTCAGGAGGCACAAACAAACGTTATCACAATTATGGTGAAACGCTGAACACCTGCAAATATTTTCAACGTACTGGTTAATTGAAAAGCCCTATGGCATACTTCTTGGAACAAGCCAGTTACCTGTCCCACGCAAAGAGGAGTATATAGAACCATGGTGGATTTCCAGCTGATGAAGTAAAGGATTATTAAAGGAACGGGATGACCATGGGGATCATCCTTAATTCTCTGAAACAGAATCCGCCCTTTTCACCTGCCAAACACATGCCCACTTCTCCTCTCTGGGGATAATAAAAACTAACCAGCGAACTGACAGAGGGCCTGACCTCCCATCCACATCGACCACACACACAAAAAAAATCCGGACCCTCCAGCTACTAATTATAATGCTAACTTGCAAAATTTCCCTGCATTTTAAAACAATGGTAAAATGGTGGTGGGATGATACTTAGAAGAATGGCTTCTTGTCTGTCTCCACTAACAAAAATAGGCAACACCAAGTCAGCTACTCCTCAGCATAGTTATGTCCGTCGCAGCCTTCTTGGGTTTCAGGAGGCATATACAAACGTTATCAAAATTATGGTGAAACGCTGAAAACCTGCAAATAATTTTCAACGTACTGGTTAATTTGAAAACTCTCCAGCATACTTCTTGGAACAAGCCAGGTACCTGTGCCGACGCATAGAGGCGTATATAGAAACATGGTGGAATCTCAGCTAATGAAGCAAAGGATTCTTAAAGGAATGAGATGACCATGCGGATCCTGTTTAATTCTCTGAAACAGAATCTGCACTTTTCACCTGCCAAACACATGCCCACTACTCTTCTCTGGGGATAATAAAAACAAACCAGCGATCTGACAGAGGGCCTGAACACCCATCCTGACCGACCCCACAAAAAAAAAAAGTACCCTGCAGCTACTAATTATAATGCCAATTTGCAACATTTCCCTGCATTTTTAAACAATGGAGAAATGATAGTGGGATGATACTTAGAAGAATGGATTCTTGTTAGTCTCCACTGACAAAAATAGGCAACACCAAGTCAGCTACGCCTCGGCATAGTTATGTCCGTAGCAGCCATATTTGTTTTCAGTAGGCACATACACACGTTATCACAATTATGGTGAAACGCTGAAAACCTGCAAAGCATTTTCAACATACTGGTTAATTGAAAAGCTCTGAGGCATATTTCTTGGAACAAGCCAGTTTCCTGTGCCCACGCATAGAGAAGTATATAGAACCATGGTGGATTCCCAGCTCATGAAGCAAAGGATTCTTAAAGGAACGGGTTTACCCTCCGGATCCTGTTTAATTCTCTGAAACAGATCCGCAGGTTTCACCAGCCATACTAATACCCACTTCTCCTCTCTGGGGATAATAAAAACAAACCAGCGAACTGACAGAGGGCCTGACCAACACATACACACCGACCCCACAGGAAAAAAAAAAAAAAAAACAGCGTAGCCTCCAGCTACTAATTATAATGCTAACTTGCAAAATTTTCCTGCATTTTTAAACAATGGAAAAATGAAGGTGAGATGATACTTAGAAGAATGGATTCTTGTCAGTCTCCACTAACAAAAATAGGCAAAACATAGTCAGCTACGCCTCAGCATAGTTATGTTCGTGGCAGCCATCTTGGGTTTCAGGAGGCACAAACAAACGTTATCACAATTATGGTGAAACGCTGAACACCTGCAAATAATTTTCAACGTAGTGGTTAATTGAAAAGCTCTGCGGCATACTTCTTGGAACAAGCCAGTTACCTGTTCCCACGCAAAGAGGAGTATATAGAACCATGGTGGATTTCCAGCTGATGAAGTAAAGGATTATTAAAGGAACGGGATGACCATGGGGATCATCGTTAATTCTCTGAAACAGAATCCGCCCTTTTCACCTGCCAAACACATGCCCACTTCTCCTCTCTGGGGATAATAAAAACTAACCGGCGAACTGACAGAGGGCCTGACTCCCCGCCATCCACATCGACCACACACACAAAAAAAAAACCGTACCCTCCAGCTACTAATTATAATGCTAACATGCAAAATTTCCCTGCATTTTAAAACAATGGAAAAATGGTGGTGGGATGATACTTAGAAGAATGGCTTCTTGTCAGTCTCCACTAACAAAAATAGGCAACACCAAGTCAGCTACTCCTCAGCATAGTTATGTCCGTCGCAGCCTTCTTGGGTTTCAGGAGGCACAAACAAACGTTATCACAATTATGGTGAAACGCTGAACACCTGCAAATAATTTTCAACGTAGTGGTTAATTGAAAAGCTCTGCGGCATACTTCTTGGAACAAGGCAGTTACCTGTTCCCACGCAAAGAGGAGTATATGGAACCATGGTGGATTTCCAGCTGATGAAGTAAAGGATTATTAAAGGAACGGGATGACCATGGGGATCATCGTTAATTCTCTGAAACAGAATCCGCCCTTTTCACCTGCCAAACACATGCCCACTTCACATCTCTGGGGATAATAAAAACTAACCAGCGAACTGACAGAGGGCCTGACCCCCCGCCATCCACATCGACCACACACACAAAAAAAAACCGTACCCTCCTGCTACTAATTATAATGCTAACTTGCAAAATTTCCCTGCATTTTAAAACAATGGAAAAATGGTGGTGGGATCATACTTAGAAGAATGGCTTCTTGTCTGTCTCCACTAACAAAAATAGGCAACACCAAGTCAGCTAATCCTCAGCATAGTTATGTCCGTCTCAGCCTTCTTGGGTTTCAGGAGGGACATACAAATGTTATCAAAATTATGGTAAAATGCTGAACACCTGCAAATAATTTTCAACGTACTGTTTAATTTGAAAACTCTCCAGCATACTTCTTGGAACACGCCAGGTACCTGTGCCCACGCATAGAGGAGTATATAGAAACATGGTGGAATCCCAGCTGATGAAGCAAAGGATTCTTAAAGGAATAAGATGACCATGCGGATCCCGTTTAATTCTCTGAAACAGAATCCGCACTTTTCACCTGCCAAACACATGCCCATTACTCTTCTCTGGGGATAATAAAAACAAACCAGCGATCTGACAGAGGGCCTGAACACCCATCCTGACCGACCCCACAAGACAAAAAAGTACCTTCCAGCTACTAATTATAATGCCAATTTGCAAAATTTCCCTGCATTTTTAACCAATGGAGAAATGATGGTGGGATGATACTTAGAAGAATGGCTTCTTGTCAGTCTCCACTGACAAAAATAGGCAACACCAAGTCAGCTACGCCTCAGCATAGTTATGTCCGTAGCAGCCATATTGGTTTCAGTAGGCACATACACACGTTATCACAATTATGGTGAAACGCTGAAAACCTGCAAAGGATTTTCAACATACTGGTTAATTGAAAAGCTCTGAGGCATACTTCTTGGAACAAGCCAGTTTCCTGTGCCCACGCATAGAGAAGTATATAGAACCATGGTGGATTCCCAGCTCATGAAGCAAAGGATTCTTAAAGGAACGGGATTACCATGCGGATCCTGTTTAATTCTCTGAAACAGATCCGCAGTTTTCACCTGCCATACTAATACCCACTTCTCCTCTCTGGGGATAATAAAAACAAACCAGCGAACTGACAGAGGGCATGACCAACACATCCACACCGACCCCACAGGAAAAAAAAAAAAAAACACCGTAGCCTCCAGCTACTAATTATAATGCTAACTTGCAAAATTTCCCTGCATTTTAAAACAATGGAAAAATTTTGGTGGGATAATACTTAGAAGAATGGCTTCTTGTCAGTCTCCACTAACAAAAATAGGCAACACCAAGTCAGCTACTCCTCAGCATAGTTATGTCCCTCGCAGCCTTCTTGGGTTTCAGGAGGCACAAACAAACGTTATTACAATTATGGTGAAACGCTGAACACCTGCAAATAATTTTCAACGTAGTGGTTAATAGAAAAGCTCAGCGGCATACTTCTTGGAACAAGCCAGGTACCTGTGCCCATGCATAGAGGAGTATATAGAAACATGGTGGAATCCCAGCTCATGAAGCAAAGGATTCTTAAAGGAATGAGATGACCATGCGGATCCTGTTTAATTCTCTGAAACAGAATCCGCACTTTTCACCTGCCAAACACATGCCCACTTCTCCTCTCTGGGGATAATAAAAACAAACCAGTGAATTGACAGATGGCCTGACCAACCGATCCACACTGACCCCACAAAGAAAAAAAAGTACCCTCCAGCTACTAATTATAATGATAACTTGCAAAATTTCCCTGTATTTTTAAACAATAGAAAAATGATGGTGGGATGATACTTAGAAGAATGGCTTCCAGTCAGTCTCCACTAACAAAAATAGGCAACACGAAGTCAGCTACGCCTCAGCATACTTATGTCCGTGGCAGCCATATTGGGTTTCAGGAGACACATACAAACGTTATAAGAATTATGGTGAAACGCTGAAAACCTGCAAATGATTTTCAACGTACTGCTTAATTGAAAAGCTCTGCGGCATACTTCTTGGAACAAGCTAGTTACCTGTGCCCACACATAGAGGAGTATATAGAACCATGGTGGATTCCCACCTGATGAAGCAAATTTTTCTGAAGGAACGGGAGGAGCATGCGGATCCTGTATCATTCTCTGAAACAGAATCCGCACTTTTCACCTGCCAAACACATGCCCACTACTCTTCTCTGGGGATAATAAAAACAAACCAGCGATCTGACAGAGGGCCTGAACACCCATCCTGACCGAACCCACAAAAAAAAAAAGGACCCTCCAGCTACTAATTATAATGCCAATTGGCAAAATTTCCCTGCATTTTTAAACAATGGAGAAATGATGGTGGGATGATACTTAGAAGAATGGCTTCTTGTCAGTCTCCACTGACAAAAATAGGCAACACCAAGTCAGCTACGCCTCAGCATAGTTATGTCCGTAGCAGCCATATTTGGTTTCAGTAGGCACATACACACGTTATCACAATTATGGTGAAACGCTGAAAACCTGCAAAGGATTTTCAACATACTGGTTAATTGAAAAGCTCTGAGGCATACTTCTTGGAACAAGCCAGTTTTCTGTGCCGACGCATAGAGAAGTATATAGAACCATGGTGGATTCCCAGCTCATGAAGCAAAGGATTCTTAAAGGAACAGGATTACCATGCGGATCCTGTTTAATTCTCTGAAACAGATCCGCAGTTTTCACCTGCCATACTAATACCCACTTCCCCTCTCTGGGGATAATAAAAACAAACCAGCGAACTGACAGAGGGCCTTACCAACCCATCCACACTGACCCCACAAAAAAAAAAATAGTACCCTCCAGCTACTAATTATAATGCTAACTTGCAAAATTTCCCTACATTTTTAAACAATGGAAAAATGATGGTGGGATGATACTTAGAAGAATGGCTTCTTGTCAGTCTCCACTAACAAAAATAGGCAACACGAAGTCAGCTACGCCTCAGCATACCTATGTCCTTGGCAGCCATATTGGGTTTCAGGAGACACATACAAACTTTATAAGAATTATGGTGAAACGCTGAAAACCTGCAAATAATTTTCAACGTAGTGGTTTATTGAAAAGCTCTGCAGCATACTTCTTGGAACAAGCCAGTTACCTGTGCCCACACATAGAGGAGTCTATAGAACCATGGTGGATTCCCAGCTGATGAAGCGAAAGTTTCCTAAAGGAACGGGATGAGCATGCGGATCCTGTTTCATTCTCTGAAACAGAATCCGAACTTTTCACCTTCCAAACACATGCCTACTTCTCCTCTCTGGGGATAATAAAAACAAACCAGCCAACTGACAGAGGGCCTGACCAACACACCGACACCGATCCCACAGGAAAAAAAAAAAAAAAAAAAAAAACCGAAGCCTCCAGCTACTGATTAGAATGCTAACTTGCAAAATTTTCCTGCATTTTTAAACAATGGAAAAATGATGGTGAGATGATACTTAGAAGAATGGATTCTTGTCAGTCTCCACTAACAAAAATAGGCAAAACCAAGTCAGCTACGCCTCAGCATAGTTATGTCCGTCGCAGCCTTCTTGGGTTTCAGGAGGCACAAACAAACGTTATCACAATTATGGTGAAACGCTGAACACCTGCAAATAATTTTCAACGTAGTGGTTAATTGAAAAGCTCTGCGGCATACTTCTTGGAACAAGCCAGTTACCTGTTCCCACGCAAAGAGGAGTATATAGAACCATGGTGGATTTCCAGCTGATGAAGTAAAGGATTATTAAAGGAACGGGATGACCATGGGGATCATCGTTAATTCTCTGAAACAGAATCCGCCCTTTTCACCTGCCAAACACATGCCCACTTCTCCTCTCTGGGGATAATAAAAACTAACCAGCGAACTGACAGAGGGCCTGACTAACACATCCACCCCGACCCCACAGGAAAAAAAAAAAAAAAAACACCGTAGCCTCCAGCTACTAATTATAATGCTAACTTGCAAAATTTTCCTGCATTTTTAAACAATGGAAAAATGATGGTGAGATGATACTTAGAAGAATGGATTCTTGTCAGTCTCCACTAACAAAAATTGGCAAAACCAAGTCAGCTAAGCCTCAGCATAGTTATGTTCGTGGCAGCCATCTTGGGTTTGAGGAGGCACAAACAAACGTTATCACAATTATGGTGAAAAGCTGAACACCTGCAAATAATTTTCAACGTACTGGTTAATTGAAAAGCTCTGCGGCATACTTCTTGGAACAAGCCAGTTACCTTTTCCCACGCAAAGAGGAGTATAGAGAACCATGGTGGATTAACAGCTGATGAAGTAAAGGATTATTAAAGGAACGGGATGACCATGGGGATCATTGTTAATTCTCTAAAACAGAATCCGCCCTTTTCACCTGCCAAACGCATGCCCAGTTCTCCTCTCTGGGGATAATAAAAACTAACCAGCGAACTCACAGAGGGCCTGACCCCCCCCATCCACATCGACGACACACAAAAAAAAACCGTACCCTCCAGCTACTAACTATAATGCTAACTTGCAAAATTTCCCTGCATTTTAAAACAATGGAAAAATGGTGGTGGGATGATACTTAGAAGAATGGCTTCTTGTCTGTCTCCACTAACAAAAATAGGCAACACCAAGTCAGCTACTCCTCAGCATAGTTATGTCCGTCGCAGCCTTCTTGGGTTTCAGGAGGCACATACAAACGTTATCAAAATTATGGTGAAACGCTGAAAACCTGCAAATAATTTTCAACGTACTGGTTAATTTGAAAACTCTCCAGCATACTTCTTGGAACAAGCCAGGTACCTGTGCCCACGCATAGAGGAGTATATAGAAACATGGTGGAATCCCAGCTGATGAAGCAAAGGATTCTTAAAGGAATGAGATGACCATGCCGATCCTGTTTAATTCTCTGAAACTGAATCCGCGCTTTTCACCTGCCAAACACATGCCCACTACTCTTCTCTGGGGATAATAAAAACAAACCAGCGATCTGACAGAGGGCCTGAACACCCATCCTGACCGACCCCACAAAACAAAAAAGTACCCTCCAGCTACTAATTATAATGCCAATTTGCAAAATTTCCCTGCATTTTTAAACAATGGAGAAATGATGGTGGGATGATACTTAGAAGAATGGCTTCTTGTCAGTCTCCACTGACAAAAATAGGCAACACCAAGTCAGCTACGCCTCAGCATAGTTATGTCCGTAGCAGCCATATTTGGTTTCAGTAGGCACATACACACGTTATCACAATTATGGTGAAACGCTGAAAACCTGCAAAGGATTTTCAACATACTGGTTAATTGAAAAGCTCTGAGGCATACTTCTTGGAACAAGCCAGTTTCCTGTGCCCACGCATAGAGAAGTATATAGAACCATGGTGGATTCCCAGCTCATAAAGCAAAGGATTCTTAAAGGAATGGGATTACCATGCGGATCCTGTTTAATTCTCTGAAACAGATCCGCAGTTTTCACCGGCTATACTAATACCCACTTCTCCTCTCTGGGGATATTAAAATCAAACCAGCGAAATGACAGAGGGCCTGACCAACACACCGACATCGACCCCACGGAAAAAAAAAAAAAAACACCGTAGCCTCCAGCTACTAATTATAATGCTAACCTGCAAAATTTTCCTGCATTTTTAAACAATGGAAAAATGATGGTGAGATGATACTTAGAAGAATGGATTCTTGTCAGTCTCCACTAACAAAAATAGGCAAAACCAAGTCAGCTACTCCTCAGCATAGTTATGTCCGTCGCAGCCTTCTTGGGTTTCAGGAGGCACAAACAAACGTTATCACAATTATGGTGAAACGCTGAACACCTGCAAATATTTTCAACGTACTGGTTAATTGAAAAGCCCTGTGGCATACTTCTTGGAACAAGCCAGTTTCCTGTCCCACGCAAAGAGGAGTATATAGATCCATGGTGGATTTCCAGCTGATGAAGTAAAGGATTATTAAAGGAACGGGATGACCATGGGGATCATCGTTAATTCTCTGAAACAGAATCCGCCCTTTCCACCTGCCAAACACATGCCCACTTCTCCTCTCTGGGGATAATAAAAACTAACCAGCGAACTGACAGAGGGCCTGACCTCCCATCCACATCGACCACACACACAAAAAAAATCCGGACCCTCCAGCTACTAATTATAATGCTAACTTGCAAAATTTCCCTGCATTTTAAAACAATGGTAAAATGGTGGTGGGATGATACTTAGAAGAATGGCTTCTTGTCTGTCTCCACTAACAAAAATAGGCAACACCAAGTCAGCTACTCCTCAGCATAGTTATGTCCGTCGCAGCCTTCTTGGGTTTCAGGAGGCATATACAAACGTTATCAAAATTATGGTGAAACGCTGAAAACCTGCAAATAATTTTCAACGTACTGGTTAATTTGAAAACTCTCCAGCATACTTCTTGGAACAAGCCAGGTACCTGTGCCGACGCATAGAGGCGTATATAGAAACATGGTGGAATCTCAGCTAATGAAGCAAAGGATTCTTAAAGGAATGAGATGACCATGCGGATCCTGTTTAATTCTCTGAAACAGAATCCGCACTTTTCACCTGCCAAACACATGCCCACTACTCTTCTCTGGGGATAATAAAAACAAACCAGCGATCTGACAGAGGGCCTGAACACCCATCCTGACCGACCCCACAAAAAAAAAAAAGTACCCTGCAGCTACTAATTATAATGCCAATTTGCAAAATTTACCTGCATTTTTAAACAATGGAGAAATGATGGTGGGATGATACTTAGAAGAATGGATTCTTGTTAGTCTCCACTGACAAAAATAGGCAACACCAAGTCAGCTACGCCTCGGCATAGTTATGTCCGTAGCAGCCATATTTGTTTTCAGTAGGCACATACACACGTTATCACAATTATGGTGAAACGCTGAAAACCTGCAAAGGATTTTCAACATACTGGTTAATTGAAAAGCTCTGAGGCATACTTCTTGGAACTAGCCAGTTTCCTGTGCCCACCCAAGAGAAGTATATAGATCCATGGTGGATTCCCAGCTCATGAAGCAAAGGATTCTTAAAGGAACGGGATTACCCTCCGGATCCTGTATAATTCTCTGAAACAGATCCGCAGTTTTCTCCAGCCATACTAATACCCACTTCTCCTCTCTGGGGATAATAAAAACAAACCACCGAACTGACAGAGGGCCTGACCAACACATACACACCGACCCCACAGGAAAAAAAAAAAAAAAACACCGTAGCCTCCAGCTACTAATTATAATGCTAACTTGCAAAATTTTCCTGCATTTTTAAACAATGGAAAAATGAAGGTGAGATGATACTTAGAAGAATGGATTCTTGTCAGTCTCCACTGACAAAAATAGGCAAAACATAGTCAGCTACGCCTCAGCATAGTTATGTTCGTGGCAGCCATCTTGGGTTTCAGGAGGCACAAACAAACGTTATCACAATTATGGTGAAACGCTGAACACCTGCAAATAATTTTCAACGTAGTGGTTAATTGAAAAGCTCTGCGGCATACTTCTTGGAACAAGCCAGTTACCTGTTCCCACGCAAAGAGGAGTATATAGAACCATGGTGGATTTCCAGCTGATGAAGTAAAGGATTATTAAAGGAACGGGATGACCATGGGGATCATCGTTAATTCTCTGAAACAGAATCCGTCCTTTTCAGCTGCCAAACACATGCCCACTTCTCCTCTCTGGGGATAATAAAAACTAACCAGCGAACTGACAGAGGGCCTGACCCCCCCATCCACATCGACCACACAGAAAAAAAAAAACCGTACCCTCCAGCTACTAATTATAATGCTAACTTGCAAAATTTCCCTGCATTTTAAACCAATGGAAAAATGGTGGTGGGATGATACTTAGAAGAATGGCTTCTTGTCAGTCTCCACTAACAAAAACAGGCAACACCAAGTCAGCTACTCCTCAGCATAGTTATGTCCGTCGCAGCCTTCTTGGGTTTCAGGAGGCATAAACAGACGTTATCACAATTATGGTGAAACGCTGAACACCTGCAAATAATTTTCAACGTAGTGGTTAATTGAAAAGCTCTGCGGCATACTTCTTGGAACAAGCCAGTTACCTGATTCCAAGCAAAGAGGAGTATATAGAACCATGGTGGATTTCCAGCTGATGAAGTAAAGGATTATTAAAGGAACGGGATGACCATGGGGATCATCGTTAATTCTCTGAAACAGAATCCGCCCTTTTCACCTGCCAAACACATGCCCACTTCTCCTCTCTGGGGATAATAAAAACTAACCAGTGAACTGACAGAGGGCCTGACCCCCCCATCCACATCGACCGCACAAAAAAAAAAACCGTACCCTCCAGCTACTAATTATAATGCGAACTTGCAAATTTCCCTGCATTTTAAAACAATGGAAAAATGATGGTGGGATGATACTTAGAAGAATGGCTTCTTGTCTGTCTCCACTAACAAAAATAGGCAACACCAAGTCAGCTACTCCTCAGCATAGTTATGTCCGTCGCAGCCTTCTTGGGTTTCAGGAGTCACATACAAATTTTATCAAAATTATGGTGAAACGATGAAAACATGCAAATAATTTTCAACGTACTGATTAATTTGAAAACTCTCCAGCATACTTCTTGGAACGAGCCAGGTACCTGTGCCGACGCATAGAGGAGTATATAGAAACATGGTGGATTCCCAGCTGATGAAGCACAGGATTCTTAAAGGAATGAGATGACCATGCGGATCCTCTTTAATTCTCTGAAACAGAATCCGCAATTTTCACCTGCCAAACACATGCCCACTGCTCTTCTTTGGGGATAATAAAAACAAACCAGCGATATGAGAGAGGGCCTGAACACCCATCCTAACCGACCCCACAAAAAAAAAAAGTACCCTCCAGCTACTAATTATAATGCCAATTTGCAAAATTTCCCTGCATTTTTAAACAATGGAGAAATGATGGTGGGATGATACTTAGAAGAATGGCTTCTTGTCAGTCTCCACTGACAAAAATAGGCAACACCAAGTCAGCTACGCCTCAGCATAGTTATGCCAGTCGCAGCCTTCTTGGGTTTCAGGAGGCACAAACACACGTTATCACAATTATGGTGAAACGCTGAACACCTGCAAATAATTTTCAACGTAGTGGTTAATTGAAAAGCTCTGCGGCATACTTCTTGGAACAAGCCAGTTACCTGTTCCCACGCAAAGAGGAGTATATAGAACCATGGTGGATTTCCAGCTGATGAAGTAAAGGATTATTAAAGGAACGGGTGACCATGGGGATCATCGTTAATTCTCTGAAACAGAATCCGCCCTTTTCACCTGCCAAACACATGCCCCCTTCTCCTCTCTGGGGATAATAAAAACTAACCAGCGAACTCACAGAGGGCCTGACCCCCCCATCCACATCGAACACAAACACAAAAAAACCGTACCCTCCAGCTACTAATTATAATGCTAACTTGCAAAATTTCCCTGCATTTTAAAACAATGGAAAAATGGTGGTGGGATGATACTTAGAAGAATGGCTTGTGGACAGTCTCCACTAACAAAAATAGGCAACACCAAGTCAGCTACGCCTCAGCATAGTTATGTCCGTCGCAGCCTTCTTGGGTTTCAGGAGGCACAAACACATGTTATCACAATTATGGTGAAACGCTGAACACCTGCAAATAATTTTCAACGTAGTGGGTAATTGAAAAGCTCTGCGGCATACTTCTTGGAACAAGCTAGTTACCTGTTCCCACGCAAAGAGGAGTAGATAGAACCATGGTGGATTTCCAGCTGATGAAGTAAAGGATTATTAAAGGAACGGGATGACCATGTGGATCATCGTTAATTCTCTGAAACAGAATCCGCCCTTTTCACCTGCCAAACACATGCCCACTTCTCCTCTCTGGGGATAATAAAAACTGACCAGCGAACTGACAGAGGGCCTGACCCCCCCCCATCCACATCGACAACACACACAAAAAAAAACCGTACCCTTCAGCTACTAATTATAATGCTAACTTGCAAACTTTCCCTGCATTTTAAAACAATGGAAAAATGGTGGTGGGATGATACTTAGAAGAATGGCTTCTTGTCTGTCTCCACTAACAAAAATAGGCAACACCAAGTCAGCTACTCCTCAGCATAGTTATGTCCGTCGCAGCCTTCTTGGGTTTCAGCAGGCACATACAAACGTTATGAAAATTATGGTGAAACGCTGAACACCTGCAAATAATTTTCAACGTACTGGTTAATTTGAAAACTCTCCAGCATACTTCTTGGAACAAGCCAGGTACCTGTGCCCACGCATAGAGGAGTATATAGAATCATGGTGGAATCCCAGCTGATGAAGCAAAGGATTCTTAAAGGAATGAGATGACCATGCGGATATTGTTTAATTCTCTGAAACAGAATCCGCTCTTTTCACCTGCCAAACACATGCCCACTACTCTTCTCTGGGGATAATAAAAACAAACCAGCGATCTGACAGAGGGCCTGAACACCCATCCTGACCGACCCCACAAAACAAAAAAGTACCCTCCAGCTACTAATTATAATGCCAATTTGCAAAATTTCCCTGCATTCTTAAACAATGGAGAAATGATGGTGGGATGATACTTAGAAGAATGGCTTCTTGTCAGTCTCCACTGACAAAAATAGGCAACACCAAGTCAGCTACGCCTCACCATAGTTATGTCCATAGCAACCATATTTCGTTTCAGTAGGCACATACAAACGTTATCACAATTATGGTGAAACGCTGAAAACCTGCAAAGGATTTTCAACAGACTGGTTAATTGAAAAGCTCTGAGGCATACTTCTTGGAACAAGCCAGTTTCCTTTGCCCACGCATAGAGAAGTATATAGAACCATGGTGGATTCCCAGCTCATGAAACAAAGGATTCTTAAAGGAACGGGATTTTCATGCGGATCCTGTTTAATTCTCTGAAACAGATCCGCAGTTTTCACCTGCCATACTAATACCCACTTCTCCTCTCTGGGGATAATAAAAACAAACCAGCGAACTGACAGAGGGCCTGACCAACACATCCACACCGACTCCACAGGAAAAAAAAAAAAAAAAAAAAAACACCGTAGCCTCCAGCTACTAATTATAATGCTAACTTGCACAACTTTCCTGCATTTTAAAACAATGGAAAAATGAGGGTGAGATGATACTTAGAAGAATCGATTCTTGTCAGTCTCCACTAACAAAAATAGGCAAAACCAAGTAAGCTACGCCTCAGCATAGTTATGTCCGTCGCAGCCTTCTTGGGTTTCAGGAGGCACAAACAAACGTTATCACAATTATGGTGAAACGCTGAACACCTGCAAATAATTTTCAACGTACTGGTTAATTGAAAAGCTCTGCGGCATACTTCTTGGAACAAGCCAGTTACCTGTTCCCACGCAAAGAGGAGTATATAGAACCATGGTGGATTTCCAGCTGATGAAGTAAAGGATTATTAAAGGAACGGGATGACCATGGGGATCATCGTTAATTCTCTGAAACAGAATCCGCCCTTTTCACCTGCCAAACACATGCCCACTTCTCCTCTCTGGGGATAATAAAAACTAACCAGCGAACTGACAGAGGGCCTGACCCCCTCCCATCCACATCGACTACCCAAAAAAAAAAAAAACCGTACCCTCCAGCTACTAATTATAATGCTAACTTGCAAAATGTCCCTGCATTTTAAAACAATGTGAAAATGGTGATGGGATGATACTTAGAAGAATGGCTTCTTGTCAGTCTCCACTAACAAAAATAGGCAACACCAAGTCAGCTACTCCTCAGCATAGTTATGTCCTTCGCAGCCTTCTTGGGTTTCAGGAGGGACATACAAAGGTTCTCACAATTATGGTGAAACGCTGAACACCTGCAAATAATTTTTAACGTACTGGTTAATTTGAAAACTCTCCAGCATACTTCTTGGAACAAGCCAGGTACCTGTGCCCACCCATAGAGGAGTATATAGAAACATGGTGGAATCCCAGCTGATGAAGCAAAGGATTCTTAAAGGAATGAGATGACCATGCGGATCCTGTTTAATTCTCTGAAACAGAATCCGCACTTTTCACCTGCCAAACACATGCCCACTACTCTTCCCTGGGGATAATAAAAACAAACCAGCGATCTGACAGAGGGCCTGAACACCCATCCTGACCGACCCCACAAAACAAAAAAGTACCCTCCAGCTACTAATTATAATGCCAATTTGCAAAATTTCCCTCATTTTTAAACAATGGAGAAATGATGGTGGGATGATACTTAGAAGAATGGCTTCTTGTCAGTCTCCACTGACAAAAATAGGCAACACCAAGTCAGCTACGCCTCACCATAGTTATGTCCGTAGCAGCCATATTTGGTTTCAGTAGGCACATACACACATTATCACAATTATTCTGAAACGCTGAAAACCTGCAAAGGATTTTCAACATACTGGTTAATTGAAAAGCTCTGAGGCATACTTCTTGGAACTAGCCAGTTTCCTGTGCCCACGCGTAGAGAAGTATATAGAACCATGGTGGATTCCCAGCTCATGAAGCAAAGGATTCTTAAAGAAACGGGATTACCATGCGGATCCTGTTTAATTCTCTGAAACAGATCCGCAGTTTTCACCTGCCATACTAATACCCACTTCTCCTCTCTGGGGATAATAAAAACAAACCAGCGAACTGACAGAGGGCCTGATCAACACATCCACACCGACCCCACAGGGAAAAAAAAAAAAAACACCGTAGCCTCCAGCTACTAATTATAATGCTAACTTGCAAAACTTCCTGCATTTTTAAACAATGGAAAAATGATGGTGAGGTGATACTTAGAAGAATGGATTCTTGTCAGTCTCCACTAACAAAAATAGGCAAAACCAAGTCAGCTACGCCTCAGCATAGTTATGTCCGTCGCAGCCTTCTTGGGTTGCAGGAGGCACAAACACACGTTATCACAATTATGGTGAAACGCTGAACACCTGCAAATAATTTTCAACGTACTGGATAGTTGAAAATCTCTGCGGCATACTTCTTCGAACAAGCCAGTTACCTGTTCACACGCAAAGAGGAGTATATAGAACCATGGTGGATTTCCAGCTGATGAAGTAAAGGATTATTAAAGGAACGGGATGACCATGGTGATCATCGTTAATTCTCTGAAACAGAATCCGCCCTTTTCACCTGCCAAACACATGTCCACTACTCTTCTCTGGGGATAATAAAAACAAACCAGTGATCTGACAGATGGCCTGAACACCCATCCTGACCGACCCCACAAAACAAAAAAGTACCCTCCAGCTACTAATTATAATGCCAATTGGCAAAATTTCGCTGCATTTTTAAACAATGGAGAAATGATGGTGGGATGATACTTAGAAGAATGGCTTCTTGTCAGTCTCCACTGACAAAAATAGGCAACACCAAGTCAGCTACGCCTCAGCATAGTTATGTCCGTAGCAGCCATATTTGGTTTCAGTAGGCACATACACACGTTATCACAATTGGTGAAACGCTGAAAACATGCAAAGGATTTTCAACATACTGGTTAATTGAAAAGCTCTGAGGCATACTTCTTGGAACAAGCCAGTTTCCTGTGCCCACGCATAGAGAAGTATATAGAACCATGGTGGATTCCCAGCTCCTGAAGCAAAGGATTCTTAAAGAAATGGGATTACCATGCGGATCCTGTTTAATTCTCTGAAACAGATCCGCAGTTTTCACCTGCCATACTAATACCCACTTCTCCTCTCTGGGGATAATAAAAACAAACCAGCGAACTGACAGAGGGCCTGACCAAAACATCCACACCGACCCCACAGGGAAAAAAAAAAAAAAAAAAACACCGTAGCCTCCAGCTAGTAATTATAATGCTAACTTGCAAAACTTCCTGCATTTTTAAACAATGGAAAAATGATGGTGAGGTGATACTTAGAAGAATGGATTCTTGTCAGTCTCCACTAACAAAAATAGGCAACACCAAGTCAGCTACTCCTCAGCATAGTTATGTCCGTCACAGCCTTCTTGGGTTTCAGGAGGCACAAACACACGTTATCACAATTATGATGAAACGCTGAACACCTGCAAATAATTTTCAACGTAGTAGTTAATTGAAAAGATCTGCGGCATAGTTCTTGGAACAGCCAGTTACCTGTTCCCACGCAAAGAGGAGTATATAGAACCATGGTGGATTTCCAGCTGATGAAGTAAAGGATTATTAAAGGAACGGGTGACCATGGGGATCATCGTTAATTCTCTGAAACAGAATCCGCCCTTTTCACCTGCCAAACACATGCCCCCTTCTCCTCTCTGGGGATAATAAAAACTAACCAGTGAACTGACAGAGGGCCTGACCCCCCCATCCACATCGAACACACACACAAAAAAACCGTACCCTCCAGCTACTAATTATAATGCTAACTTGCAAAATTTCCCTGCATTTTAAAACAATGGAAAAATGGTATTGGGATGATACTTAGAAGAATGGCTTCTTGTCAGTCTCCACTATCAAAAATAGGCAACACCAAGTCAGCTACTCCTCAGCATAGTTATGTCCGTCGCAGCCTTCTTGGGTTTCAGGAGGCACAAACACACGTTATCACAATTATGGTGAAACGCTGAACACCTGCAAATAATTTTCAACGTAGTGGTTAATTGAAAAGCTCTGCGGCATACTTCTTGGAACAAGCCAGTTACCTGTTCCCACGCAAAGAGGAGTATATAGAACCATGGTGGATTTCCAGCTGATGAAGTAAAGGATTATGAAAGGAACGGGATGACCATGGGGATCATCGTTAATTCTCTGAAACAGAATCCGCCCTTTTCACCTGCCAAACACATGCCCGCTTCTCCTCTCTGGGGATAATAAAAACTAACCGGCCAACTGACAGAGGGCCTGACCCCCCCACATCCACATCGACCACACAAAAAAAAAAAACCGTACCCTCCAGGTACTAATTATAATGCTAACTTGCAAAATTTCCTTGCATTTTAAAACAATGGAAAAATGGTGGTGGGATGATACTTAGAAGAATGGCTTCTTGTCAGTCTCCACTAACAAAAATAGGCAACACCAAGTCAGCTACTCCTCAGCATAGTTATGTCCGTCGCAGCCTTCTTGGGTTTCAGGAGGCACAAACAAACGTTATCACAATTATAGTGAAACGCTGAACACCTGCAAATAATTTTCAACGTAGTGGTTAATTGAAAAGCTCTGCGGCATACTGCTTGGAACAAGCCAGTTACCTGTTCCCACGCAAAGAGGAGTATATAGAACCATGGTGGATTTCCAGCTGATGAAGTAAAGGATTATTAAAGAAACGGGATGACCATGGGGATCATCGTTAATTCTCTGAAACATTATCCGCCCTTTTCACCTGCCAAACACATGCCCACTTCTCCTCTTTGGGGATAATAAAAACTAACCAACGAACTGACAGAGGGCCTGACCCCCCGCATCCACATCGACCACACACACACAAAAAAACCGTACCCTCCATCTACTAATTATAATGCTAACTTGCAAAATTTCCCTGCATTTTAAAACAATGGAAAAATGGTGGTGGGATGATACTTAGAAGAATGGCTTCTTGTCTGTCTCCACTAACAAAAATAGGCAACACCAAGTCAGCTACGCCTCAGCATAGTTATGTCCGTCGCAGCCTTCTTGGGTTTCAGGAGGGACATACAAACGTTATCAAAATTATGGTGAAACGCTGAAAACATGCAAAGGATTGTCAACATACTGGTTAATTGAAAAGCTCTGAGGCATACTTCTTGGAACTAGCCAGTTTCCTGTGCCCACGCGTAGACAAGTATATAGAACCATGGCGGATTCCCAGCTCATGAAGCAAATGATTCTTAAAGGAACGGGATTACCATGCGGATCCTGTTTAATTCTCTGAAACAGATCCGCAGTTTACACCTGCCATACTAATACCCACTTCTCCTCTCTGGGGATAATAAAAACAAACCAGCGAACTGACAAAGGGCCGGACCAACACATCCACACCGACCCCACAGGAAAAAAAAAAAAAAAAAACACCGCAGCCTCCAGCTACTAATTATAATGCTAACTTGCAAAATTTTCCTGCATTTTTAAACAATGGAAAAATGATGGTGAGATGATACTTACAAGAATGGATTCTTGTCAGACTCCACTAACAAAAATAGGCAAAACCAAGTCAGCTACTCCTCAGCATAGTTATGTCCGTCACAGCCTTCTTGGGTTTCAGGAGGCACAAACACACGTTATCACAATTATGATGAAACGCTGAACACCTGCAAATAATTTTCAACGTAGTAGTTAATTGAAAAGATCTGCGGCATAGTTCTTGGAACAGCCAGTTACCTGTTCCCACGCAAAGAGGAGTATATAGAACCATGGTGGATTTCCAGCTGATGAAGTAAAGGATTATTAAAGGAACGGGTGACCATGGGGATCATCGTTAATTCTCTGAAACAGAATCCGCCCTTTTCACCTGCCAAACACATGCCCCCTTCTCTTCTCTGGGGATAATAAAAACTAACCAGTGAACTGACAGAGGGCCTGACCCCCCCATCCACATCGAACACACACACAAAAAAACCGTACCCTCCAGCTACTAATTATAATGCTAACTTGCAAAATTTCCCTGCATTTTAAAACAATGGAAAAATGGTGGTGGGATGATACTTAGAAGAATGGCTTCTTGTCAGTCTCCACTAACAAAAATAGGCAACACCAAGTCAGCTACTCCTCAGCATAGCTATGACCGTCGCAGCCTTCTTGGGTTTCAGGAGGCACAAACAAACGTTATCACAATTATGGTGAAACGCTGAACACCTGCAAATAATTTTCAACGTAGTGGTTAATTGAAAAGCTCTGCGGCATTCTTCTTGGAACAAGGCAGTTACCTGTTCCCATGCAAAGAGGAGTATAGAGAACCATGGATGATTTCCAGCTGATGAAGTAAAGGATTTTTAAGGGAACGGGATGACCATGGGGATCATCGTTAATTCTCTGAAACAGAATCCGCCCTTTTCACCTGCCAAACACATGCCCACTTCTCCCCTCTGGGGATAATAAAAACTAACCAGAGAACTGACAGAGGGCCTGACCCCCCCCATCCACATCGACCACACACACAAAAAAAAACCCGTACCCTCCAGCTACTAATTACAATGCTAACTTGCAAAATTTCCCTCATTTTAAAACAATGGAAAAATGGTGGTGGGATCATACTTAGAAGAATGGCTTCTTGTCTGTCTCCACTAACAAAAATAGGCAACACCAAGTAAGCTACTCCTCAGCATAGGTATGTCCATCGCAGCCTTCTTGCGTTTCAGGAGGGACATACAAACATTATCAAAATTATGGTGAAACGCTGAAAACCTGCAAATAATTTTCAACGTACTGGTTAATTTGAACACTCTCCAGCATAATTCTTGGAACAAGCCAGGTACCTGTGCCCACGCATAGAGGAGTATATAGAAACATGGTGGAATCCCAGCTGATGAAGGAAAGAATTCTTAAAGGAATGAGATGACCATTCGGATCCTGTTTAATTCTCTGAAACAGAATCCGCCTTTTTCACCTGCCAAACACATGCCCACTTCTCCTCTCTGGGGATAATAATAACTAACCAGCGAACTGACAGAGGGCCTGACCCCCCCATCCACCTCGACCACACACACACAAAAAAAAAACCGTACCCTCCAGCTACTAATTATAATGCTAACTTGCAAAATTTCCTACATTTTAAAACAGTGGAAAAATGGTGGTGGGATCATACTTAGAAGAATGGCTTCTTGTCTGTCTCCCCTAACAAAAATAGGCAACACCAAGTCAGCTACTCCTCAGCATAGTTATGTCCGTCCCAGCCTTCTTGGGTTTCAGGAGGCACAAACAAAGGTTCTCACAATTATGGTGAAACGCTGAACACCTGCAAATAATTTTCAACGTAGTGGTTATTTGAAAAGCTCTGCGGCATACTTCTTGGAACAAGGCAGTTACCTGTTCCCACGCAAAGAGGAGTATAGAGAACCATGGTGGATTTCCAGCTGATGAAGTAAAGGATTATTAAAGGAACGGGATGACCATGGGGATCATCGTTAATTCTCTGAAACAGAATCCGCCCTTTTCACCTGCCAAACACATGCCCACTTCTCCTCTCTGGGGATAATAAAAACTAACCAGCGAACTGACAGAGGGCCTGACCCCCCCCCATCCACATCGACCACACACAAAAAAAAAACCGTACCTTCCAGCTACTAATTATAATGCTAACTTGCAAAATTTCCCTGCATTTTAAAACAATGGAAAAATGGTGGTGGGATGATACTTAGAAGAAAGGCTTCTTGTCAGTCTCCACTAACAAAAATAGGCAACACCAAGTCAGCTACTCCTCAGCATAGTTATGTCCGTCGCAGCCTTCTTGGGTTTCAGGAGGCACAAACACACGTTATCACAATTATGGTGAAACGCTGAACACCTGCAAATAATTTTCAACGTACTGGTTAATTGAAAAGCTCTGCGGCATACTTCTTGGAACAAGCCAGTTACCTGTTCCCAGGCAAACAGGAGTATACAGAACCATGGTGGATTTCCAGCTGATGAAGTAAAGGATTATTAAAGGAACGGGATGACGATGGGGATCATCGTTAATTCTCTGAAACAGGATCCGCCCTTTTCACCTGCCAAACACATGCCCACTTCTCCTCTCTGGGGATAATAAAAACTAACCAGCGAACTGACAGAGGGCCTGACCCCCCCATCCACATCGACCACACACACACAAAAAAAAACCCGTACCCTCCAGCTACTAATTATAATGCTAACTTGCAAAATTTCCCTGCATTTTAAAACAATGGAAAAATGGTGGTGGGATGATACTTACAAGAATGGCTTCTTGTCAGTCTCCACTAACAAAAATAGGCAACACCAAGTCAGCTACTCCTCAGCATAGTTATGTCCGTAGCAGCCTTCTTGGGTTTCAGGAGGCACAAACAAACGTTATCACAATTATTGTGAAACGCTGAACACCTGCAAATAATTTTCAACGTAGTGGTTAATTGAAAAGCTCTGCGGCATACTTCTTGGAACAAGGCAGTTACCTGTTCCCACGCAAAGAGGAGTATATAGAACCATGGTGGATTTCCAGCTGATGAAGTAAATGATTATTAAAGGAACGGGATGACCATGGGGATCATCGTTAATTCTCTGAAACAGAATCCGCCCTTTTCACCTGCCAAACACATGCCCACTTCTCCTCTCTGGGGATAATAAAAACTAACCAGAGAACTGACAGACGGCCTGACCCCCCCATCCACATCGACCACACACACAAAAAAAAACCGTACCCTCCAGCTACTAATTATAATGCTAACTTGCAAAATTTCCCTGCATTTTAAAACAATGGAAAAATGGTGGTGGGATCATACTTAGAAGAATGGCTTCTTGTCTGTCTCCACTAACAAAAATAGGCAACACCAAGTCAGGTACTCCTCAGCATAGTTATGTCCATCGCAGCCTTCTTGGGTTTCAGGAGGGACATACAAACGTTATCAAAATTATGGTGAAACGCTGAAAACCTGCAAAAAATTTTCAACGTACTGGTTAATTTGAAAAATCTCCAGCATAATTCTTGGAACAAGCCAGGTACCTGTGCCCACGCATAGAGGAGTATATAGAAACATGGTGGAATCCCAGCTGATGAAGCAAAGGATTCTTAAAGGAATGAGATGACCATGCGGATCCTGTTTAATTCTCTGAAACAGAATCCGCACTTTTCACCTGCCAAACACATGCCCACTACTCTTCCCTGGGGATAATAAAAACAAATCAGTGATCTGACAGAGGGCCCGAACACCCATCCTGACCGACCCCACAAAACAAAAAAGTACCCTCCAGCTACTAATTATAATGCCAATTTGCAAAATTTCCCTGCATTTTTAAACAATGGAGAAATGATGGTGGGATGATACTTAGAAAAATGGCTTCTTGTCAGTCTCCACTGACAAAAAGAGGCAACACCAAGTCAGCTACGCCTCAGCATAGTTATGTCCGTCGCAGCCATATTTGGTTTCAGGAGGCACAAACACACGTTATCACAATTATGGTGAAACGCTGAACACCTGCAAATAATTTTCAACGTAGTGGTTAATTGAAAAGCTCTGCGGCATACTTCTTGGAACAAGCCAGTTACCTGTTACCACGCATAGAGGAGTATATAGAACCATGGTGGATTTCCAGCTGATGAAGTAAAGGATTATTAAAGGAACGGGATGACCATGGGGATCATCGTTAATTCTCTGAAACAGAATCCGCCCTTTTCACCTGCCAAACACATGCCCACTTCTCCTCTCTGGGGATAATAAAAACTAACCAGCGAACTGACAGAGGGCCTGACCCCCACGATCCACATCGACCACACAAAAAAAAAAAAACCGTACCCTCCAGCTACTAATTATAATGCTAACTTGCAAAATTTCCCTGCATTTTAAAACAATGGAAAAAGGTGGTGGGATGATACTTAGAAGAATGGCTTCTTGTCAGTCTCCACTAACAAAAATAGGCAGCACCAAGTCAGCTACTCCTCAGCATAGTTATGTCCGTCGCAGCCTTCTTGGGTTTCAGGAGGCACAAACAAAGGTTCTCACAATTATGGTGAAACGCTGAACACCTGCAAATAATTTTCCACGTAGTGGTTAACGGAAAAGCTCTGCAGCATACTTCTTGGAACAAGGCAGTTACCTGTTCCCACGCAAAGAGGAGTATAGGGAACCATGGTGGATTTCCAGCTGATGAAGTAAAGGATTATTAAAGGAACGGGATGACCATGGGGATCATCGTTAATTCTCTGAAACAGAATCCGCCCTTTTCACCTCCCAAACACATGCCCACTTCTCCTCTCTGGGGATGATAAAAACTAACCAGCGAACTGACAGAGGGCCTGACCCCCCCCACATCCACATCGACAACACACACAAAAAAAAAACCATACCCTCCAGCTACTAATTATAATGCTAACTTGCAAAATTTCCCTGCATTTTAAAACAATGGAAAAAGGTGGTGGGATGATACTTAGAAGAATGGCTTCTTGTCTGTCTCCACTAACAAAAATAGGCAACACCAAGTCAGCTACTCCTCAGCATACTTATGCCCTCGCAGCCTTCTTGGGTTTCAGGAGGGACATACAAATGTGATCAAAATTATGGTGAAACGTTGAAAACCTGCAAATAATTTTCAACGTACTGGTTAATTTGAAAACTCTCCAGCATAATTCTTGGAACAAGCCAGGTACCTGTGCCCACGCATAGAGGAGTATATAGAAACATGGTGGAATCCCAGCTGATGAAGCAAAGGATTCTTAAAGGAATGAGATGACCATGCGGATCCTGTTTAATTCTCTGAAACAGAATCCGCACTTTTCACCTGCCAAACACATGCCCACTACTCTTCTCTGGGGATAATAAAAACAAACCAGCGATCTGACAGAGGGCCTGAACACCCATCCTGACCGACCCCACAAAACAAAAAAGTACCCTCCAGCTACTAATTATAATGCCAATTTGCAAAATTTCCCTGCATTTTTAAACAATGGAGAAAAGATGGTGGGATCACACTTGGAAGAATGGCTTCTTGTCAGTCTCCACTGACAAAAATAGACAACACCAAGTCAGCTACGCCTCAGCATAGTTATGTCCGTAGCAGCCATATTTGGTTTCAGTAGGCACATACACACGTTATCACAATTATGGTGAAACGCTGAAAACCTGCAAAGGATTTTCAACATACTGGTTAATTGAAAAGCTCTGAGGCATACTTCTTGGAACAAGCCAGTTACCTGTTCCCACGCAAAGAGGAGTATATAGAACCATGGTGGATTCCCAGCTCATGAAGCAAAGGATTCTTAAAGGAACGGGATTACCATGCGGATCCTGTTTAATTCTCTGAAACAGATCCGCAGTTTTCACCTGCCATACTAATACCCACTTCTCCTCTCTGGCGATAATAAAAACAAACCAGCGAACTGACAGAGGGCCTGACCAACACATCCACACCGACCCCACAGGAAAAAAAAAAAAAAAACACCGTAGCCTCCAGCTACTAATTATAATGTTAACTTGCAAAATTTTCCTGCATTTTTAAACAATGGAAAAATGATGGTGAGATGATACTTACAAGAATTTATTCTTGTCAGACTCCACTAACAAAAATAGGCAAAACCAAGTCAGCTACGCCTCAGCATAGTTATGTCCGTCGCAGCCTTCTTGGGTTTCAGGAGGCACAAACAAAGGGTCTCACAATTATGGTGAAACGCTGAACACCTGCAAATAATTTTCAACGTACTGGTTAATTGAAAAGCTCTGCGGCATACTTCTTGGAACAAGCCAGTTACCTGTTCCCACGCAAAGAGGAGTATATAGAACCATGGTGGATTTCCAGCTGATGAAGTAAAGGATTATTAAAGGAACGGGATGACCATGGGGATCATCGTTAATTCTCTGAAACAGAATCCGCCCTTTTCACCTGCCAAACACATGCCCACTTCTCCTCTCTGGGGATAACAAAAACTAAACAGCGAACTGACAGAGGGCCTGACCCCCCCATCCACATCGACCTCACACACACAAAAAAAAAACCGTACCCTCCTGCTACTAATTATAATGCTAACTTGCAAAATTTCCCTGCATTTTAAAACAATGGAAAAATGGTGGTGGGATGATACTTAGAAGAATGGCTTCTTGTCAGTCTCCACTAACAAAAATAGGCAACACCAAGTCAGCTACTCCTCAGCATAGCTATGACCGTCGCAGCCTTCTTGGGTTTCAGGAGGCACAAACAAACGTTATCACAATTATGGTGAAACGCTGAACACCTGCAAATAATTTTCAACGTAGTGGTTAATTGAAAAGCTCTGCGGCATTCTTCTTGGAACAAGGCAGTTACCTGTTCCCATGCAAAGAGGAGTATAGAGAACCATGGTGGATTTCCAGCTGATGAAGTAAAGGATTATTAAAGGAACGGGATGACCATGGGGATCATTTATAATTCTCTGAAACAGAATCCGCCCTTTTCACCTGCCAAACACATGCCCACTTCTCCTCTCTGGGGATAATAAAAACTAACCAGCGAAATGACAGAGGGCCTGACCCCCCCCCATCCACATCGACCACACACAAAAACAAAACCGTACCTTCCAGCTACTAATTATAATGCTAACTTGCAAAATTTCCCTGCATTTTAAAACAATGGAAAAATGGTGGTGGGATGATACTTAGAAGAAAGGCTTCTTGTCAGTCTCCACTAACAAAAATAGGCAACACCAAGTCAGCTACTCCTCAGCATAGTTATGTCCGTCGCAGCCTTCTTGGGTTTCAGGAGGCACAAACACACGTTATCACAATTATGGTGAAACGCTGAACACCTGCAAATAATTTCAACGTAGTGGTTAATTGAAAAGCTCTGCGGCATACTTCTTGGAACAAGCCAGTTACCTGTTCCCAGGCAAACAGGAGTATACAGAACCATGGTGGATTTCCAGCTGATGAAGTAAAGGATTATTAAAGGAACGGGATGACGATGGGGATCATCGTTAATTCTCTGAAACAGGATCCGCCCTTTTCACCTGCCAAACACATGCCCACTTCTCCTCTCTGGGGATAATAAAAACTAACCAGCGAACTGACAGAGGGCCTGACCCCCCCATCCACATCGACCACACACACAAAAAAAAAAAACCGTACCCTCCAGCTACTAATTATAATGCTAACTTGCAAAATTTCCCTGCATTTTTAAACAATGGAAAAATGGTGGTGGGATGATACTTAGAAGAATGGCTTCTTGTCAGTCTCCACTAACAAAAATAGGCAACACCAAGTCAGCTACTCCTCAGCATAGTTATGTCCGTAGCAGCCTTCTTGGGTTTCAGGAGGCACAAACAAACGTTATCACAATTATGGTGAAACGCTGAAAACCTGCAAATAATTTTCAACGTACTGGTTAATTTGAAAAATCTCCAGCATAATTCTTGGAACAAGCCAGGTACCTGTGCCCACGCATAGAGGAGTATATAGAAACATGGTGGAATCCCAGCTGATGAAGCAAAGGTTTCTTAAAAGAATGAGATGACCATGCGGATCCTGTTTAATTCTCTGAAACAGAATCCGCACTTTTCACCTGCCAAACACATGCCCACTACTCTTCTCTGGGGATAATAAAAACAAATCAGTGATCTGACAGAGGGCCCGAACACCCATCCTGACCGACCCCACAAAACAAAAAAGTACCCTCCAGCTACTAATTATAATGCCAATTTGCAAAATTTCCCTGCATTTTTAAACAATGGAGAAATGATGGTGGGATGATACTTAGAAGAATGGCTTCTTGTCAGTCTCCACTGACAAAAATAGGCAACACCAAGTCAGCTACGCCTCAGCATAGTTATGTCCGTCGCAGCCATATTTGGTTTCAGGAGGCACAAACACACGTTATCACAATTATGGTGAAACGCTGAACACCTGCAAATAATTTTCAACGTAGTGGTTAATTGAAAAGCTCTGCGGCATACTTCTTGGAACAAGCCAGTTACCTGTTTCCACGCAAAGAGGAGTATATAGAACCATGGTGGATTTCCAGCTGATGAAGTAAAGGATTATTAAAGGAACGGGATGACCATGGGGATCATCGTTAATTCTCTGAAACAGAATCCGCCCTTTTCACCTGCCAAACACATGCCCACTTCTCCTCTCTTGGGATAATAAAAACTAACCAGCGAACTGACAGAGGGCCTGACCCCCCCCATCCACATCGACCACACACACAAAAAAAAACCGTACCCTCCAGCTACTAATTACAATGCTAACTTGCAAAATTTGCCTGCATTTTAAAACAATGGAAAAATGGTGGTGGGATCATACTTAGAAGAATGGCTTCTTGTCTGTCTCCACTAACAAAAATAGGCAACAGCAAGTCAGCTACTCCTCAGCATAGTTATGTCCGTCGCTGCCTTCTTGGGTTTCAGGAGGGACATACAAACGTTATCAAAATTATGGTGAAACGCTGAAAACCTGCAAATAATTTTCAACGTACTGGTTAATTTGAAAACTCTCCAGCATAATTCTTGGAACATGCCAGGTACCTGTGCCCACGCATAGAGGAGTATATAGAAACATGGTGGAATCCTAGCTGATGAAGCAAAGGATTCTTAAAGGAATGAGATGACCATGCGGATCCTGTTTAATTCTCTGAAACAGAATCCGCACTTTTCACCTGCCAAACACATGCCCACTACTCTTCTCTGGGGATAATAAAAACAAACCAGCGATCTGACAGAGGGCCTGAACACCCATCCTGACCGACCCCACAAAACAAAAAAGTACCCTCCAGCTACTAATTATAATGTAAATTTGCAAAATTTCCCTGCATTTTTAAACAATGGAGAAATGATGGTGGGATGATACTTAGAAGAATGGCTTCTTGTCAATCTCCACTGACAAAAATAGGCAACACCAAGTCAGCTACGCCTCAGCATAGTTATGTCCGTATCAGCCATATTTGGTTTCAGTAGGCACATACACACGTTATCACAATTATGGTGAAACGCTGAAAACCTGCAAAGGATTTTCAACATACTGGTTAATTGAAAAGCTCTGAGGCATACTTCTTGGAACAAGCCAGTTACCTGTTCCCACGCAAATAGGAGTATATAGAACCATGGTGGATTCCCAGCTCATGAAGCAAAGGATTCTTAAAGGAACTAGATTACCATGCGGATCCTGTTTAATTCTCTGAAACAGATCCGCAGTTTTCACCTGCCATACTAATACCCACTTCTCCTCTCTGGGGATAATAAAAACCAACCGGGGAACTGACAGAGGGCCTGACCAACACATCCACAGCGACCCCACAGGAAAAAAAAAAAAAAAAAAACACCGTAGCCTCCAGCTACTAATTATAATGCTAACTTGCAAAATTTTCCTGCATTTTTAAACAATGGAAAAATGATGGTGAGATGATACTTACAAGAATGGATTCTTGTCAGACTCCACTAACAAAAATAGGCAAAACCAAGTAAGCTACGCCTCAGCATAGTTATGTCCGTCGCAGCCTTCTTGGGTTTCAGGAGGCACAAACAAACGTTATCACAATTATGGTGAAACGCTGAACACCTGCAAATAATTTTCAACGTACTGGTTTATTGAAAAGCTCTGCGGCATACTTCTTGGAACAAGCCAGTTACCTGTTCCCACGCAAAGAGGAGTATATAGAACCATGGTGGATTTCCAGCTGATGAAGTAAAGGATTATTAAAGGAACGGGATGACCATGGGGATCATCGTTAATTCTCTGAAACAGAATCCGCCCTTTTCACCTGCCAAACACATGCCCACTTCTCCTCTCTGGGGATAATAAAAACTAACCAGCGAACTGACAGAGGGCCTGAACCCCACCATCCACATCGACCACACAAAAAAAAAACCGTACCCTCCAGCTACTAATTATAATGCTAACTTGCAAAATTTCCCTGCATTTTAAAACAATGGAAAAATGGTGGTGGGATGATACTTAGAAGAATGGCTTCTTGTCAGTCTCCACTAACAAAAATAGGCAACACCAAGTCAGCTACTCCTCAGCATAGTTATGTCCGTCGCAGCCTTCTTGGGTTTCAGGAGCCACAAACAAAGGTTCTCACAATTATGGTAAAACGCTGAACACCTCCAAATAATTTTCAACGTAGTGGTTAATTGAAAAGCTCTGCGGCATACTTCTTGGAACAAGGCAGTTACCTGTTCCCACGCAAAGAGGAGTATAGAGAACCATGGTGGATTTCCAGCTGATGAAGTAAAGGATTATTAAAGGATCGGGATGACCATGGGGATCATCGTTAATTCTCTGAAACAGAATCCGCCCTTTTCACCTGCCAAACACATGCCCACTTCTCCTCTTTGGGGATAATAAAAACTAACCAGCTAACTGACAGAGGGCCTGACCCCCCCCCATCCACATCGACCACACACACAAAAAAAAAACCGTACCCTCCAGCTACTAATTATAATGCTAACTTGCAAAATTTCCCTGCATTTTAAAACAATGGAAAAATGGTGGTGGGATCATACTTAGAAGAATGGCTTCTTGTCTGTCTCCACTAACAAAAATAGGCAACACCAAGTCAGCTACTCCTCAGCATAGTTATGTCCGTCGCAGCCTTCTTGGGTTTCAGGAGGGACATACAAACGTTATCAAAATTATGGTGAAACGCTGAAAACCTGCAAATAATTTTGAACGTACTGGTTAATTTGAAAACTCGCCCGCATAATTCTTGGACAAGCCAGGTACCTGTGCCCACGCATAGAGGAGTATATAGAAACATGGTGGAATCCCAGCTGATGAAGCAAAGGATTCTTAAAGGAATGAGATGACCATGCGGATCCTGTTTAATTCTCTGAAACAGAATCCGCACTTTTCACCTGCCAAACACATGCCCACTACTCTTCTCTGGGGATAATAAAAACAAACCAGCGATCTGACAGAGGGCCTGAACCCCCATCCTGACCGACCCCACAAAACAAAAAAAGTACCCTCCAGCTACTAATTATAATGCCAATTTGCAAAATTTCCCTGCATTTTTAAACAATGGAGAAATGATGGTGGGATGATACTTAGAAGAATGGCTTCCTGTCAGTCTCCACTGACAAAAATAGGCAACACCAAGTCAGCTACGCCTCAGCATTGTTATGTCCGTAGCAGCCATATTTGGTTTCAGTAGGCACATACACACGTTATCACAATTATGGTGAAACGCTGAAAACCTGCAAAGGATTGTCAACATACTGGTTAATTGAAAAGCTCTGAGGCATACTTCTTGGAACTAGCCAGTTTCCTGTGCCCACGCATAGACAAGTATATAGAACCATGGTGGATTCCCAGCTCATGAAGCAAAGGATTCTTAAAGGAACGGGATTACCATGCGGATCCTGTTTAATTCTCTGAAACAGATCCGCAGTTTTCACCTGCCATACTAATACCCACTTCTCCTCTCTGGGGATAATAAAAACCAACCGGAGAACTGACATAGGGCCTGACCAACACATCCACACCGACCCCACAGGAAAAAAAAAAAAAAAAAAACACCGTAGGCTCCAGCTACTTATTATAATGCTAACTTGCAAATTTTCACTGCATTTTAAAACAATTCAAAAATGGTGGTGGGATGATACTTAGAAGAATGGCTTCTTGTCAGTCTCCACTAACAAAAATAGGCAACAGCAAGTCAGCTACTCCTCAGCATAGTTATGTCCGTCGCTGCCTTCTTGGGTTTCAGGAGGGACATACAAACGTTATCAAAATTATGGTGAAACGCTGAAAACCTGCAAATAATTTTCAACGTACTGGTTAATTTGAAAACTCTCCAGCATAATTCTTGGAACATGCCAGGTACCTGTGCCCACGCATAGAGGAGTATATAGAAACATGGTGGAATCCTAGCTGATGAAGCAAAGGATTCTTAAAGGAATGAGATGACCATGCAGATCCTGTTTAATTCTCTGAAACAGAATCCGCACTTTTCACCTTCCAAACACATGCCCACTACTCTTCTCTGGGGATAATAAAAACAAACCAGCGATCTGACAGAGGGCCTGAACACCCATCCTGACCGACCCCACAAAACAAAAAAGTACCCTCCAGCTACTAATTATAATGTAAATTTGCAAAATTTCCCTGCATTTTTAAACAATGGAGAAATGATGGTGGGATGATACTTAGAAGAATGGCTTCTTGTCAATCTCCACTGACAAAAATAGGCAACACCAAGTCAGCTACGCCTCAGCATAGTTATGTCCGTATCAGCCATATTTGGTTTCAGTAGGCACATACACACGTTATCACAATTATGGTGAAACGCTGAAAACCTGCAAAGGATTTTCAACATACTGGTTAATTGAAAAGCTCTGAGGCATACTTCTTGGAACAAGCCAGTTACCTGTTCCCACGCAAATAGGAGTATATAGAACCATGGTGGATTCCCAGCTCATGAAGCAAAGGATTCTTAAAGGAACTAGATTACCATGCGGATCCTGTTTAATTCTCTGAAACAGATCCGCAGTTTTCACCTGCCATACTAATACCCACTTCTCCTCTCTGGGGATAATAAAAACCAACCGGGGAACTGACAGAGGGCCTGACCAACACATCCACAGCGACCCCACAGGAAAAAAAAAAAAAAAAAAACACCGTAGCCTCCAGCTACTAATTATAATGCTAACTTGCAAAATTTTCCTGCATTTTTAAACAATGGAAAAATGATGGTGAGATGATACTTACAAGAATGGATTCTTGTCAGACTCCACTAACAAAAATAGGCAAAACCAAGTAAGCTACGCCTCAGCATAGTTATGTCCGTCGCAGCCTTCTTGGGTTTCAGGAGGCACAAACAAACGTTATCACAATTATGGTGAAACGCTGAACACCTGCAAATAATTTTCAACGTACTGGTTTATTGAAAAGCTCTGCGGCATACTTCTTGGAACAAGCCAGTTACCTGTTCCCACGCAAAGAGGAGTATATAGAACCATGGTGGATTTCCAGCTGATGAAGTAAAGGATTATTAAAGGAACGGGATGACCATGGGGATCATCGTTAATTCTCTGAAACAGAATCCGCCCTTTTCACCTGCCAAACACATGCCCACTTCTCCTCTCTGGGGATAATAAAAACTAACCAGCGAACTGACAGAGGGCCTGAACCCCACCATCCACATCGACCACACAAAAAAAAAACCGTACCCTCCAGCTACTAATTATAATGCTAACTTGCAAAATTTCCCTGCATTTTAAAACAATGGAAAAATGGTGGTGGGATGATACTTAGAAGAATGGCTTCTTGTCAGTCTCCACTAACAAAAATAGGCAACACCAAGTCAGCTACTCCTCAGCATAGTTATGTCCGTCGCAGCCTTCTTGGGTTTCAGGAGCCACAAACAAAGGTTCTCACAATTATGGTAAAACGCTGAACACCTGCAAATAATTTTCAACGTAGTGGTTAATTGAAAAGCTCTGCGGCATACTTCTTGGAACAAGGCAGTTACCTGTTCCCACGCAAAGAGGAGTATAGAGAACCATGGTGGATTTCCAGCTGATGAAGTAAAGGATTATTAAAGGATCGGGATGACCATGGGGATCATCGTTAATTCTCTGAAACAGAATCCGCCCTTTTCACCTGCCAAACACATGCCCACTTCTCCTCTTTGGGGATAATAAAAACTAACCAGCTAACTGACAGAGGGCCTGACCCCCCCCCCATCCACATCGACCACACACACAAAAAAAAAACCGTACCCTCCAGCTACTAATTATAATGCTAACTTGCAAAATTTCCCTGCATTTTAAAACAATGGAAAAATGGTGGTGGGATCATACTTAGAAGAATGGCTTCTTGTCTGTCTCCACTAACAAAAATAGGCAACACCAAGTCAGCTACTCCTCAGCATAGTTATGTCCGTCGCAGCCTTCTTGGGTTTCAGGAGGGACATACAAACGTTATCAAAATTATGGTGAAACGCTGAAAACCTGCAAATAATTTTGAACGTACTGGTTAATTTGAAAACTCGCCCGCATAATTCTTGGACAAGCCAGGTACCTGTGCCCACGCATAGAGGAGTATATAGAAACATGGTGGAATCCCAGCTGATGAAGCAAAGGATTCTTAAAGGAATGAGATGACCATGCGGATCCTGTTTAATTCTCTGAAACAGAATCCGCACTTTTCACCTGCCAAACACATGCCCACTACTCTTCTCTGGGGATAATAAAAACAAACCAGCGATCTGACAGAGGGCCTGAACCCCCATCCTGACCGACCCCACAAAACAAAAAAAGTACCCTCCAGCTACTAATTATAATGCCAATTTGCAAAATTTCCCTGCATTTTTAAACAATGGAGAAATGATGGTGGGATGATACTTAGAAGAATGGCTTCCTGTCAGTCTCCACTGACAAAAATAGGCAACACCAAGTCAGCTACGCCTCAGCATTGTTATGTCCGTAGCAGCCATATTTGGTTTCAGTAGGCACATACACACGTTATCACAATTATGGTGAAACGCTGAAAACCTGCAAAGGATTGTCAACATACTGGTTAATTGAAAAGCTCTGAGGCATACTTCTTGGAACTAGCCAGTTTCCTGTGCCCACGCATAGACAAGTATATAGAACCATGGTGGATTCCCAGCTCATGAAGCAAAGGATTCTTAAAGGAACGGGATTACCATGCGGATCCTGTTTAATTCTCTGAAACAGATCCGCAGTTTTCACCTGCCATACTAATACCCACTTCTCCTCTCTGGGGATAATAAAAACCAACCGGAGAACTGACATAGGGCCTGACCAACACATCCACACCGACCCCACAGGAAAAAAAAAAAAAAAAAAACACCGTAGGCTCCAGCTACTTATTATAATGCTAACTTGCAAATTTTCACTGCATTTTAAAACAATTCAAAAATGGTGGTGGGATGATACTTAGAAGAATGGCTTCTTGTCAGTCTCCACTAACAAAAATAGGCAACACCAAGTCAGCTACTCCTCAGCATAGTTATGTCCGTCGCAGCCTTCTTGGGTTTCAGGAGGCACAAACAAAGGTTCTCACAATTATGGTGAAACGCTGAACACCTGCAAATAATTTTCAACGTAGTGGTTAATTGAAAAGCTCTGCGGCATACTTCTTGGAACAAGGCAGTTACCTGTTCCCACGCAAAGAGGAGTATAGAGAACCATGGTGGATTTCCAGCTGATGAAGTAAAGGATTATTAAAGGAAAGGGATGACCATGGGGATCATCGTTAATTCTCTGAAACAGAATCCGCCCTTTTCACCTGCCAAACACATGCCCACTTCTCCTCTCTGGGGATAATAAAAACTAACCAGCGAACTGACAGATGGCCTGACCCCCACCATCCACATCGACCACACACAAAAAAAAAAACAACCGTACCCTCCAGCTACTAATTATAATGCTAACTTGCAAAATTTCCCTGCATTTTAAAACAATGGAAAAATGGTGGTGGGATGATACTTAGAAGAATGGCTTCTTGTCAGTCTCCACTAACAAAAATAGGCAACACCAAGTCAGCTACTCCTCAGCATAGTTATGTCCGTCGCAGCCTTCTTGGGTTTCAGGAGGCACAAACAAAGTTTCTCACAAGTATGGTTAAACACTGAACACCTGCAAATAATTTTCAACGTAGTGGTTAATTGAAAAGCTCTGCGGCATACTTCTTGGAACAAGGCAGTTACCTGTTCCCACGCAAAGAGGAGTATAGAGAACCATGGTGGATTTCCAGCTGATGAAGTAAAGGATTATTAAAGGAACGGGATGACCATGGGGATCATCGTTAATTCTCTGAAACAGAATCCGCCCTTTTCACCTGCCAAACACATGCCCACTTCTCCTCTCTGGGGATAATAAAAACTAACCAGCGAACTGACAGAGGGCCTGACCACCCCATCCACATCGACCACACACACAAAAAAAATACCGTACCCTCCAGCTACTAATTATAATGCTAACTTGCAAAATTTCCCTGCATTTTAAAACAATGGAAAAATACTGGTGGGATCATACTTAGAAGAATGGCTTCTTGTCTGTCTCCACTAACAAAAATAGGCAACACCAAGTCAGCTACTCCTCAGCATAGTTATGTCCGTCGCAGCCTTCTTGGGTTTCAGGAGGGACATACAAACGTTATCAAAATTATGGTGAAACGCTGCAAACCTGCAAATAATTTTCAACGTAGTGGTTAATTTCAAAACTCGCCCGCATAATTCTTGGAACAAGCCAGGTACCTGTGCACACGCATAGAGGAGTATATAGAAACATGGTGGAATCCCAGCTGATGAAGCAAAGGATTCTTAAAGGAATGAGATGACCATGCGGATCCTGTTTAATTCTCTGAAACAGAATCCGCCCTTTTCACCTGCCAAACACATGCCCACTTCTTCTCTCTGGGGATAATAAAAACTAACCAGCGAACTGACAGAGGGCCTGACCACCCCATCCACATCGACCACACACACAAAAAAAATACCGTACCCTCCAGCTACTAATTATAATGCTAACTTGCAAAATTTCCCTGCATTTTAAAACAATGGAAAAATGGTGGTGGGATGATACTTAGAAGAATGGCTTCTTGTCAGTCTCCACTGACAAAAATAGGCAACACCAAGTCAGCTACTCCTCAGCATAGCTACGTCCGTCGCAGCCTTCTTGGGTTTCAGGAGGCACAAACAAACGTTAACACAATTATGGTGAAACGCTGAACACCTGCAAATAATTTTCAACGTACTGGTTAATTTGAAAACTCTCCAGCATAATTCTTGGAACAAGCCAGGTTCCTGTGCCCACGCATAGAGGAGTATATAGAAACATGGTGGAATCCCAGCTGATGAAGCAAAGGATTCTTAAAGGAATGAGATGACCATGCGGATCCTGTTTAATTCTCTGAAACAGAATCCGCACTTTTCACCTGCGAAACACATGCCCACTACTCTTCTCTGGGGATAATAAAAACAAACCAGCGATCTGACAGAGGGCCTGAACACCCATCCTGACCGACCCCACAAAACAAAAAAGTACCCTCCAGCTACAAATTATAATGCCAATTTGCAAAATTTCCCTGCATTTTTAAACAATGGAGAAATGATGGTGGGATGATACTTAGAAGAATGGCTTCCTGTCAGTCTCCACTGACAAAAATAGGCAACACCAAGTCAGCTACGCCTCAGCATAGTGATGTCCGTCGCAGCCTTCTTGGGTTTCAGGAGGCACAAACAAACGTTATCACAATTATGGTGAAACGCTGAACACCTGCAAATAATTTTCATCGTAGTGGTTAATTGAAAAGCTCTGCGGCATACTTCTTGGAACCAGCCAGTTACCTGTTCCCACGCAAAGAGGAGTATATAGAACCATGGTGGATTTCCAGCTGATGAAGTAAAGGATTATTAAAGGAACGGGATGACCATGGGGATCATCGTTAATACTCTGAAACAGAATCCGCCCTTTTCACCTGCCAAACACATGCCCACTTCTCCTCTCTGGGGAAAATAAAAACTAACCAGCGAACTGACAGAGGGCCTGACCCCCACCATCCACATCGACCACACACAAAAAAAAAAAAACCGTACCCTCCAGCTACTAATTATAATGCTAACTTGCAAAATTTCCCTGCATTTTAAAACAATGGAAAAATGGTGGTCGGATGATACTTAGAAGAATGGCTCCTTGTCAGTCTCCACAAACAAAAATAGGCAACACCAAGTCAGCTACTCCTCAGCATAGTTATGTCCGTCGCAGCCTTCTTGGGTTTCAGGAGGCACAAACAAAGGTTCTCACAATTATGGTGAATCGCTGAACACCTGCAAATAATTTTCAACGTAGTGGTTAATTGAAAAGCTCTGCGGCATACTTCTTGGAACAAGGCAGTTACCTGTTCCCACGCAAAGAGTAGTATAGAGAACCATGGTGGATTTCCAGCTGATGAAGTAAAGGATTATTAAAGGAAAGGGATGACCATGGGGATCATCGTTAATTCTCTGAAACAGAATCCGCCCTTTTCACCTGCCAAACACATGCCCACTTCTCCTCTCTGGGGATAATAAAAACTAACCAGTGAACTGACAGAGGGCCTGACCCCCCCCATCCACATCCACCACACACACACAAAAAAACCGTACCCTCCAGCTACTAATTATAATGCTAACTTGCAAAATTTCCCTGCATTTTAAAACAATGGAAAAATGGTGGTGGGATGATACTTAGAAGAATGGCTTCTTGTCAGTCTCCACTAACAAAAATAGGCAACACCAAGTCAGCTACTCCTCAGCATAGTTATGTCCGTCCCTGCCTTCTTGGGTTTCAGGAGGCACAAACAAAGTTTCTCACAATTATGGTGAAACGCTGAACATCTGCAAATAATTTTCAACGTAGTGGTTAATTGAAAAGCTCTGCGGCATACTTCTTGGAACAAGCCAGTTACCTGTTCCCACGCAAAGAGGAGTATAGAGAACCATGGTGGATTTCCAGCTGATGAAGTAAAGGATTATTAAAGGAACGGGATGACCATGGGGATCATCGTTAATTCTCTGAAACAGAATCCGCCCTTTTCACCTGCCAAACACATGCCCACTTCTCCTCTCTGGGGATAATAAAAACTAACCAGCGAACTGACAGAGGGCCTGACACCCCCCCATCCACATCGACCACACACACAAAAAAAAAAAACCGTACCCTCCAGCATTAATTATAATGCTAACTTGCAAAATTTCCCTGCATTTTAAAACAATGGAAAAATGGTGGTGGGATCATACTTAGAAGAATGGCTTCTTGTCTGTCTCCACTAACAAAAATAGGCAACACCAAGTCAGCTACTCCTCAGCATAGTTATGTCCGTCGCAGCCTTCTTGGGTTTCAGGAGTGACATACAAACGTTATCAAAATTATGGTGAAACGCTGAAAACCTGCAAATAATTTTCAACGTAGTGGTTAATTTCAAAACTCGCCCGCATAATTCTTGGACAAGCCAGGTACCTGTGCCCACGCATAGAGGAGTATATAGAAACATGGTGGAATCCCAGCTGATGAAGCAAAGGATTCTTAAAGGAATGAGATGACCATGCGGATCCTGTTTAATTCTCTGAAACAGAATCCGCACTTTTCACCTGCCAAACACTTGCCCACTACTCTTCTCTGGGGATAATAAAAACAAACCAGCGATCTGACAGAGGGCCTGAACCCCCATCCTGACCGACCCCACAAAACAAAAAAAGTACCCTCCAGCTACTAATTATAATGCCAATTTGCAAAATTTCCCTGCATTTTTAAACAATGGAGAAATGATGGTGGGATGATACTTAGAAGAATGGCTTCCTGTCAGTCTCCACTGACAAAAATAGGCAACACCAAGTCAGCTACGCCTCAGCATTGTTATGTCCGTAGCAGCCATATTTGGTTTCAGTAGGCACATACACACGTTATCACAATTATGGTGAAACGCTGAAAACCTGCAAAGGATTGTCAACATACTGGTTAATTGAAAAGCTCTGAGGCATACTTCTTGGAACTAGCCAGTTTCCTGTGCCCACGCATAGACAAGTATATAGAACCATGGTGGATTCCCAGCTCATGAAGCAAAGGATTCTTAAAGGAACGGGATTACCATGCGGATCCTGTTTAATTCTCTGAAACAGATCCGCAGTTTTCACCTGCCATACTAATACCCACTTCTCCTCTCTGGGGATAATAAAAACCAACCGGAGAACTGACATAGGGCCTGACCAACACATCCACACCGACCCCACAGGAAAAAAAAAAAAAAAAAACACCGTAGCCTCCAGCTACTTATTATAATGCTAACTTGCAAATTTTCACTGCATTTTAAAACAATTCAAAAATGGTGGTGGGATGATACTTAGAAGAATGGCTTCTTGTCAGTCTCCACTAACAAAAATAGGCAACACCAAGTCAGCTACTCCTCAGCATAGTTATGTCCGTCGCAGCCTTCTTGGGTTTCAGGAGGCACAAACACAAGTTATCACAATTATGGTGAAACGCTGAACACCTGCAAATAATTTTCAACGTAGTGGTTAATTGAAAAGCTCTGCGGCATACTTCTTGGAACAAGCCAGTTACCTGTTCCCACGCAAAGAGGAGTATATAGAACCATGGTGGATTTCCAGCTGATGAAGTAAAGGATTGTTAAAGGAACGGGATGACCATGGGGATCATCGTTAATTCTCTGAAACAGAATACGCCCTTTTCACCTGCCAAACACATGCCCACTTCTCCTCTCTGGGGATAATAAAAACTAACCAGTGAACTGACAGAGGACCTGACCCCCCCATCCACATCGACAACACACACAAAAAGAAAACCGTACCCTCCAGCTACTAATTATAATGCTAACTTGCAAAATTTCCCTGCATTTTAAAACAATGGAAAAATGGTGGTGGGATGATACTTAGAAGAATGGCTTCTTGTCTGTCTCCACTAACAAAAATAGGCAACACCAAGTCAGCTACTCCTCAGCATAGTTATGTCCGTCGCAGCCTTCTTGGGTTTCAAGAGGCACAAATAAAGGTTCTCAAAAGTATGGTGAAACGCTGAACATCTGCAAATAATTTTCAACGTAGTGGTTAATTGAAAAGCTCTGCGGCATACTTCTTGGAAAAAGGCAGTTACCTGTTCCCACGCAAGGAGGAGTATAGACAACCATGGTGGATTTCCAGCTGATGAAGTAATGGATTATTAAAGGAACGGGATGACCATGGGGATCATCGTTAATTCTCTGAAACAGAATCCGCCTCTTTCACCTCCCAAACACATGCCCACTTCTCCTCTCTGGGGATAATAAAAACTAACCAGCGAACTGACAGTGGGCCTGACCCCCACCATCCACCTCGACAACACACAAAGAAAAAACTGTACCCTCCAGCTACTAATTATAATGCTAACTTGCAAAATTTCCCTGCATTTTAAAACAATGGAAAAATGGTGGTGGGATGATACTTAGAAGAATGGCTTCTTGTCAGTCTACACTAACAAAAATAGGCAACACCAAGTCAGCTACTCCTCAGCATAGTTATGTCCGTCTCAGCCTTCTAGGGTTTCAGGAGGCAAAAACAAAGGTTCTCACAATTATGGTAAAAGGCTGAACACCTGCAAATAATTTTCAACGTAGTGGTTAATTGAAAAGCTCTGCGGCATACTTCTTGGAACAAGCCAGTTACCTGTTCCCACGCAAAGAGGAGTATATAGAACCATGGTGGATTTCCAGCTGATGAAGTAAATGATTATTAAAGGAACGGGATGACCATGGGGATCATCGTTAATTCTCTGAAACAGAATCCGCCCTTTTCACCTGCCAAACACATGCCCACTTCTCCTCTCTGGGGATAATAAAAACCAACCGGGGAACTGAGAGAGGGCCTGACCCCCCCCCACATCCACATCGACCCCACACAAAAAAAAAAAACCGTACCTTCCAGCTACTAATTATAATGCTAACTTGCAAAATTTCCCTGTATTTTAAAACAATGGAAAAATGGTGGTGGGATGATACTTAGAAGAATGGCTTCTTGTCTGTCTCCACTAACAAAAATAGGCAACACCAAGTCAGCTACTCCTCAGCATAGTTAAGTCCGTCGCAGCCTTCTTGCGTTTCAGGAGGGACATACAAACGTTATCAAAATTATGGTGAAACGCTGAAAACCCGCAAATAATTTTCAACGTACTGGTTAATTTGAAAACTCTCCAGCATAATTCTTGGAACAAGCCAGGTACCTGTGCCCACGCACAGAGGAGTATATAGAAACATGGTGGAATCCCAGCTGATGAAGCAAAGGATTCTTAAAGGAATGAGATGACCATGCGGATCCTGTTTAATTCTCTGAAACAGAATCCGCACTTTTCACCTCCCGAACACATGCCCACTACTCTTCTCTGGGGATAATAAAAACAAACCAGCGATCTGACAGAGGGCCTGAACACCCATCCTGACCGACCCCACAAAACAATAAAGTACCCTCCAGCTACTAATTATAATGCCAATTGGCAAAATTTCCCTGCATTTTTAAACAATGGAGAAATGATGGTGGGATGATACTTAGAAGAATGGCTTCTTGTCAGTCTCCACTGACAAAAATAGGCAACACCAAGTCAGCTACGCCTGAGCATAGTTATGTCCGTAGCAGCCATATTTGGTTTCAGTAGGCACATACACACGTTATCACAATTATGGTGAAACGCTGAAAACCTGCAAAGGATTGTCAACATACTGGTTCATTGAAAAGCTCTGAGGCATACTTCTTGGAACTAGCCAGTTTCCTGTGCCCACGCATAGACAAGTATATAGAACCATGGTGGATTCCCAGCTCATGAAGCAAAGGATTCTTAAAGGAACGGGATTACCATGCGGATCCTGTTTAATTCTCTGAAACAGATCCGAAGTTTTCACCTGCCATACTAATACCCACTTCTCCTCTCTGGGGATAATAAAAACCAACCAGGGAACTGACAGAGGGCCTGACCAACACATCCACACCGACCCCACAGGAAAAAAAAAAAAAAAAAAACACCGTAGCCTCCAGCTACTAATTATAATGCTAACTTGCAAAATTTTCCTGTATTTTTAAACAATGGAAAAATGATGGTGAGATAATACTTACAAGAATGCATTCTTGTCAGTCTCCACTAACCTAAATAGGCAAAACCAAGTCAGCTACTCCTCAGCATAGTTATGTCCGTCGCAGCCTTCTAGGGTTTCAGGAGGCACAAACAAAAGTTCTCACAATTATGATAAAAGGCTGAACACCTGCAAATAATTTTCAACGTAGTGGTTAATGAAAAGCTCTGCGGCATACTTCTTGGAACAAGCCAGTTACCTGTTCCCACGGAAAGAGGAATATATAGAACCATGGTGGATTTCCAGCTGATGAATTAAAGGATTATTAAAGGAACGGGATGACCATGGGGATCATCGTTAATTCTCTGAAACAGAATCCGCCCTTTTCACCTGCCAAACACATGCCCACTTCTCCTCTCTGGGGATAATAAAAACTAACCAGCGAACTGACAGAGGGTCTGACCCCCACCATCCACATTGACCACACAAAAAAAAAAAACCGTACCCTCCAGCTACTAATTATAATGCTAACTTGCAAAATTTCCCTGCATTTTAAAACAATGGAAAAATGGTGGTGGGATGATACTTAGAAGAATGGCTTCGTGACAATCTCCACTAACAAAAATAGGCAACACCAAGTCAGCTACGCCTCAGTATAGTTATGTCCGTCGCAGCCTTCTAGGGTTTCAGGAGGCACAAACAAAGGTTCTCACAATTATGGTAAAACGCTGAACACCTGCAAATAATTTTCAACGTAGTGGTTAATTGAAAAGCTCTGCGGCATACTTCTTGGATCAAGGCAGTTACCTGTTCCCACGCAAAGAGGAGTATATAGAACCATGGTGGATTTCCAGCTGATGAAGTAAAGGATTATTAAAGGAACGGGATGACCATGGGGATCATCGTTAATTCTCTGAAACAGAATCCGCCCTTTTCACCTGCCAAACACATGCCCACTTCTCCTCTCTGGGGATAATAAAAACTAACCAGCGAACTGACAGAGGGCCTGAACCCCCTTCCACATCGACCACACACACAAAAAAAAAACTGTACCCTCCAGCTACTAATTATAATGCTAACTTGCAAAATTTCCCTGCATTTTAAAACAATGGAAAAATGGTGGTGGGATGATACTTAGAAGAATGGCCTCTTGTCAGTCTCCACTAACAAAAATAGGCAACACCAAGTCAGCTACTCCTCAGCATAGTTATGTCCGTCGCAGCCTTCTTGGGTTTCAGGAGGCACAAACAAAGGTTCTCACAATTATGGTGAAACGCTGAACATCTGCAAATAATTATCAACGTAGTGGTTAATTGAAAAGCTCTGCGGCATACTTCTTGGAACAAGGCAGTTACCTGTTCCCACGCAAAGAGGAGTATAGAGAACCATGGTGGATTTCCAGCTGATGAAGTAAATGATTATTAAAGGAACGGGATGACCATGGGGATCATCGTTAATTCTCTGAAACCGAAACCGCCCTTTTCACCTGCCAAACACATGCCCACTACTCTTCTCTGGAGATAATAAAAACAAACCAGCGATCTGACAGAGGGCCTGAACACCCATCCTGACCGACCCCACAAAACAAAAAAGTACCCTCCAGCTACTAATTATAATGCCAATTTGCAAAATTTCCCTGCATTTTTAAACAATGGAGAAATGATGGTGGGATGATACTTAGAAGAATGGCTTCTTGTCAGTCTCCACTGACAAAAATAGGCGACACCAAGTCAGCTACGCCTCAGCATAGTTATGTCCGTAGCAGCCATATTTGGTTTCAGTAGGCACATACACACGTTATCACAATTATGGTGAAACGCTGAAAACCTGCAAAGGATTGTCAACATACTGGTTCATTGAAAAGCTATGAGGCATACTTCTTGGAACTAGCCAGTTTCCTGTGCCCACGCATAGACAAGTATATAGAACCATGGTGGATTCCCAGCTCATGAAGCAAAGGATTCTTAAAGGAACGGGATTACCATGCGGATCCTGTTTAATTCTCTGAAACAGATCCGCAGTTTTCACCTGCCATACTAATATCCACTTCTCCTCTCTGGGGATAACAAAAACCAACCGGGGAACTGACAGAGGGCCTGAGCAACACATCCACACTGACCCCACAGGAAAAAAAAGAAAACACCGTAGCCTCCAGCTACTAATTATAATGCTAACTTGCAAAATTTTCCTGCATTTTTAAACAATGGAATAATGGTGGTGGGATGATACTTAGAAGAATGGATTCTTGTCAGTCTCCACTAACAAAAATAGGCAAAACCAAGTCAGCTACGCCTCAGCATAGTTATGTCCGTCGCAGCCTTCTTGGGTTTCAGGAGGCACAAACAAACGTTATCACAATTATGGTGAAACGCTGAACACCTGCAAATAATTTTCAACGTAGTGGTTAATTGAAAAGCTCTGCGGCATACTTCTTGGAACAAGGCAGTTACCTGTTCCCACGCAAAGAGGAGTATAGAGAACCATGGTGGATTTCCAGCTGATGAAGTAAAGGATTCTTAAAGGAACGGGATGACCATAGGGATCATCGTTAATTCTCTGAAACAGAATCCGCCCTTTTCACCTGCCAAACACATGCCCACTTCTCCTCTCTGGGGATAATAAAAACTAACCAGCGAACTGACAGAGGGCCTGACCCCCACCATCCACATCGACCACACAAAAAAAAAAAAACCGTACCCTCCAGCTACTAATTATAATGCTAACTTGCAAAATTACCCTGCATCTTAAAACAATGGAATAATGGTGGTGGGATGATACTTAGAAGAATGGATTCTTGTCAGTCTCCACTAACAAAAATAGGCAAAACCAAGTCAGCTACGCCTCAGCATAGTTATGTCCGTCGCAGCCTTCTTGGGTTTCAGGAGGCACAAACAAACGTTATCACAATTATGGTGAAACGCTGAACACCTGCAAATAATTTTGAACGTAGTGGTTAATTGAAAAGCTCTGCGGCATACTTCTTGGAACAAGGCAGTTACCTGTTCCCACGCAAAGAGGAGTATAGAGAACCATGGTGGATTTCCAGCTGATGAAGTAAAGGATTATTAAAGGAACGGGATGACCTTGGGGATCATCATTAATTCTCTGAAACAGAATCCGCCCTTTTCACCTGCCAAACACATGCCCACTTCTGCTCTCTGGGGATAATAAAAACTAACCAGCGAACTGACAGAGGGCCTGACCCCCCCCCATCCACATCGACCACACACACAAAAAAAAAAACCGTACCCTCCAGCTACTAATTATAATGCTAACTTGCAAAATTTCCCTACATCTTAAAACAATGGAATAATGGTGGTGTGATGATACTTACAAGAATGGCTTCTTGTCAGTCTCCACTAACAAAAATAGGCAACACCAAGTCAGCTACTCCTCAGCATAGTTATGTCCGTCCCTGCCTTCTTGGGTTTCAGGAGGCACAAACAAACGTTATCACAATTATGGTGAAACGCTGAACACCTGCAAATAATTTTCAACGTACTGGTTAATTGAAAAGCTCTGCGGCATACTTCTTGGAACAAGGCAGTTACCTGTTCCCACGCAAAGCGGAGTATAGAGAACCATGGTGGATTTCCAGCTGATCAAGTAAAGGATTATTAAAGGAACGGGATGACCATGGGGATCATCGTTAATTCTCTGAAACAGAATCCGCCCTTTTCACCTGCCAAACACATGCCCACTTCTCCTCTCTGGGGATAATAAAAACTAACCAGCGAACTGACAGAGGGCCTGACCCCCACCATCCACATCGACCACACACAAAAAAAATCCGTACCCTCCAGCTACTAATTATAATGCTAACTTGCAAAATTTCCCTGCATTTTAAAACAATGGAAAAATGGTGGCGGGATGATACTTAGAAGAATGGCTTCTTGTCAGTCTCCACTAACAAAAATAGGCAACAACAAGTCAGCTACTCCTCAGCATAGTTATGTCCGTCGCAGCCTTCTTGGGTTTCAGGAGGCACAAACAAAGGTTCTCACAATTATGGTGAAACGCTGAACACCTGCAAATAATTTTCAACGTAGTGGTTAATTGAAACGCTCTGCGGCATACTTCTTGGAACAAGGCAGTTACCTGTTCCCACGCAAAGAGGAGTATATAGAACCATGGTGTATTTCCAGCTGACGAAGTAAAGGATTATTAAAGGAAAGGGATGACCATGGGGATCATCGTTAATTCTCTGAAACAGAATCCGCCTTTTTCACCTGCCAAACACATGCCCACTTCTCCTCTCTGGGGATAATAAAAACTAACCAGCGAACTGACAGAGGGCCTGACTCCCCCCATCCACATCGACCACACACAAAAAAAAAAAAAACCGTACCCTCCAGCTACTAATTATAATGGTAACTTGCAAAATTTCCCTGCATTTTAAAACAATGGAAAAATGGTGGTGGGATGATACTTAGAAAAATGGCTTCTTGTCTGTCTCCACTAACAAAAATAGGCAACACCAAGTCAGCTACTCCTCAGCATAGTTATGTCCGTCGCAGCCTTCTTGGGTTTCAGGAGGGACATACAAACCTTATCAAAATTATGGTGAAACACTGAAAACCTGCAAATAATTTTCAACGAACTGGTTAATTTGAAAACTCTCCAGCATAATTCTTGGAACAAGCTAGGTACCTGTGCCCACGCATAGAGGAGTATATAGAAACATGGTGGAATCCCAGCTGATGAAGCAAAGGATTCTTAAAGGAATGAGATGACCATGCGGATCCTGTTTAATTTTCTGAAACGGAATCCCCACTTTTCACCTGCCAAACACATGCCCACTACTCTTCTCTGGGGATAATAAAAACAAACCAGCGATCTGACAGAGGGGCTGAACACCCATCCTGACCGACCCCACTAAACAAAAAAGTACCGTCCAGCTACTAATTATAATGCCAATTTGCAAAATTTCCCTGCATTTTTAAACAATGGAGAAATGACGGTGGGATGATACTTAGAAGAATGGCTTCTTGTCAATCTCCACTGACAAAAATAGGCAACACCAAGTCAGCTACGCCTCAGCATAGTTATGTCCGTAGCAGCCATATTTGGTTTCAGTAGGCACATACACACGTTATCACAATTATTGGTGAAACGCTGAAAACCTTCAAAGGATTGTCAACATACTGGTTAATTGAAAAGCTCTGAGGCATACTTCTTGGAACTAGCCAGTTTCCTGTGCCCACGCATAGACAAGTATATAGAACCATGGTGGATTCCCAGGTCATGAAGCAAAGGATTCTTAAAGGAACGGGATTACCATGCGGATCCTGTTTAATTCTCTGAAACAGATCCGCAGTTTTCACCTGCCATACTAATACCCACTTCTCCTCTCTGGGGATAATAAAAACCAACCGGGGAACTGACCGAGGGCCTGACCAACACATGCACACCGACCCCATAGGAAAAAAAAAAAAAAAAACTCCGTAGCCTCCAGCTACTAATTATAATGCTAACTTGCAAAATTTTCCTGTATTTTTAAACAATGGAAAAATGATGGTGAGATGATACTTACAAGAATGCATTCTTGTCAGTCTCCACTAACCTAAATAGGCAAAACCAAGTCAGCTACTCCTCAGCATAGTTATGTCCGTCGCAGCCTTCTAGGGTTTCAGGAGGCACAAACAAAGGTTCTCACAATTATGGTAAAAGGCTGAACACCTGCAAATAATTTTCAACGTAGTGGTTAATTGAAAAGCTCTGCGGCATACTTCTTGGAACAAGCCAGTTACCTGTTCCCACGCAAACAGGAGTATTGAGAACCATGGTGGATTTCCAGCTGATGAAGTAAAGGATTATTAAAGGAACGGGATGACCATGGGGATCATCGTTAATTCTCTGAAACAGAATCCGCCCTTTTCACCTGCCAAACACATGCCCACTTCTCCTCTCTGGGGATAATAAAAACTAACCAGCGAACTGACAGAGGGCCTGACCCCCACCATCCACATCGACGACACAAAAAAAAAAAACCGTACCCTCCAGCTACTAATTATAATGCTAACTTGCAAAATTTCCCTGCATTTTAAAACAATGGAAAAATGGTGGTGGGATGATACTTAGAAGAATGGCTTCTTGACAATCTCCACTAACAAAAATAGGCAACACCAAGTCAGCTACGCCTCAGTATAGTTATGTCCGTCGCAGCCTTCTAGGGTTTCAGGAGGCACAAACAAAGGTTCTCACAATTATGGTAAAACGCTGAACACCTGCAAATAATTTTCAACGTAGTGGTTAATTGAAAAGCTCTGCGGCATACTTCTTGGATCAAGGCAGTTACCTGTTCCCACGCAAAGAGGAGTATATAGAACCATGGTGGATTTCCAGCTGATGAAGTAAAGGATTATTAAAGGAACAGGATGATCATGGGGATCATCGTTAATTCTCTGAAACAGAATCCGCCCTTTTCACCTGCCAAACACATGCCCACTTCTCCTCTCTGGGGATAATAAAAACTAACCAGCGAACTGACAGAGGGCCTGACCCCCCCATCCACATCGACCACACACACAAAAAAACAACCGTACCCTCCAGCTACTAATTATAATGCTAACTTGCAAAATTTCCCTGCATTTTAAAACAATGGAAAAATGGTGGTGGGATGATACTTAGAAGAATGGCTTCTTGTCAGTCTCCACTAACAAAAATAGGCAACACCAAGTCAGCTACTCCTCAGCATAGCTATGTCCATCGCAGCCTTCTTGGGTTTCAGGAGGCACAAACAAAGGTTCTCACAATTATGGTAAAACGCTGAACATCTGCAAATAATTTTCAACGTAGTGGTTAATTGAAAAGCTCTGCGACATACTTCTTGGAACAAGGCAGTTACCTGTTCCCACGCAAAGAGGAGTATATAGAACCATGGTGGATTTCCAGCTGATGAAGTAAAGGATTATTAAAGGAACGGGATGACCATGGGGATCATCGTTAATTCTCTGAAACAGAATCCGCCCTTTTCACCTGCCAAACACATGCCCACTTCTCCTCTCTTGGGATAATAAAAACTAACCAGCGAACTGACAGAGGGCCTGACCCCCCCCATCCACATCGACCACACACACAAAAAAAAACCGTACCCTCCAGCTACTAATTATAATGCTAACTTGCAAAATTTCCCTGCATTTTAAAACAATGGAAAAATGGTGGTGGGATCATACTTAGAAGAATGGCTTCTTGTCTGTCTCCACTAACAAAAATAGGCAACACCAAGTCAGCTACTCCTCAGCATAGTTATGTCCGTCGCAGCCTTCTTGTGTTTCAGGAGGGACATACAAACGTTATCAAAATTATGGTCAAACGCTGAAAACCTGCAAATAATTTTCAACGTACTGGTTAATTTGAAAACTCTCCAGCATACTTCTTGGAACAAGCCAGGTACCTGTGCCCACGCATAGAGGAGTATATAGAAACATGGTGGAATCCCAGCTGATGAAGCAAAGGATTCTTAAAGGAATGAGATGACCATGCGGATCCTGTTTAATTCTCTGAAACAGAATCCGCACTTTTCACCTGCCAAACACATGCCCACTACTCTTCTCTGGGGATAATAAAAACAAACCAGCGATCTCACAGAGCGCCTGAACACCCATCCTGACCGACCCCACAAAACAAAAAAGTACCCTCCAGCTACTAATTATAATGCCAATTTGCAAAATTTCCCTGCATTTTTAAACAATGGAGAAATGATGGTGGGATGATACTTAGAAGAATGGCTTCTTGTCAGTCTCCACTGACAAAAATAGGCAACACCAAGTCAGCTACGCCTCAGCATAGTTATGTCCGTAGCAGCCATATTTGGTTTCAGTAGGCTCATACACACGTTATCACAATTATGGTGAAACGCTGAAAACCTGCAAAGGATTGTCAACATACTGGTTAATTGAAAAGCTCTGAGGCATACTTCTTGGAACTAGCCAGTTTCCTGTGCCCACGCATAGACAAGTATATAGAACCATATTGGATTCCCAACTCATGAAGCAAAGGATTCTTAAAGGAACGGGATTACCATGCGGATCCTGTTTAATTCTCTGAAACAGATCCGCAGTTTTCACCTGCCATACTAATACCCACTTCTCCTCTCTGGGGATAATAAAAACCAACCGGGGAACTGACAGAGGGCCTGACCAACACATCCACACCGACCCCACAGGAAAAAAAAAAAAAAAAAACACCGTAGCCTCCAGCTACTAATTATAATGCTAACTTGCAAAATTTTCCTGCATTTTTAAACTATGGAAAAATGATGGTGAGATGATACTTACAAGAATGGATTCTTGTCAGTCTCCACTAACAAAAATAGGCAACACCAAGTCAGCTACGCCTCAGCATAGTTATGTCCGTCGCAGCCTTCTTGGGTTTCAGGAGGCACAAACAAACGTTATCACAATTATGGTGAAACGCTGAACACCTGCAAATAATTTTCAACATACTGGTTAATTGAAAAGCTCTGCGGCATACTTCTTGGAACAAGCCAGTTACCTGTTCCCACGCAAAGAGGAGTATAGAGAACCATGGTGGATTTCCAGCTGATGAAGTAAAGGATTATTAAAGGAACGGGATGACCATGGGGATCATCGTTAATTCTCTGAAACAGAATCCGCCCTTTTCACCTGCCAAACACATGCCCACTTCTCCTCTCTGGTGATAATAAAAACTAACCAGCGAACTGACAGAGGGCCTGACCCCCACCATCCACATCGACCACACAAAAAAAAAAAACCGTACCCTCCAGCTACTAATTATAATGCTAACTTGCAAAATTTCCCTGCATTTTAAAACAATGGAAAAATGGTGGTGGGATGATACTTAGAAGAATGGCTTCTTGTCAGTCTCCACTAACAAAAATAGGCAACACCAAGTCAGCTACTCCTCAGCATAGTTATGTCCGTCGCAGCCTTCTTGGGTTTCAGGAGGCACAAACAAAGGTTCTCACAATTATGGTGAAACGCTGAACACCTGCAAATAATTTTCAACGTAGTGGTTAATTGAAAAGCTCTGCGGCATACTTCTTGGAACAAGCAGCTACCTGTTCCCACGCAAAGAAGAGTATATAGAACCATGGTGGATTTCCAGCTGATGAAGTAAAGGATTATTAAAGGAACGGGATGACCATGGGGATCATCGTTAATTCTCTGAAACAGAATCCGCCCTTTTCACCTGCCAAACACATGCCCACTTCTCCTCTCTGGGGATAATAAAAACTAACCAGCGAACTGAAAGAGGGCCTGACCCCCCCCCATCCACATCGACCACACACACAAAAAAAAAAAACGTACCCTCCAGCTACTAATTATAATGCTAACTTGCAAAATTTCCCTGCAGTTTAAAACAATGGAAAAATGGTGGTGGGATCATACTTAGAAGAATGGCTTCTTGTTTGTCTCGACTAACAAAAATAGGCAACACCAAGTCAGCTACGCCTCAGCATAGTTATGTCCATCACAGCCTTCTTGGGTTTCAGGAGGGACATACAAACGTTATCAAAATTATGGTGAAACGCTGAACACCTGCAAATAATTTTCAACGTACTGGTTAATTTGAAAACTCTCCAACATACTTCTTGGAACAAGCCAGGTACCTGTGCCCACGCATAGAGGAGTATATAGAAACATGGTGGAATCCCAGCTGATGAAGTAAAGGATTATTAAAGGAACGGGATGACCATGGGGATCATCGTTAATTCTCTGAAACAGAATCCGCCCTTTTCACCTGCCAAACACATGCCCACTTCTCCTCTCTGGGGACAATAAAAACTAACCAGCCAACTGACAGAGGGCCTGACCCCCCCATCCACATCGACCACACACACACAAAAAAAAAACCGTACCCTCCAGCTACTAATTATAATGCTAACTTGCAAAATTTCCCTGCATTTTAAAACAATGGAAAAATGGTGGTGGGATGATACTTAGAAGAATGGCTTCTTGTCAGTCTCCACTAACAAAAATAGGCAACACCAAGTCAGCTACTCCTCAGCATAGTTATGTCCGTCGCAGCCTTCTTGGGTTTCAGGAGGCACAAACAAAGGTTCTCACAATTATGGTGAAACGCTGAACACCTGCAAATAATTTTCAACGTAGTGGTTAATTGAAAAGCTCTGCGGCATACTTCTTGGAACAAGCCAGTTACCTGTTCCCACGCAAAGAGGAGTATATAGAACCATGGTGGATTTCCAGCTGATGAAGTCAAGGATTATTAAAGGAACGGGATGACCATGGGGATCATCGTTAATTCTCTGAAACAGAATCCGCCCTTTTCACCTGCCAAACACATGGCCACTTCTCCTCTCTGGGGATAATAAAAACTAACCAGCGAACTGACAGAGGGCCTGACCACCCCATCCACATCGACCACACACACACAAAAAAAACCGTACCCTCCAGCTACTAATTACAATGCTAACTTGCAAAATTTCCCTGCATTTTAAAACAATGGAAAAATGGTGGTGGGATGATACTTAGAAGAATGGCTTCTTGTCAGTCTCCACTAACAAAAATTGGCAACACCAAGTCAGCTACTCCTCAGCATAGCTATGTCCATCGCAGCCTTCTTGGGTTTCAGGAGGCACAAACAAAGGTTCTCACAATTATGGTAAAACGCTGAACACCTGCAAATAATTTTCAACGTAGTGGTTAATTGAAAAGCTCTGCGGCATACTTCTTGGAACAAGGCAGTTACCTTTTCCCACGCAAAGAGGAGTATAGAGAACCATGGTGGATTTCCAGCTGATGAAGTAAAGGATTATTAAAGGAACGGGATGACCATGGGGATCATCGTTAATTCTCTGAAACAGAATCCGCCCTTTTCACCTGCCTAACACATGCCCACTTCTCCTCTCTGGGGATAATAAAAACTAACCAGCGAACTGACAGAGGGCCTGACCCCCCCCCCATCCACATCGACCACACCCACAAAAAAAAACCGTACCCTCCAGCTACTAATTATAATGCTAACTTGCAAAATTTCCCTGCATTTTAAAACAATGGAAAAATGGTGGTGGGATGAGACTTAGAAGAATGGCTTCTTGTCAGTCTCCACTAACAAACATAGGCAACACCAAGTCAGCTACTCCTCAGCATAGTTATGTCCGTCGCAGCCTTCTTGGGTTTCAGGAGGCACAAACAAAGGTTCTCACAATTATGGTGAAACGCTGAACACCTGCAAATAATTTTCAACGTAGTGGTTAATTGAAAAGCTCTGCGGCATACTTCTTGGAACAGGCCAGTTACCTGTTCCCACGCAAAGAGGAGTATAGAGAACCATGGTGGATTTCCAGCTGATGAGGTAAAGGATTATTAAAGGAAAGGGATGACCATGGGGATCATAGTTAATTCTCTGAAACAGAATCCGCCCTTTTCACCTGCCAAACACATGCCCACTTCTCCTCTCTGGGGATAATAAAAACTAACCAGCGAACTGACAGAGGGCCTGACCACCCACATCCACATCCACCACACACAAAAAAAAACCATACCCTCCAGCTACTAATTATAATGCTAACTTGCAAAATTTCCCTGCATTTTAAAACAATGAAAAAATGGTGGTGGGATGATACTTAGAAGAATGGCTTCTTGTCAGTCTCCACTAACAAAAATAGGCAACACCAAGTCAGCTACTCCTCAGCATAGTTATGTCCGTCGCTGCCTTCTTGGGTTTCAGGAGGCACAAACAAAGGTTCTCACAATTATGGTGAAACGCTGAACATCTGCAAATAATTTTCAACGTAGTGGTTAATTGAAAAGCTCTGCGGCATACTTCTTGGAACAAGGCAGTTACCTGTTCCCACGCAAAGAGGAGTATATAGAACCATGGTGGATTTCCAGCTGATGAAGTAAAGGATTATTAAAGGAACGGGATGACCATGGGGATCATCGTTAATTCTCTGAAACAGAATCCGCCCTTTTCACCTGCCAAACACATGCCCACTTCTCCTCTCTGGGGATAATAAAAAATAAGCAGCGAACTGACAGAGGGCCTGACCCCCCCCCATCCACATCGACCACACCCACAAAAAAAAACCGTACCCTCCAGCTACTAATTATAATGCTAACTTGCAAAATTTCCCTGCATTTTAAAACAATGGAAAAATGGTGGTGGGATGATACTTAGAAGAATGGCTTCTTGTCAGTCTCCACTAACAAAAATAGGCAACACCAAGTCAGCTACTCCTCAGCATAGTTATGTCCGTCGCAGCCTTCTTGGGTTTCAGGAGGCACAAACAAAGGTTCTCACAATTATGGTGAAACGCTGAACACCTGCAAATAATTTTCAACGTAGTGGTTAATTGAAAAGCTCTGCGGCATACTTCTTGGAACAAGCCAGTTACCTGTTCCCACGCAAACAGGAGTATAGAGAACCATGGTGGATTTCCAGCTGATGAAGTAAAGGATTATTAAAGGAAAGGGATGACCATGGGTATCATAGTTAATTCTCTGAAACAGAATCCGCCCTTTTCACCTGCCAAACACATGCCCACTTCTCCTCTCTGGGGATAATAAAAACTAACCAGCGAACTGACAGAGGGCCTGACCCCCCCCCATCGACATCGACCACACACACAAAAAAAAACCGTACCCTCCAGCTACTAATTATAATGCTAACTTGCAAAATTTCCCTGCATTTTAAAACAATGGAAAAATGGTGGTGGGATGAGACTTAGAAGAATGGCTTCTTGTCAGTCTCCACTAACAAAAATAGGCAACACCAAGTCAGCTACTCCTCAGCATAGTTATGTCCGTCGCAGCCTTCTTGGGTTTCAGGAGGCACAAACAAAGGTTCTCACAATTATGGTAAAACGCTGAACACCTGCAAATAATTTTCAACGTAGTGGTTAATTGAAAAGCTCTGCGGCATACTTCTTGGAACAAGGCAGTTACCTGTTCCCACGCAAAGAGGAGTATAGAGAACCATGGTGGATTTCCAGCTGATGAAGTAAAGGATTATTAAAGGAACGGGATGACCATGGGGATCATCGTTAATTCTCTGAAACAGAATCCGCCCTTTTCACCTGCCAAACACATGCCCACTTCTCCTCTCTGGGGATAATAAAAACTAACCAGCGAACTGACAGAGGGCCTGACCCCCCCATCCACATCGACCACACACACACAAAAAAAAAAACCCGTACCCTCCAGCTACTAATTATAATGCTAACTTGCAAAATTTCCCTGCATTTTAAAACAATGGAAAAATGGTGGTGGGATGATACTTAGAAGAATGGCTTCTTGTCAGTCTCCACTAACAAAAATAGGCAACACCAAGTCAGCTACGCCTCAGCATAGTTATGCCCGTGGCAGCCATGTTGGGTTTAAGGAGGCATATACAAACTTTATCATAATTATGTTGAAACGTGCTGAAAACCCGGCAAATAATTCTCAACGTACTGTTTAATTCAAAAGCTCTGTGGCATACTTCTTGGAAGAAGCCTGTTACCTGGGCCCACGCATAGAGGGGTCTAGAGAACCATGGTGGATTCCAAGGTGATGAATCTAAGGATTCTTAAAGGAACAGGCTGAAAAGTGCAGATCCTGACTGAAACAGGATTCGGACTTTTTGCCTGCAACACACATGCCCACTTCTCCTCTCTAGGGATAACAAAAACAACCCATCGGATTGACAGATGGCCTGCCCCCGCCCCCCACCACCCCACACAAAATCGTGCCCTCCAGCGACTGATCCTTATGCTATCTGGCAATACGTCCTCTGCCTTTTAAAATAATGGAGATAGAATGGTGGAATTATACCTAAAAGACTGGCTTATTGCCAGACTCCCATACCAAGTATTGGCAACAGCAAGTCACCTAGGCCTCAGCACACGTTTGTCCCTGGCAGCCATCTTGGGTTTAAGGAGGCACAGATGAACCTTATCACAATTATGGTGAAAGGTGCTGCAAAAGCGGTCAAGTAATTCTCATGGTAGTGGTTACTTGAAAAGCTCTGCGGCATAATTCTTTGAACTAGCCAGTTAACTGGGCCCACGCATAGAGCAGTCTAGAGGCCCATGGTGGATTCCCAGCTGATGAAGCAAGGGATTCTTAATGGAACGGGGTGAAAAGTGCGGTTTCTGTTTCAGTCTAAGACAGAAACGGGGTCCGAACTTTTTACCTGCCACACACATGCCCACTTCTCCGGTCTGGGGAAAATAAAAACCATCCAGCGAACTGACAGAGGGCCTGCGCCCCCCACCCACACCGACCCCACAAATAAAAATGTCCCCTCCAGCTACTAATTATTATGCTAACTTGCAAAGGTTTCCATGCATTTTAAAATAATGGGGAAAGTATGGTGGAATGATACTTAAAAGAATGGCCTCCTTCCAGCCTCCAGTAACAAGTGTCGTGAAATCCAAGTGACCTAGGCCTCAGCATAGTTTTCTCCGTGGCAGCCATCTTGTGTTTAAGGAGGCACAGACGATCCTTATCACAATTATGGTGATATGTGCTGCAGAAACTGGCAAATAATTCTACACGTAGTGTTTATCTCAAAAGCTGTGCAGCATACATCTTGGTACAGGCCAGTTCATGGGCCCATGCATGGAGGGTTCTAAGGAACCATGGTGGATTCCCAGCTGATGAATCTAAGGATTTTTAATGGAACCGGCTGAAAAGTGCGGATACTGTTTCAGTCTAACTGAAACAGGATCCGCACATTTCACCTGCCACAAATATATCCACTTCCCTGTCTGGGCATAATAAACACAAACAACCAGACTGACAGAGGGACTGTCCCCCAAACCACCCCGATCCCACCCAAAAACGTCCCCTCCGTTGACTTATCCTTATGCTAACTGCCGAAAGTTGCTCACCTTTTAATATAAGGGAGAAAGGATGGGGCAATGATAATTAAAAGACTGGATTCTTGTCAGACTCCCGTACCAAGTATTGGCAACACCAAGCGAGAGAACCCTCAGTATAGGTTTGTCCATGGAAGCCATCTAGGGTTTAAGGAAGCACAAATGAACCTTATCAAAATTATGGTAAAAGTGCTGGAAAAGCTGGCAAATAATTTCCATGGTAGTGGTTATTTCAAATGCTCTGTGGCATACTTCTTTGAACTAGCCTGTTAAGTGGGTCCACACATAGTGGGGTGTAGAGAACTATGGTGGATTCCCAGCTGATGAAGCAAAGGATTCTTAAAGGAACAGGATGAAAAGTGCCGATCCTGTATCAGTCTAAGACTGAAACAGGATCCACACTTTTCACTTGCCACACACATGTCCACTTCTCCTCTCCGGGGATAATAAAAACAAACCACTGGACTGACAGAGGGCCTGGCTCTGCCTCTCCCACCCCACACAAAAACGTTTCCTCCAGCGACTCATCCTTAAGCTAAATGGCAATAGGTGCTCTGCCTTTTAAAATAGTTGTGAAAGGAAGGTGGAATGATACTTAAAGGAATGGCTTCTTGCCACGGACCAGTACCAATTATCGGCAACTCCAAGGGAGATTGGCCTAACCGTAGTTGTTTCTGTGGAAGCCAGCTTGGGTTTCAGGATGCACTGCCTAACCTTTTCACAATCATTGTGAAAGTTGCTGCAAAAACTGGCAAATAATACTCAATGTAGTGGTTATTTCCAAAGCTCTGCGGCATACATCTTGGAACTAGCCAGTTACCTGGACCCACACATAGAGGGGTCTCGACAGCCATGGTGGATTCCCAGCTGATGAATCAAAGGATTCGTAAAGGAACTGGCTGAAAAGTGCGGATCCTGTTTCAGTCTAAGACTGAAACAGGATCCGTACTTTTCACCTGCCACACACATGCCCACCTCTCCTCTTTGGGCATAATAAAGACAAACCACCAGACAGACAGAGAGCCTTCCCCTCAACGCACCACCCGACCCCACTCAAAAACGTCCCCTCCAGCAACTCATTCTTATGATAACTGGAAAAAGGTGTTCTGCCTTTTAAAATGATGGAGAAAGGATGGTGGAATGACTCTTAATAACATGGCTTCTTGCCAGGCTCCAGTACCAACTATCGGCAACACCAAGTGAACTAGGCCTCAGCATACTTTTGTCCGCCCCAGCCATCTTGGGTTGAAGGAGGCACGGACGAACCTTATCACAATTATGGTGAAAGGTGGTGCAAAAACTAGCAAATAATTCTCAACGTAGTGGTTATTTCAAAAGCTCTGTGGCATACTTCTTGGAACTTGCCAGTTACCTGGGCCCACGCATAGAGGTCTTTAAAGAACCATGGTGTATTCCCAGCTGATGAATCAAACGATTCTTTTTTGTTTGTTTGTTTGTTTGTTAGCTCATTATGGGGGTACAAAAGATCAGGCTATATACATTCCCCATGCCTCCCCTTTCCCCCGATTCTGAGCTTCAATTTTGTCCATTCCCTAGTCAGTGCACATCACATTCATCATGTAGGTGTGCACCCCTCCTCTCCCCCACCCCATCCCCCCCAGTTAGAACTTGAAGGGTGTCCATTCCCCAGGCAGTGCACATCACATTCATCAAGTAGGTATACACCCATCCCTTCCACCCGGCCCCAACCTCTGTCCGATACCCAATTGGTGTTGTTCCCAAATGTGCACTCAGGGAAACCAATTTGCTGGTGAGTACATGTGGTGCTTATTTTTCCATTCTTGGGATACTTCACTTAATAGAATGGGATCCAGCTCTCTCCAGGAGAACCAAAGAGATGCCATATCGCCATTATTTCTAATAGCTGAGTAATATTCCATGGTATACATATACCACATTTTGCTAATCCATTCATGAATTGATGGGCATTTGGGTTGTTTCCACATCTTTGTGATTGTGAATTGTGCTGCTATAATCATTCAGGTGCAGGTGTCTTTTTTATAGAATGACTTTTGTTCTTCTGGGTAGATGTCCAATAATGGAATTGCTGGATCGAATGGTAGGTCTACTTGAATCTGTTTAAGGTATCTCCACATTGCTTTCCACAGGGGCTGCACTAGTTTACAGTCCCACCAGCAGTTTATGAATGTACCTATCTCGCCACACCCACACCAACATGTATAGTTTTGGGACTTTTTGATAAAGGCCATTCCTACTGGAGTTAAGTGATATCTCATTGTGGTTTTGATTTGCATTTCCCTGATGATTAGAGATGTTGAACACTTTTTCATATGTTTGTTAGCCATTTTTATATCTTCTTTTGAAAAATTTCTATTTATGTCCTTTGCCCACTTTTTGATAGGGTTGTTTGATTTTTTCTTACTGATTTTTCTGAGTTCTAAATAGATTCTTGTTATCAGTCCTTTATCTGATGTGTAGTATGCGAAAATTTTTTCCCATTCTGTAGGTTGTCCATTTACTCCCGTGACTGTTTCTTTGGCTGTGCAGAAGCTTTTTAATTTGATCAGGTCCCATTTATTTATTTTTGTTGTTGCTGTGATTGCTTTAGGGGTCTTCTTCATAAATTCTTTGCCTAGGCCAATGTCTGTAAGAGTCTTTCCTACATTTTCTTCTAGAATTCTAATAGTTTCTGACCTTAGGTTTAAGTCTGTTAACCACTGTGATTTGATTTTTGTGTGTCCTGTTTTAGTCTTCTACATGTGGATATCCAGTTTTCCCAGCACCATTTATTAAATAAGGAATCTTTTCCCCAGAGTATGTTTTTGTCTGCTTTGTCAAAGATTAGATGGCTATATGAGGATGGTTTTATATTGGGATTTTCTGTTCTGTTCCACTGGTCTGTGTCCCTGCACTTGTGCCAGTACCAGGCTGTTTTAAGAACCACAGCCTTGTAGTATAGTTTGAAGTCTGGCAAATTAATACTTCCCATTTTGTTTTTGCTGTTTAAGATTGCTTTTGCTAAACGGGGTCTTCCCTGGTTCCATACAAAGCGTAAAATTATTTTTTCTATGTCTGTGAAAAAAGATGTTGGTAATTTAATAAGGATTGCATTGAATCTGTAGATAACTTTGGGCAGTATAGACATTTTAACAATGTTGATTCTACCGATCCATGAGCATGGTATGGTTTTCCACCTATTTACATGTTCTGCAATTTCCTTCCTCAGTGTTTCATAGTTCTCCCTATAGAGGTCCTTTACCTCCTTAGTTAAATAAATTCCTAGGTATTTTATTTTCTTTGTTGCTATTTTGAAGGGTATTGAGTCCTTAATTTGGTTTTCCATTTGACTGTTATTGGCATATATGAATTCCTCTGATTTGTGTGTATTGATTTTCTATCCTGAGACTTTACTGAATTCATTGATCAATTCCAGGAGTCTCTTGGTTGAAACCTTGGGGTTTTATAGATATAACATCATATCATCAGCAAAGAGTGAGAGTTTGATCTCTTCTGTCCCTATTTCAACTCCCTTGATTCTGCTCTCTTGCCTGATAGCTCTTGCAAGGACTTCCAATACTATGTAGAAAAGTAATGGGGACAGTGGTAAGCCTTGTCTGGTTCCAGTTTGAAGTGGGAATGCTTTCAGTTTTTCCCCATTCAGTATGATGTTGGCTGAGGGTTTGTCGTATATGGCTTGTATCATTTTTATATAGGCCCCATCTATGCCTATTTTGTTAAGTGTTCTTATCATAAAAGGGTGTTGAATTTTGTCAAATGCTTTCTCTGCATCTATTGAGAGGATCATCTGATCTTTATTTTTGCTTCTATTTATGTGATGAATTACATTCCCATATGTCAAACCATCCCTGCATCTCTGGGATGAAGCCCACTTGGTCGTGATGGATTATTTTTTTGATAAGCACTTGGATTCGATTTGTTAGAATTTTATTGAGAATTTATGCATCTATATTCATAAGAGAAATTGGTCTATAGTTCTCTGTTTTAGTTGCATCCTTTCCTGGATTTGGTATCAGGATTATGTTGGCTTGGTAAAAAGTGTTGGGGAGAATCCCATCCTTCTCTATATTGGAGAATAGTTTATGTACGATGGGCACCAGTTCTTCTTTGTAGGTATGGTAGAATTCAGGTGTGAACCCATCTGGTCCAGGGCTTTTCTTTTTGGGAAGGTTTTTTATTGCTGTTTCAATTTCAGATCTAGATATCGGTCTATTCAGGAATTCTGTGTCTTCCTGGTTGAGCCTGGGAAGGCTGTGTGTTTATAAGAATTTGTCCATTTCCTCCAGGTTTTCTAATTTGTGTGCATAAAGATTTTTGTAGAATTCATAGATGATATCATGTATCTCTGTGGCATCAGTCGTGATTACTCCTTTCGTGTTCCTGATCGAGGTTATAAGAGATTTTTCTTTTCTGCTCTTGGTTAGTTTAGCCAGAGGTGTGTCAATTTTGTTTATTTTTTCAAAGAACCAACTTTTGGTTTTATTAATCTCCGTTATGGTTTGGTTTAATCTCCCTTATGGTCCTTTTCATTTAGTTCTGATTTAATCTTAATAATTTCCTTCTGCTGGGTTTGGGTTTGGTCTCTTCTTTCTTCTCCAGCTCTTTGAGTCTATTCATTAGATTGTCTATTTGTAAGTTTTCTGTCTTTTTGGTATAGGCATTTATGGAAATAAATTTTCCTCTCAGGACTGCTTTAGCTGTGTCCCACAGATTTTGATAAGTTGTATCTCCTTTGTCGTTTAATTCAGAGAATCTTTTGATTTCTGACTTGATTTCTTCATTTATAAAATGATTGTTCAGGAGAAGGTTATTTAGCTTCCATGACTTTGAGTAGAAATGAGGATTTCTGTTAGGGTTCATTGTTACTTTTATTCCACTGTGATCCGAGAAGCTGCATGGTATTATTTCTATATTTTTAAATTTTTTAAGACATGCTTTATGTCCTAAGATATGGTCAATCTTGGAGAATGTCCCATGAGCTGATGAGAAGAACTTATATTCAGTGGTATTTGGGTAGAATGTCCTGTAGATGTCAGTCAGGCCCATTTGTTCTAGCATTCTATATACGTCCAATATTTCTTTGTTTATTTTTTGTTTGGAGGATCTGTCTTGAACTGTCAGTGGCGTGTTAAAATCTCTGGCTACTAAAGTGTTGTTATCTATCATTTGGTTCAGATCAAGTAGGGTTTGCTTTATGAATCTGGGTGCACCTAGATCGGGTGCATATATGTTAAGTATAGTTATGTCTTCTTGTTGAATTGTACCCTTCACCAGTATATAGTAACCATCTTTGTCTTTCTTTACTTTTGTTGATTTAAAAACTACGTTATCGGAGATTAGAACTGCCACGCCAGCTTTCTTTTGGGTTCCATTTGCTTGGAATATTGATTTCCACCCTTTTATTTTCAGTCTAAATGCATCCTTGCAGGTTAGATGAGTTTCCTGAAGACAGCAGATACTTGGCTTATATCTTTTTTATCCATCGGGCCAGTCCATGTCTCTTGAGTGGGGAATTCAATCCATTCACATTTAATGAGAGAACTGATAAGCGAGACAGATTGCTGTTCCTCATGTTGGGTTGAATTTCATTGATCTGTTTTCTCTCTTGAGCCATTATGATAACTGTGTTTTCATATTTATCTCTTGATTAGTGTTACATTCGAAGGTCCTTCTTGTGCTGGACCACGTGTAACTCTGTTTTGAATACTTCTTGGAAAGCTGCTCTTGTCTTGGTGAATTCTCTGAGTTTTTGTTTATCTGAGAATGTCTTAATTTCACCTTCATATATAAAACTGAGCTTATCTGGGTACAGGATTCTAGGCTGGGCATTATTCTGTTTCAGAAGAGTGAGAATGGGGCTCCAATCTCTTCTTGCTTGTAAGGTTTCAGTTGAGAAATCTGGCGTGATTCGGATGGGCTTTCCTTTGTATGTTACTTGTTTTTTTCTCCTTACAGATTGAAGAAGGGCCTCGTTAGTGGATATTTTGGTCAGTCTGATAACTACATGACGTGGTGTCTTCCTATTTGGTATGAATCTCTCAGAGGTTCTTTGAGCTTCTTGAACCTGTGTATCTAGAGATTTGGCAAGGCCTGGGAAATTTTCCTCAATTATATCTTCAGATACTTTATTCAACCCTTGCTTATTGTCTTCTTCACCCTCAGGAATGCCGATAACTCTCACGTTAGGCTTCTTTACATAATCCCACATTTCTTGTAGACTATGATTATTTCTCATGTTTCTTTGTTTTAACTCTGTGACTGCCTTATTTAATTGGAAAGTGTTATCTTCGATCTCTGAGATTCTTTCTTCTGTTTGATCTACCCTGCTCTTGAGACTTTCCACTGTGTTTTGTAGCTCCTTGAATAAATTTTTCATTTCCAGGAGTTCAGTTTGATTTTTCTTCAGTATTTCAATTTCTTTGGTGAATTTTTCTTCCAAGTCCTGGATCTTTTTTGTGGTTTCTTTGTGTTGATTATCCATTTTTTCTTGCATAATGTTCAGCGTATTTATGATCCATGTTTGAAATTCTTCCTGTGACATGTTGCTATTTGGAATCTGCTTTGTGTTAATTGGTGGAGAACTAGTAATCCTCTTTGAGGGCATGGTTTCAGCTTGATTCTTTATACTCCTAGAGTTCCTTCGCTGAGCCCTTCCCATCTGAATGAATCCTTAAGATCCCTTCTTTCAGCTTTAGTCTGGATAGGGGCACACTGTGAGTGCCAGGTAAGCTGCTTCCTCTGTCACTAGGGGGAGCCCTTCA
>NC_091012.1:1527500-1757500 GCF_041146395.1 Eulemur rufifrons | reverse complement strand
CCAAGGTTAGCGTTATTTTTAGCTGTAGTGTTAGGGTTAGGGATAAGGGATCCCATTAGCATTAAGGGTCTTCCTTACTGTAGGGTTAAGGGTTAGGCTTAGAGTTAAAGGTTAAGGTTAGGGTCAGTGTTAAGATTTAGGGTGAGGGTTAACAGTTAGAGTAAAGGTTAAGCGTTAGGGTTAGGGATTAGTGATTAGGGTTATTGGTTAGTGTTAGGGTTAGCGGTTAGGAGTTAGTGTTTTATGAAGGGGTATGGTTAGAATTAGGATTGGGGTTAGAGTTAGGGTGAGGTATAGGGGTTAGGTTTAGGGGTTAGTTTTAGGGTAAAAGGATAGGATTAGGGTTACGGGTTGGGCCTAGGTTTAGGGTTAAAGTTTACTGCTGGGGTTAGGGATAGGGTTCAGGGTTAGCTTTAGGGGTTCTGGTTAGGGTTAGGTGTTGGGTTAGTGTCAGGCTTAGGTCTAGTCGTGAGGGTAAGGTTTAGGGTTAGCTTTAAGAGCTAGGGTTAGGTTTAATGGTTAGGATTAGTTTTAGGGTTAAGGGTTAGGGTAAGGCTTAGGGGTTAGGGTGAAGGGTTGGGGTCAAGGGTTAGGGTTTTTGTTAGGCATAGCGTTGGGGTTAGAAGTAAGGGTTACTGTCAGTGTTAGGGTTGTAGGTAGGGTTACGGTTAGGGTTAGCGGTTTAGAATTAGGGTTAGGGATTAGGTGTCACAGTGATGACTAGGAGATAGGGTTAGAATTATGGGATAGGGGTTGTTCTCAGGAAATGGGTTATGCATTAACGTTAGGATAAGAGGTTAAAGTTAGGCGCACGCTGAGGTTTACGTGTTAAGGGGAGAAATAGGAACAGGGTTGGGTGTTATGTTCAGGGTTAGGGTTATCTGTTAAAGGTATTGTTTATGCTTAGCGCACGGGCCCTGTCTGCATTAGGCGGGCGGGGGGAGTTTAGGGGGCTGGGATTGTACCCGGTTTCCGACTCTATCATACTCTCGGTATGGGCCCATGGGTTTCATGCAGGACACAGTGGTAGAGCCTCCTTTCACGCATGGCATGGGAGGATTGCAGGCTTTCTAAACTCTAAGAAAGCAAGAAGTCTGAGAATTAGATTTAGGGTTAGGATTCTGGTTAGGGTTAAGGATGAAGTTTAGTGTTAGGGTGAGGGCTTAGGGTTAGGGAATAGGGTTAGGGTTAAAGGTTACTCTTAGGTTTAATGGTTACACTTTGGTTTAGGGTTTAGGTTTCCGGTTAGGGTTAAGATGAGGGGTTAGGGTTTGGTACAGGGTTAGGGTTAAGTGTTAGGTATAGGGTTGAAGATTAGGATTAGGGTTAGGATTAAAGGTTAGCGTGAGAGTTAACGCATAGGGTTTAGGTTAAGAGTTAGGGGTTAGGGTTAGGGTTAGGGTTAGTTTTAGGGTTAGAGTTATGTGCTATGGTTTGTGTTAGAGGTTAGGTTTAGGTTTACTGGTCACGGATAGGGTTACGTTTAGGGGGTAGCATTAGGGTTAGGGTTAGGGTTAAGGATAGGATTAGGGATAAGTGTTGGGCTTAGGGTTAGGGTTTAGGGTTAGGGTTAGCATTAAGGATTAGGGTTAGGGTCAGGTTTAAATGCTTGGGTGCGGGTAATGGTTAGGGTCAGGGTTAAGGTTCATGGATAGGGTTAGTGTTAAGGGTTACGGGTAGGTTTAGGGTTCAGGGTTAGTGTTAGCATTAGGGCTTAAGGTTAGGATTAGGCGGTAGGTTAGATTTAGGGTTAGATCTAGGCGTTAGGGTAAGGGCTAGCGTTAGGGTTAAGAGATAGGGTTAGGTTTAATGCTTAGGATTAGGGTTAGGGTTTGGGGTTAAAGTAAGTGTTAGGGGTCAAGTTTAAGGATCCAAGGTAGGGTTATTTTTAGCTGTAGTGTTAGGGTTAGGGATAAGGGATCCCATTAGCATTAAGTGTCTTCCTTACTGTAGGGTTAAGGGTTAGGCTTAGAGTTAAAGGTTAAGGTTAGGGTCAGGGTTAAGGTTTAGGGTGAGGGTTAACGGTCAGGGTAAAGGTTAAGCGTTAGGGTTAGGGATTAGTGATTAGGATTTTTGGTTAGTGTTAGGGTTAGCGGTTAGGAGTTAGTGTTTCATGAAGGGGTATGGTTAGAATTAGGATTGGGGTTAGAGTTAGGGTGAGGTATAGGGGTTAGGTTTAGGGGTTAGTTTTAGGGTAAAAGGATAGGATTAGGGTTACGGGTGGGGCTTAGGTTTAGGGTTATGGTTTACTGCTGGGGTTAGGCATAGGGTTCAGTGTTATCTTTAGGGGTTCTGGTTAGGGTTAGGTGTTAGGTTAGTGTCAGGATTAGCTCTAGTCGTGAGGGTAAGGTTTAGGGTTAGCTTTAAGAGCTAGGGTTAGGTTTAATGGTTAGGATTAGGATTAGGGTTAAGGTTTAGGGTAAGGCTTAGGGGTTAGGGTGAAGGGTTAGGGTCAAGGGTTAGGGTTTTTGTTAGGCATAGCGTTGGGGTTAGAAGTAAGGGTTACTGTCAGTGTTAGGGTTGTAGGTAGGGTTACGGTTAGGGTTAGCGGTTTAGAATTAGGGTTAGGGATTAGGTGTCACAGTGATGACTAGGAGATAGGGTTAGAATTATGGGATAGGGGTTGTTCTCAGGAAATGGGTTATGCATTAACGTTAGGATAAGAGGTTAAAGTTAGGCGCACGCTGAGGTTTACGTGTTAAGGGGAGAAATAGGAACAGGGTTGGGTGTTATGTTCAGGGTTAGGGTTATCTGTTAAAGGTATTGTTTATGCTTAGCGCACGGGCCCTGTCTGCATTAGGCGGGCAGGGGGAATTTAGGGGGCTGGGATTGTACCCGGGAACCCACTCTATCATACTCTGGGTATGGGCCCGTGGGTTTCATGCATGACACAGTGGTAGAGCCTCCTTTCACGCATGGCATGGGAGGATTGCAGGCTTTCTAAACTCTAAGAAAGCCAGAAGTCTGAGAATGAGATTTAGGGTTAGGATTATGGTTAGGGTTAAGGATTAAGTTTAGTGTTAGGGTGAGGCCTTAGGATTAGCGATTAGGGTTAGGGTTAAAGGGTACTCTTAGGTTTAACGGTTACACTTTGGTTTAGGGTTGAGGTATACGGTTAGGTTTAAGATGAGGGGTTAGGGTGTGGTACAGGGTTAGGGTTAAGTGTTAGGTTTAGGGTTGAAGATTAGGATTAGGGTTAGGATTAAAGGTTAGCGTGAGAGTTAACGCTTAGGGTTAAGGTTAAGAGTTAGGGTTTAGGGTTAGGGTTAGGGTTAGTTTTAGGGTTAGAGTTATGTGCTATGGTTTGTGTTAGAGGTTAGGGTTAGGTTTACTGGTCACGGTTAGGGTTACGTTTAGGGGTTAGCATTAGGGTTAGGGTTAGGGTTAGGGGATACGATTAGGCTTAAGTGTTGGGCTTAGGGTTAGGGTTTAGTGTTAGGGTTAGCATTAAGGATTAGGGTTAGGTTCAGGGTTAAATGCTTGGGTGCGGGTAATGGTTAGGGTCAGGATTAAGGTTCATGGATAGGGTTATTGTTAAGGGTTACGGGTAGCTTTAGGGTTCAGGGTTAGTGTTAGCATTAGTGCTTAAGGTTAGGATTAGGCGGTAGGTTAGATTTAGGGTTAGATCTAGGCGTTATGGTAAGGGCTAGCGTTATGGTTAAGAGATAGGGTTAGGTTTAATGCTTAGGATTAGGGTTAGGGTTTGGGGTTAAAGTAACTGTTAGGGGTTAGGTTTAAGGATCCAAGGTTAGGGTTATTTTTAGCTGTAGTGTTAGGGCTAGGGATAAGGGATCCCATTAGCATTAAGTGTCTTCCTTACTGTAGGGTTAAGGGTTAGGCTTAGAGTTAAAGGTTAAGGTTAGGGTCAGTGTTAAGATTTAGGGTGAGGGTTAACGGTTAGGGTAAAGGTTAAGCGTTAGGGTTAGGGATTAGTGATTAGGGATTTTGGTTAGTGTTAGGGTTAGCGGTTAGGAGTTAGTGTTTTATGAAGGGGTATGGTTAGAATTAGGATTGGGGTTAGAGTTAGGGTGAGGTATAGGGGTTAGGTTTAGGGGTTAGTTTTAGGGTAAAAGGATAGGATTAGGGTTACGGGTTGGGCTTAGGTTTAGGGTTAAAGTTTACTGCTAGAGTTAGGGATAGGGTTCAGGGTTAGCTTTAGGGGTTCTGGTTAGGGGTAGGTTTAGGTTAGTGTCAGGGTTAGGTCTAGTCGTGAGGGTAAGGTTTAGGGTTAGCTTTACAGCTAGGGTTAGGTTTAATGGTTAGGATTAGGATTAGGGTTAAGGGTTAGGGTAAGGCTTAGGGGTTAGGGTGAAGGGTTAGTGTCAAGTGTTAGGGTTTTTGTTAGGCATAGCGTTGGGGTTAGAAGTAAGGGTTACTGTCAGTGTTAGGGTTGTAGGTAGGGTTACGGTTAGGGTTAGCGGTTTAGAATTAGGGTTAGGGATTAGGTGTCACAGTGATGACTAGGAGATAGGGTTAGGATTATGGGATAGGGGTTGTTCTCAGGAAATGGGTTATGCATTAACGTTAGGATAAGAGGTTAAAGTTAGGCGCACAGTGAGGTTTACGTGTTAAGGGGAGAAATAGGAACAGGGTTGAGTGTTATGTTCAGGGTTAGGGTTATCTGTTAAAGGTATTGTTTATGCTTAGCGCACAGGCCCTGTCTGCATTAGGCGGGCGGGGGGAGTTTAGGGGGCTGGGATTGTACCTGGGAACCCACTCTATCATACTCTGGTAAAGGGCCCGTTGGTTTCATGCAGGACACAGTGGTAGAGCCTCCTTTCACGCATGGCATGGGAGGATTGCAGGCTTTCAAAACTCTAAGAAAGCAAGAAGTCTGAGAATTAGATTTAGGGTTAGGATTCCGGTTAGGGTTAAGGATGAAGTTTAGTGTTAGGGTGAGGGATTAGGGTTAGGGAATAGGGTTAGGGTTAAAGGTTACTCTTTGGTTTAACGGTTACGCTTTGGTTTAGGGTTGAGGTTTACGGTTAGGGTTAAGATGAGGCGTTAGGGTTTGGTACAGGGTTAGGGTTAAGTGTTAGGTTTAGGGTTGAAGATTAGGATTAGGGTTAGGATTAAATGTTAGCGTGAGAGTTAACACTTAGGGTTAAGGTTAAGAGTTAGGGTTTAGGGTTAGGGTTAGGGTTAGTTTTAGGGTTAGTTTTAGCGTTAGAGTTATGTGCTATGGTTAGTGTTAGAGGTTAGTGTTAGGTTTACTGGTCATGGTTAGGGATACGTTTAGGGGTTAGCATTAGGGTTAGGGTTAGGGTTATGGTTAAGGGATAGGATTAGGGTTAAGTGTTGGGCTTAGGGTTAGGGTTTAGTGTTAAGGATAGCATTAAGGATTAGGGTTAGGGTCAGGGTTAAATGCTTGGCTGCGGGTAATGGTTAGGGTCAGGGTTAAGGTTCACGGATAGGGTTAGTGTTAAGGGTTACGGGTAGGTTTAGGGTTCATGGTTAGTGTTAGCATTAGGGCTTAAGGTTAGGATTAGGCGGTAGTTTAGATTTAGGGTTAGATCTAGTCGTTAGGGTAAGGGCTAGCGTTAGGGTTAAGAGATAGGGTTTGGTTTAATGCTTAGGATTAGGGTTAGGGTTTGGGGTTAAAGTAAGTGTTAGGGGTTACGTTTAAGGATCCAAGGTTAGGGTTATTTTTAGCTGTAGTGTTAGGGTTAGGGATAAGGGATCCCATTAGCATTAAGGGTCTTCCTTCCTGTAGGGTTAAGGGTTAGGCTTAGAGTTAAAGGTTAAGGTTAGGGTCAGTGTTAATATTTAGGGTGAGGGTTAACGGTTAGGGTAAAGGTTAAGCGTTAGGGTTAGGGATTAGTGATTAGGGTTTTTGGTTAGTGTTAGGGTTAGCGGTTAGGAGTTAGTGTTTTATGAAGGGGTATGGTTAGAATTAGGATTGGGGTTAGAGTTAGGGTGAGGTATAGGGGTTAGGTTTAGGGGTTAGTTTTAGGGTAAAAGGATAGGATTAGGGTTACGGGTTGGGCTTAGGTTTAGGGTTAAAGTTTACTGCTGGGGTTAGGGATAGGGTTCAGGGTTAGCTTTAGGGGTTCTGGTTAGGGTTAGGTTTTAGGTTAGTGTCAGGGTTAGGTCTAGTCGTGAGGGTAAGGTTTAGGGTTAGCTTTAAGAGCTAGGGTTAGGTTTAATGGTTAGGATTAGGATTAGGGTTAAGGGTTAGGGTAAGGCTTAGGGGTTAGGGTGAAGGGTTAGGTTCAAGGGTTAGGGTTTTTGTTAGGCATAGCGTTGGGGTTAGAAGTAAGGGTTACTGTCAGTGTTAGGGTTGTAGGTAGGGTTACGGTTAGGGTTAGCGGTTTAGAATTAGGGTTAGGGATTAGGTGTCACAGTGATGACTAGGAGATAGGGTTAGAATTATGGGATAGGGGTTGTTCTCAGGAAATGGGTTATGCATTAACGTTAGGATAAGAGGTTAAAGTTAGGCGCACGGTGAGGTTTACGTGTTAAGGGGAGAAATAGGATCAGTGTTGGGTGTTATGTTCAGGGTTAGGGTTATCTGTTAAAGGTATTGTTTATGCTTAGCGCACGGGCCCTGTCTGCATTAGGCGGGTGGTAGGAGTTTAGGGGGCTGTGATTGTACCCGGGAACCCACTCTATCATACTCTGGGTATGGGCCCGTGGGTTTCATGCAGGACACAGTGGTAGAGCCTCCTTTCACGCATGGCATGGGAGGATTGCAGGCTTTCTAAACTCTAAGAAAGCAAGAAGTCTGAGAATGAGATTTAGTGTTAGGATTATGGTTAGGGTTAAGGATGAAGTTTAGTGTTAGGGTGAGGGCTTAGGGTTAGGGAATAGGGTTAGGGTTAAAGGTTACTCTTAGGTTTAACGGTTACACTTTGGTTTAGGGTTGAGGTTTACGGTTAGAGTTAAGATGAGGGGTTAGGGTTTGGTACAGGGTTAGGGTTAAGTGTTAGGTTTAGGGTTGAAGATTAGGATTAGGGTTAGGATTAAAGGTTAGCGTGAGAGTTAACGCTTAGGGTTAAGGTTAAGAGTTAGGGTTTAGGGTTAGGGTTAGGGTTAGGTTTAGTTTTAGGGTTAGAGTTATGTGCTATGGTTTGTGTTAGAGGTTAGGGTTAGGTTTACTGGTCACGGTTAGGGTTACGTTTAGGGGGTAGCATTAGGGTTAGGGTTAGGGTTAAGGGATAGGATTAGGGATAAGTGTTGGGCTTAGGGTTAGGGTTTAGTCTTAGGGTTAGCCATAAGGATTAGGGTTAGGGTCAGGGTTAAATGCTTGGGTGCGGGTAATGGTTAGGGTCAGGGTTAAGGTTCACGGATAGGGTTAGTGTTAAGGGTTACGGGTAGGTTTAGGGTTCAGGGTTAGTGTTAGCATTAGTGCTTAAGGTTAGGATTAGGCGGTAGGTTAGATTTAAGGTTAGATCTAGGCGTTAGGGTAAGGGCTAGCTTTAGGGTTAAGAGATAGGGTTAGGTTTAATGCTTAGGATTAGGGTTAGGGTTTGGGGTTAAAGTAAGTGTTAGGGGTCAAGTTTAAGGATCCAAGGTAGGGTTATTTTTAGCTGTAGTGTTAGGGTTAGGGATAAGGGATCCCATTAGCATTAAGTGTCTTCCTTACTGTAGGGTTAAGGGTTAGGCTTAGAGTTAAAGGTTAAGGTTAGGGTCAGGGTTAAGGTTTAGGGTGAGGGTTAACGTTCAGGGTAAAGGTTAAGCGTTAGGGTTAGGGATTAGTGATTAGGATTTTTGGTTAGTGTTAGGGTTAGCGGTTAGGAGTTAGTGTTTCATGAAGGGGTATGGTTAGAATTAGGATTGGGGTTAGAGTTAGGGTGAGGTATAGGGGTTAGGTTTAGGGGTTAGTTTTAGGGTAAAAGGATAGGATTAGGGTTACGGGTGGGGCTTAGGTTTAGGGTTATGGTTTACTGCTGGGGTTAGGCATAGGGTTCAGTGTTATCTTTAGGGGTTCTGGTTAGGGTTAGGTGTTAGGTTAGTGTCAGGATTAGCTCTAGTCGTGAGGGTAAGGTTTAGGGTTAGCTTTAAGAGCTAGGGTTAGGTTTAATGGTTAGGATTAGGATTAGGGTTAAGGTTTAGGGTAAGGCTTAGGGGTTAGGGTGAAGGGTTAGGGTCAAGGGTTAGGGTTTTTGTTAGGCATAGCGTTGGGGTTAGAAGTAAGGGTTACTGTCAGTGTTAGGGTTGTAGGTAGGGTTACGGTTAGGGTTAGCGGTTTAGAATTAGGGTTAGGGATTAGGTGTCACAGTGATGACTAGGAGATAGGGTTAGAATTATGGGATAGGGGTTGTTCTCAGGAAATGGGTTATGCATTAACGTTAGGATAAGAGGTTAAAGTTAGGCGCACGGTGAGGTTTACGTGTTAAGGGGAGAAATAGGAACAGGGTTGGGTGTTATGTTCAGGGTTAGGGTTATCTGTTAAAGGTATTGTTTATGCTTAGCGCACGGGCCCTGTCGGCATTAGGCGGGCAGGGGGAATTTAGGGGGCTGGGATTGTACCCGGGAACCCACTCTATCATACTCTGGGTATGGGCCCGTGGGTTTCATGCAGGACACAGTGGTAGAGCCTCCTTTCACGCATGGCATGGGAGGATTGCAGGCTTTCTAAACTCTAAGAAAGCCAGAAGTCTGAGAATGAGATTTAGGGTTAGGATTATGGTTAGGGTTAAGGATTAAGTTTAGTGTTAGGGTGAGGCCTTAGGATTAGCGATTAGGGTTAGGGTTAAAGGGTACTCTTAGGTTTAACGGTTACACTTTGGTTTAGGGTTGAGGTATACGGTTAGGTTTAAGATGAGGGGTTAGGGTGTGGTACAGGGTTAGGGTTAAGTGTTAGGTTTAGGGTTGAAGATTAGGATTAGGGTTAGGATTAAAGGTTAGCGTGAGAGTTAACGCTTAGGGTTAAGGTTAAGAGTTAGGGTTTAGGGTTAGGGTTAGGGTTAGTTTTAGGGTTAGAGTTATGTGCTATGGTTTGTGTTAGAGGTTAGGGTTAGGTTTACTGGTCACGGTTAGGGTTACGTTTAGGGGTTAGCATTAGGGTTAGGGTTAGGGTTAGGGGATACGATTAGGCTTAAGTGTTGGGCTTAGGGTTAGGGTTTAGTGTTAGGGTTAGCATTAAGGATTAGGGTTAGGTTCAGGGTTAAATGCTTGGGTGCGGGTAATGGTTAGGGTCAGGATTAAGGTTCATGGATAGGGTTATTGTTAAGGGTTACGGGTAGCTTTAGGGTTCAGGGTTAGTGTTAGCATTAGTGCTTAAGGTTAGGATTAGGCGGTAGGTTAGATTTAGGGTTAGATCTAGGCGTTATGGTAAGGGCTAGCGTTATGGTTAAGAGATAGGGTTAGGTTTAATGCTTAGGATTAGGGTTAGGGTTTGGGGTTAAAGTAAGTGTTAGGGGTTAGGTTTAAGGATCCAAGGTTAGGGTTATTTTTAGCTGTAGTGTTAGGGCTAGGGATAAGGGATCCCATTAGCATTAAGGGTCTTCCTTACTGTAGGGTTAAGGGTTAGGCTTAGAGTTAAAGGTTAAGGTTAGGGTCAGTGTTAAGATTTAGGGTGAGGGTTAACGGTTAGGGTAAAGGTTAAGCGTTAGGGTTAGGGATTAGTGATTAGGGATTTTGGTTAGTGTTAGGGTTAGCGGTTAGGAGTTAGTGTTTTATGAAGGGGTATGGTTAGAATTAGGATTGGGGTTAGAGTTAGGGTGAGGTATAGGGGTTAGGTTTAGGGGTTAGTTTTAGGGTAAAAGGATAGGATTAGGGTTACGGGTTGGGCTTAGGTTTAGGGTTAAAGTTTACTGCTAGAGTTAGGGATAGGGTTCAGGGTTAGCTTTAGGGGTTCTGGTTAGGGGTAGGTTTAGGTTAGTGTCAGGGTTAGGTCTAGTCGTGAGGGTAAGGTTTAGGGTTAGCTTTACAGCTAGGGTTAGGTTTAATGGTTAGGATTAGGATTAGGGTTAAGGGTTAGGGTAAGGCTTAGGGGTTAGGGTGAAGGGTTAGGGTCAAGTGTTAGGGTTTTTGTTAGGCATAGCGTTGGGGTTAGAAGTAAGGGTTACTGTCAGTGTTAGGGTTGTAGGTAGGGTTACGGTTAGGGTTAGCGGTTTAGAATTAGGGTTAGGGATTAGGTGTCACAGTGATGACTAGGAGATAGGGTTAGAATTATGGGATAGGGGTTGTTCTCAGGAAATGCGTTATGCATTAACGTTAGGATAAGAGGTTAAAGTTAGGCGCACAGTGAGGTTTACGTGTTAAGGGGAGAAATAGGAACAGGGTTGAGTGTTATGTTCAGGGTTAGGGTTATCTGTTAAAGGTATTGTTTATGCTTAGCGCACAGGCCCTGTCTGCATTAGGCGGGCGGGGGGAGTTTAGGGGGCTGGGATTGTACCTGGGAACCCACTCTATCATACTCTGGTAAAGGGCCCGTTGGTTTCATGCAGGACACAGTGGTAGAGCCTCCTTTCACGCATGGCATGGGAGGATTGCAGGCTTTCAAAACTCTAAGAAAGCAAGAAGTCTGAGAATTAGATTTAGGGTTAGGATTCCGGTTAGGGTTAAGGATGAAGTTTAGTGTTAGGGTGAGGGATTAGGGTTAGGGAATAGGGTTAGGGTTAAAGGTTACTCTTTGGTTTAACGGTTACGCTTTGGTTTAGGGTTGAGGTTTACGGTTAGGGTTAAGATGAGGCGTTAGGGTTTGGTACAGGGTTAGGGTTAAGTGTTAGGTTTAGGGTTGAAGATTAGGATTAGGGTTAGGATTAAATGTTAGCGTGAGAGTTAACACTTAGGGTTAAGGTTAAGAGTTAGGGTTTAGGGTTAGGGTTAGGGTTAGTTTTAGGGTTAGTTTTAGCGTTAGAGTTATGTGCTATGGTTAGTGTTAGAGGTTAGTGTTAGGTTTACTGGTCATGGTTAGGGATACGTTTAGGGGTTAGCATTAGGGTTAGGGTTAGGGTTATGGTTAAGGGATAGGATTAGGGTTAAGTGTTGGGCTTAGGGTTAGGGTTTAGTGTTAAGGATAGCATTAAGGATTAGGGTTAGGGTCAGGGTTAAATGCTTGGCTGCGGGTAATGGTTAGGGTCAGGGTTAAGGTTCACGGATAGGGTTAGTGTTAAGGGTTACGGGTAGGTTTAGGGTTCATGGTTAGTGTTAGCATTAGGGCTTAAGGTTAGGATTAGGCGGTAGTTTAGATTTAGGGTTAGATCTAGTCGTTAGGGTAAGGGCTAGCGTTAGGGTTAAGAGATAGGGTTTGGTTTAATGCTTAGGATTAGGGTTAGGGTTTGGGGTTAAAGTAAGTGTTAGGGGTTACGTTTAAGGATCCAAGGTTAGGGTTATTTTTAGCTGTAGTGTTAGGGTTAGGGATAAGGGATCCCATTAGCATTAAGGGTCTTCCTTCCTGTAGGGTTAAGGGTTAGGCTTAGAGTTAAAGGTTAAGGTTAGGGTCAGTGTTAAGATTTAGGGTGAGGGTTAACCGTTAGGGTAAAGGTTAAGCGTTAGGTTTAGGGATTAGTGATTAGGGATTTTGGTTAGTGTTAGGGTTAGCGGTTAGGAGTTAGTGTTTTATGAAGGGGTATGGTTAGAATTAGGATTGGGGTTAGAATTAGGGTGAGGTATAGGGGATAGGTTTAGGGGTTAGTTTTAGGGTAAAAGGATAGGATTAGGCTTACGGCTTGGGCTTAGGTTTCGGGTTACAGTTTACTGCTTGGGTTAGGGATAGGGTTCAGGGTTAGCTTTAGGGGTTCTGGTTAGGGTTAGGTGTTAGGTTAGTGTCAGGGTTAGGTCTAGTCGTGAGGGTAAGGTTTAGGGTTAGCTTTAAGAGCTAGGCTTAGGTTTAATGGTTAGGATTAGGATTAGGGTTAAGGGTTAGGGTAAGGCTTAGGGGTTAGGGTGAAGGGTTAGGGTCAACGGTTAGGGTTTTTGTTAGGCATAGCGTTGGGTTTAGAAGTAAGGGTTACTGTCAGTGTTAGGGTTGTAGGTAGGGTTACGGTTAGGGTTAGCGGTTTAGAATTAGGGTTAGGGATTAGGTGTCACAGTGATGACTAGGAGATAGGGTTAGAATTATGGGATAGGGGTTGTTCTCAGGAAATGGGTTATGCATTAACGTTAGGATAAGAGGTTAAAGTTAGGCGCACGGTGAGGTTTAAGTGTTTAGGGGAGAAATAGGAACAGGGTTGGGTGTTATGTTCAGGCTTAGGGTTATCTGTTAAAGGTATTGTTTATGCTTAGCGCACGGGCCTTGTCTGCATTAGGCGGGCGGGGGGAGTTTAGGGGGCTGGGATTGTACCCGGGAACCCACTCTATCATACTCTGGGTATGGGCCCGTGGGTTTCATGCAGGACACAGTGGTAGAGCCTCCTTTCACGCATGGCATGGGAGGATAGCAGGCTTTCTAAACTCTAAGAAAGCAAGAAGTCTGAGAATTAGATTTAGGGTTAGGATTCTGGTTAGGGTTAAGGATGAAGTTTAGTGTTAGGGTGAGGGCTTAGGGTTAGGGATTAGGGTTAGGGTTAAAGGTTACTCTTAGGTTTACCGGTTACACTTTGGATTAGGGTTGAGGTTTACGGTTAGGGTTAAGATGAGGGGTTAGGGTTTGGTACAGGGTTAGGGTTAAGTGTTAGGTTTAGGGTTGGAGATTAGGATTAGGGTTAGGATTAAAGGTTAGCGTGAGAGTTAACGCTTAGGGTTAAGGTTAAGAGTTAGGGTTTAGGGTTAGGGTTAGGGTTAGTTTTAGGGTTAGAGTTATGTGCTATGGTTAGTGTTAGAGGTTAGTGTTAGGTTTACTGGTCATGGTTAGGGTTTCGTTTAGGGGTTAGCATTAGGGTTAGGGTTAGGGTTAGGGTTAAGGGATAGGATTAGGGTTAAGTGTTGGGCTTAGGGTTAGGGTTTAGTGTTAAGGATAGCATTAAGGATTATGGTTAGGGTCAGGGTTAAATGCTTGGGTGCGGGTAATGGTTAGGGTCAGGGTTAAGGTTCACGGATAGGGTTAGTGTTAAGGGTTACGGGTAGGTTTACGGTTCATGGTTAGTGTTAGCATTAGGGCTTAAGGTTAGGATTAGGCGGTAGGTTAGATTTAGGGTTAGATCTAGTCGTTAGGGTAAGGGCTAGCGTTAGGGTTAAGAGATAGGGTTTGGTTTAATGCTTAGGATTAGGGTTAGGGTTTGGGGTTAAAGTAAGTGTTAGGGGTTACGTTTAAGGATCCAAGGTTAGGGTTATTTTTAGCTGTAGTGTTAGGGTTAGGGATAAGGGATCCCATTAGCATTAAGGGTCTTCCTTCCTGTAGGGTTAAGGGTTAGGCTTAGAGTTAAAGGTTAAGGTTAGGGTCAGTGTTAAGATTTAGGGTGAGGGTTAACGGTTAGGGTAAAGGTTAAGCGTTAGGGTTAGGGATTAGTGATTAGGGTTTTTGGTTAGTGTTAGTGTTAGCGGTTAGGAGTTAGTGTTTTATGAAGGGGTATGGTTAGAATTAGGATTGGGGTTAGAGTTAGGGTGAGGTATAGGGGTTAGGTTTAGGGGTTAGTTTTAGGGTAAAAGTATAGGATTAGGGTTACGGGTTGGGCTTAGGTTTAGGGTTAAAGTTTACTGCTAGGGTTAGGGATAGGGTTCAGGGTTAGCTTTAGGGGTTCTGGTTAGGGTTAGGTGTTAGGTTAGTGTCAGGGTTAGGTCTAGTCGTGAGGGTAAGGTTTAGGGTTAGCTTTAAGAGCTAGGGTTAGGTTTAATGGTTAGGATTAGGATTAGGGTTAAGGGTTCGGGTAAGGCTTAGGGGTTAGGGTGAAGGGTTAGGGTCAAGGGTTAGGGCTTTTGTTAGGCATAGCGTTGGGGTTAGAAGTAAGGGTTACTGTCAGTGTTAGGGTTTTAGGTAGGGTTACGGTTAGGGTTAGCGGTTTAGAATTAGGGTTAGGGATTAGGTGTCACAGTGATGACTAGGAGATAGGGTTAGAATTATGGGATAGGGGTTGTTCTCAGGAAATGGGTTATGCATTAACGTTAGGATAAGAGGTTAAAGTTAGGCGCACGGTGAGGTTTACGTGTTAAGGGGAGAAATAGGAACAGGGTTGGGTGTTATGTTCAGGGTTAGGGTTATCTGTTAAAGGTATTGTTTATGCTTAGCACACGGGCCCTGTCTGCATTAGGCGGGCGGGGGGAGTTTAGGGGGCTGGGATTGTACCCGGGAACCCACTCTATCATACTCTGGGTATGGGCCCATGGGTTTCATGCAGGACACAGTGGTAGAGCCTCCTTTCACGCATGGCATGGGAGGATTGCAGGCTTTCTAAACTCTAAGAAAGCAAGAAGTCTGAGAATTAGATTTAGGGTTAGGATTATGGTTAGGGTTAAGGATGAAGTTTAGTGTTAGGGTGAGGGCTTAGGGTTAGGGATTAGGGTTAGGGTTAAAGGTTACTCTTAGGTTTAACGGTTACACTTTGGTTTAGGGTTGAGGTTTACGGTTAGGGTTAAGATGAGGGGTTAGGGTTTGGTACAGGTTTAGGATTAAGTGTTAGGTTTAGGGTTGAAGATTAGGATTAGGGTTATAATGAAAGGTTAGCATGAGAGTTAGCGCTTAGGGTTAAGGTTAAGAGTTAGGGTTCAGGGTTAGGGTTAGGGTTAGTTTTAGGGTTAGAGTTATGTGCTATGGTTTGTGTTAGAGGTTAGGGTTAGGTTTACTGGTCACGGTTAGGGTTACGTTTAGGGGTTAGCATTAGTTTTAGTGTTAAGGTTAAGGGATAGGATTAGGGATAAGTGTTGGGCTTAGGGTTAGGGTTTAGTGTTAGGGTTAGCATTAAGGATTAGGGTTAAGGTCAGGGTTAAATGCTTGGGTGCGGGTAATGGTTAGGGTCAGGGTTAAGGTTCACAGATAGGGTTAGTGTTAAGGGTTACGGGTAGGTTTAGGGTTCAGGGTTAGTGTTAGCATTAGTGCTTAAGGTTAGGATTAGGTGGTACGTTAGATTTAGGGTTAGATCTAGGCGTTAGGGTAAGGGCTAGCGTTAGGGTTAAGAGATAGGGTTAGGTTTAATGCTTAGGATTAGGGTTAGGGTTTGGCGTTAAAGTAATTGTTAGGGGTTAGGTTTAAGGATCAAAGGTTAGGGTTATTTTTAGCTGTAGTGTTAGGGTTAGGGATAAGGGATCCCATTAGCATTAAGGGTCTTCCTTACTGTAGGGTTAAGTGTTAGGCTTAGAGTTAAAGGTTAAGGTTAGGGTCAGTGTTAAGATTTAGGGTGAGGGTTAATGGTTAGGGTAAAGGTTAAGCGTTAGGGTTAGAGATTAGTGATTAGGGTTTTTGGTTAGTGTTAGGGTTAGCGGTTAGGAGTTAGTGTTTTATGAAGGGGTATGGTTAGAATTAGGATTGGGGTTAGAGTTAGGGTGAGGTATAGGGGTTCGGTTTAGGGGTTACTTTTAGGGTAAAAGGATAGGATTAGGGTTACGGGTTGGGCTTAGGTTTAGGGTTAAAGTGTACTGCTAGGGTTAGGGATAGGGTTCAGGGTTAGCTTTAGGGGTTCTGGTTAGGGTTAAGTTTTAGGTTAGTGTCAGGGTTAGGTCTAGTCGTGAGGGTAAGGTTTAGGGTTAGTTTAAAGAGCTAGGGTTAGGTTTAATGGTTAGGATTAGGATTAGGGTTAAGGGTTAGGGTAAGGCTTAGGGGTTAGGGTGAAGGGTTAGGGTCAAGGGTTAGGGTTTTTGTTAGGCATAGCGTTGGGGTTAGAAGTAAGGGTTACTGTCAGTGTTAGGGTTGTAGGTAGGGTTACGGTTAGGGTTAGCGGTTTAGAATTAGGGTTAGGGATTAGGTGTCACAGTGATGACTAGGAGATAGGGTTAGAATTATGGGATAGGGGTTGTTCTCAGGAAATGCGTTATGCATTAACGTTAGGATAAGAGGTTAAAGTTAGGCGCACGGTGAGGTTTACGTGTTAAGGGGAGAAATAGGAACAGGGTTGGGTGTTATGTTCAGGGTTAGGGTTATCTGTTAAAGGTATTGTTTATGCTTAGCGCACGGGCCCTGTCTGCATTAGGCGGGCGGGGGGAGTTTAGGGGGCTGGGATTGTACCCGGGAACCCACTCTATCATACTCTGGGTATGGGCCCGTGGGTTTCATGCAGGACGCAGTGGTAGAGCCTCCTTTCACGCATGGCATGGGAGGATTGCAGGCTTTCTAAACTCTAAGTAAGCAAGAAGTCTGAGAATTAGATTTAGGGTTAGGATTCTGGTTAGGGTTAAGGATGAAGTTTAGTGTTAGGGTGAGGGCTTAGGGTTAGGGAATAGGGTTAGGGTTAAAGGTTACTCTTAGGTTTAACGGTTACACTTTGGTTTAGGGTTGAGGTTTACGGTTAGGGTTAAGATGAGGGGTTAGGGTGTGGTACAGGGTTAGGGTTAAGTGTTAGGTTTAGGGTTGAAGATTAGGATTAGGGTTAGGATTAAAGGTTAGCGTGAGAGTTAACGCTTAGGGTTAAGGTTAAGGGTTAGGGTTTAGGGTTAGGGTTAGTGTTAGCGTTAGTTTTAGGGTTAGAGTTATGTGCTATGGTTTGTGTTAGAGGTTAGGGTTAGGTTTACTGGTCACGGTTAGGGTTGCGTTTAGGGGGTAGCATTAGGGTTAGGGTTAGGGTTAAGGGACAGGATTAGGGTTAAGTGTTGGGCTTAGGGTTAGGGTTTAGTGTTAGGTTTATCATTAAGGATTAGGGTTAGAATCAGGGTTAAATGCTTGGGTGCGGGTAATGGTTAGAGTCAGGGATAAGGTTCACGGATAAGGTTAGTGTTAAGGGTTACGGGTAGGTTTAGGGTTCAGGGTTAGTGTTAGCATTAGGGCTTAAGGTTAGGATTAGGCGGTAGGTTAGATTTAGGGTTAGATCTAGTCGTTAGGGTAAGGGCTAGCGTTAGGGTTAAGAGATAGGGTTTGGTTTAATGCTTAGGATTAGGGTTAGGGTTTGGGGTTAAAGTAAGTGTTAGGGGTTACGTTTAAGGATCCAAGGTTAGGGTTATTTTTAGCTGTAGTGTTAGGGTTAGGGATAAGGGATCCCATTAGCATTAAGGGTCTTCCTTCCTGTAGGGTTAAGGGTTAGGCTTAGAGTTAAAGGTTAAGGTTAGGGTCAGTGTTAAGATTTAGGGTGAGGGTTAACGGTTAGGGTAAAGGTTAAGCGTTAGGGTTAGGGATTAGTGATTAGGGTTTTTGGTTAGTGTTAGTGTTAGCGGTTAGGAGTTAGTGTTTTATGAAGGGGTATGGTTAGAATTAGGATTGGGGTTAGAGTTAGGGTGAGGTATAGGGGTTAGGTTTAGGGGTTAGTTTTAGGGTAAAAGTATAGGATTAGGGTTACGGGTTGGGCTTAGGTTTAGGGTTAAAGTTTACTGCTAGGGTTAGGGATAGGGTTCAGGGTTAGCTTTAGGGGTTCTGGTTAGGGTTAGGTGTTAGGTTAGTGTCAGGGTTAGGTCTAGTCGTGAGGGTAAGGTTTAGGGTTAGCTTTAAGAGCTAGGGTTAGGTTTAATGGTTAGGATTAGGATTAGGGTTAAGGGTTCGGGTAAGGCTTAGGGGTTAGGGTGAAGGGTTAGGGTCAAGGGTTAGGGCTTTTGTTAGGCATAGCGTTGGGGTTAGAAGTAAGGGTTACTGTCAGTGTTAGGGTTTTAGGTAGGGTTACGGTTAGGGTTAGCGGTTTAGAATTAGGGTTAGGGATTAGGTGTCACAGTGATGACTAGGAGATAGGGTTAGAATTATGGGATAGGGGTTGTTCTCAGGAAATGGGTTATGCATTAACGTTAGGATAAGAGGTTAAAGTTAGGCGCACGGTGAGGTTTACGTGTTAAGGGGAGAAATAGGAACAGGGTTGGGTGTTATGTTCAGGGTTAGGGTTATCTGTTAAAGGTATTGTTTATGCTTAGCACACGGGCCCTGTCTGCATTAGGCGGGCGGGGGGAGTTTAGGGGGCTGGGATTGTACCCGGGAACCCACTCTATCATACTCTGGGTATGGGCCCATGGGTTTCATGCAGGACACAGTGGTAGAGCCTCCTTTCACGCATGGCATGGGAGGATTGCAGGCTTTCTAAACTCTAAGAAAGCAAGAAGTCTGAGAATTAGATTTAGGGTTAGGATTATGGTTAGGGTTAAGGATGAAGTTTAGTGTTAGGGTGAGGGCTTAGGGTTAGGGATTAGGGTTAGGGTTAAAGGTTACTCTTAGGTTTAACGGTTACACTTTGGTTTAGGGTTGAGGTTTACGGTTAGGGTTAAGATGAGGGGTTAGGGTTTGGTACAGGTTTAGGATTAAGTGTTAGGTTTAGGGTTGAAGATTAGGATTAGGGTTATAATGAAAGGTTAGCATGAGAGTTAGCGCTTAGGGTTAAGGTTAAGAGTTAGGGTTCACGGTTAGGGTTAGGGTTAGTTTTAGGGTTAGAGTTATGTGCTATGGTTTGTGTTAGAGGTTAGGGTTAGGTTTACTGGTCACGGTTAGGGTTACGTTTAGGGGTTAGCATTAGTTTTAGGGTTAAGGTTAAGGGATAGGATTAGGGATAAGTGTTGGGCTTAGGGTTAGGGTTTAGTGTTAGGGTTAGCATTAAGGATTAGGGTTAAGGTCAGGGTTAAATGCTTGGGTGCGGGTAATGGTTAGGGTCAGGGTTAAGGTTCACAGATAGGGTTAGTGTTAAGGGTTACGGGTAGGTGTAGGGTTCAGGGTTAGTGTTAGCATTAGTGCTTAAGGTTAGGATTAGGTGGTACGTTAGATTTAGGGTTAGATCTAGGCGTTAGGGTAAGGGCTAGCGTTAGGGTTAAGAGATAGGGTTAGGTTTAATGCTTAGGATTAGGGTTAGGGTTTGGGGTTAAAGTAATTGTTAGGGGTTAGGTTTAAGGATCAAAGGTTAGGGTTATTTTTAGCTGTAGTGTTAGGGTTAGGGATAAGGGATCCCATTAGCATTAAGGGTCTTCCTTACTGTAGGGTTAAGTGTTAGGCTTAGAGTTAAAGGTTAAGGTTAGGGTCAGTGTTAAGATTTAGGGTGAGGGTTAATGGTTAGGGTAAAGGTTAAGCGTTAGGGTTAGAGATTAGTGATTAGGGTTTTTGGTTAGTGTTAGGGTTAGCGGTTAGGAGTTAGTGTTTTATGAAGGGGTATGGTTAGAATTAGGATTGGGGTTAGAGTTAGGGTGAGGTATAGGGGTTCGGTTTAGGGGTTAGTTTTAGGGTAAAAGGATAGGATTAGGGTTACGGGTTGGGCTTAGGTTTAGGGTTAAAGTGTACTGCTAGGGTTAGGGATAGGGTTCAGGGTTAGCTTTAGGGGTTCTGGTTAGGGTTAGGTTTTAGGTTAGTGTCAGGGTTAGGTCTAGTCGTGAGGGTAAGGTTTAGGTTTAGTTTAAAGAGCTAGGGTTAGGTTTAATGGTTAGGATTAGGATTAGGGTTAAGGGTTAGGGTAAGGCTTAGGGGTTAGGGTGAAGGGTTAGGGTCAAGGGTTAGGGTTTTTGTTAGGCATAGCGTTGGGGTTAGAAGTAAGGGTTACTGTCAGTGTTAGGGTTGTAGGTAGGGTTACGGTTAGGGTTAGCGGTTTAGAATTAGGGTTAGGGATTAGGTGTCACAGTGATGACTAGGAGATAGGGTTAGAATTATGGGATAGGGGTTGTTCTCAGGAAATGCGTTATGCATTAACGTTAGGATAAGAGGTTAAAGTTAGGCGCACGGTGAGGTTTACGTGTTAAGGGGAGAAATAGGAACAGGGTTGGGTGTTATGTTCAGGGTTAGGGTTATCTGTTAAAGGTATTGTTTATGCTTAGCGCACGGGCCCTGTCTGCATTAGGCGGGCGGGGGGAGTTTAGGGGGCTGGGATTGTACCCGGGAACCCACTCTATCATACTCTGGGTATGGGCCCGTGGGTTTCATGCAGGACGCAGTGGTAGAGCCTCCTTTCACGCATGGCATGGGAGGATTGCAGGCTTTCTAAACTCTAAGAAAGCAAGAAGTCTGAGAATTAGATTTAGGGTTAGGATTCTGGTTAGGGTTAAGGATGAAGTTTAGTGTTAGGGTGAGGGCTTAGGGTTAGGGAATAGGGTTAGGGTTAAAGGTTACTCTTAGGTTTAACGGTTACACTTTGGTTTAGGGTTGAGGTTTACGGTTAGGGTTAAGATGAGGGGTTAGGGTGTGGTACAGGGTTAGGGTTAAGTGTTAGGTTTAGGGTTGAAGATTAGGATTAGGGTGAGGATTAAAGGTTAGCGTGAGAGTTAACGCTTAGGGTTAAGGTTAAGAGTTAGGGTTTAGGGTTAGGGTTAGTGTTAGCGTTAGTTTTAGGGTTAGAGTTATGTGCTATGGTTTGTGTTAGAGGTTAGGGTTAGGTTTACTGGTCACGGTTAGGGTTGCGTTTAGGGGGTAGCATTAGGGTTAGGGTTAGGGTTAAGGGACAGGATTAGGGTTAAGTGTTGGGCTTAGGGTTAGGGTTTAGTGTTAGGTTTATCATTAAGGATTAGGGTTAGAATCAGGGTTAAATGCTTGGGTGCGGGTAATGGTTAGGGTCAGGGTTAAGGTTGACGGATAGGGTTACTGTTAAGGGTTACGGGTAGGTTTAGGGTTCAGGGTTAGTGTTAGCATTAGTGCTTAGGTTAAGATTAGGCGGTAGTTTAGATTTAGGTTTAGATCTAGGCGTTAGGGTAAGGGCTAGCGTTAGGGTTAAGAGATAGGGTTAGGTTTAATGCTTAGGATTAGGGTTAGGGTTTGGGGTTAAAGTAAGTGTTAGGGGTTAGGTTTAAGGATCCAAGGTTAGGGTTATTTTTAGCTGTAGTGTTAGGGTTAGGGATAAGGGATCCCATTAGCATTAAGGGTCTTCCTTCCTGTAGGGTTAAGGGTTAGGCTTAGAGTTAAAGGTTAAGGTTAGGGTCAGTGTTAAGATTCAGGGTGAGGGTTAACGGTTAGGGTAAACCTTAAGCGTTAGGGTTAGGGATTAGTGATTAGGGATTTTGGTTAGTGTTAGGGTTAGCGGTTAGGAGTTATTGTTTTATGAAGGGGTATGGTTAGAATTAGGATTGGGGTTAGAGTTAGGGTGAGGTATAGGGGTTAGGTTTAGGGGTTAGTTTTAGGGTAAAAGGATAGGATTAGGGTTATGGGTTGGGCTTAGGTTTAGGGTTAAAGTTTACTGCTAGGTTTAGGGATAGGGTTCAGGGTTAGCTTTAGGGGTTCTGGTTAGGGTTAGGTGTTAGGTTAGTGTCAGGGTTAGGTCTAGTCATGAGGGTAAGGTTTAGGGTTAGCTTTAAGAGCTAGGGTTAGGTTTAATGGTTAGGATTAGGATTAGGGTTAAGGGTTAGGGTAAGGCTTAGGTGTTAGGGTGAAGGGTTAGGGTCAAGGGTTAGGGTTTTTGTTAGGCATAGCGTTGGGGTTAGAAGTAAGGGTTACTGTAAGTGTTAGGGTTGTAGGTAGGGTTACGGTTAGGGTTAGCGGTTTAGAATTAGGGTTAGGGATTAGGTGTCACGGTGATGACTAGGAGATAGGGATACAATTATGGGATAGGGGTTGTTCTCAGGAAATGGGTTATGCATTAACGTTAGGATAAGAGGTTAAAGTTAGGCGCACGGTGAGGTTTACGTGTTAAGGGGAGAAATAGGAACAGGGTTGGGTGTTATGTTCAGGGTTAGGGTTATCTGTTAAAGGTATTGTTTATGCTTAGCGCACGGGCCCTGTCTGCATTAGGCGTGTGGGGGGAGTTTAGGGGGCTGGGATTGTACCCGGGAACCCACTCTATCATACTCTGGGTATGGGCCCGTGGGTTTCATGCAGGACACAGTGGTAGAGCCTCCTTTCACGCATGGCATGGGAGGATTGCAGGCTTTCTAAACTCTAAGAAAGCAAGAAGTCTGAGAATTAGATTTAGGGTTAGGATTCTGGTTAGGGTTAAGGATGAAGTTTAGTGTTAGGGTGAGGGCTTAGGGTTAGGGATTAGGGTTAGGGTTAAAGGTTACTCTTAGGTTTAACGGTTACACTTTAATTTAGGGTTGAGGTTTACGGTTAGGGTTAAGATGAGGGGTTAGGGTTTGGTACAGGGTTAGGGTTAAGTGTTAGGTTTAGGGTTGAAGATTAGGATTAGGGATAGGATTAAAGGTTAGCGTGAGAGTTAACGCTTAGGGTTAAGGTTAAGAGTTAGGGTTTAGGGTTAGGGTTAGGGTTAGTTTTAGGGTTAGAGGTATGTGCTATGGTTTGTGTTAGAGGTTAGGGTTAGGTTTACTGGTCACGGTTAGGGTTACGTTTAGGGGTTAGCATTAGTTTTAGGTTTAGGGTTAAGGGATAGGATTAGGGATAAGTGTTGGGCTTAGGGTTAGGGTTTAGTGTTAGGTTTATCATTTAGGATTAGGTTTAGAATCAGGGTTAAATTCTTGGGTGCGGGTAATGGTTTGGGTCAGGGTTAAGGTTCACAGATAGGGTTAGTGTTAAGGGTTACGGGTAGGTTTAGGGTTCAGGGTTAGTGTTAGCATTAGGGCTTAAGGTTAGGATTAGGGGGTAGGTTATATTTAGGGTTAGATCTAGGCGTTAGGGTAAGGGATAGCGTTAGGGTTAAGAGATAGGGTTAGGTTTAATGCTTAGGATTAGGGTTAGGGTTTGGGTTTAAAGTAATTGTTAGGGGTTAGGTTTAAGGATCCAAGGTTAGGGTTATTTTTAGCTGTAGTGTTAGGGTTAGGGATAAGGGATCCCATGATCATTAACGGTCTTCCTTACTGTAGGGTTAAGGGTTAGGCTTAGAGTTAAAGGTTAAGGTTGGGGTCAGTGTTAAGATTTAGGGTGAGGGTTAACGGTTAGGGTAAAGGTTAAGCGTTAGGGTTAGGGATTAGTGATTAGGGTTTTTGGTTAGTGTTAGGGTTAGCGGTTAGGAGTTAGTGTTTTATGAAGGGGTATGGTTAGAATTAGGATTGGGTTTAGAGTTAGGGTGAGGTAGATGGGTAAGGTTTAGGGGTTACTTTTAGGGTAAAAGGATAGGATTAGGGTTACGGGTTGGGCTTAGGTTTAGGGTTAAAGTTTACTGCTGGGGTTAGGGATAGGGTCCTGGGTTAGCTTTAGCGGTTCTGGTTAGGTTTAGGTGTTAGGTTAGTGTCAGGGTTAGGTCTAGTCGTGAGGGTAAGGTTTAGGGTTAGATTTAAGAGCTAGGGTTAGGTTTAATGGTTAGGATTAGGATAGGGGTTAAGGGTTAGGTTAAGGCTTAGTGGTTAGGGTGAAGGGTTAGGGTCAAGAGTTAGGGTTTTTGTTAGGCATAGCGTTGGGGTTAGAAGTAAGGGTTACTGTCAGTGTTAGGGTTGTAGGTAGGGTTACGGTTAGGGTTAGCGGTTTAGAATTAGGGTTAGGGATTAGGTGTCACAGTGATGTCTAGGAGATAGGGTTAGAATTATGGGATAGGGGTTGTTCTCAGGAAATGGGTTATGCATTAACGTTAGGATAAGAGGTTAAAGTTAGACGCATGGTGAGGTTTACGTGTTAAGGGGAGAAATAGGAACAGGGTTGGGTGTTATGTTCAGGGTTAGGGTTATCTGTTAAAGGTATTGTTTATGTTAGCGCACGGGCCCTGTCTGCATTAGGCGGGCGGGGGCAGTTTAGGGGGCTGGGATTGTACCCGGGAACCCACTCTATCATACTCTGGGTATGGGCCCATGGGTTTCATGCAGGACACAGGGGTAGAGCCTCCTTTCACGCATGGCATGGGAGGATTGCAGGCTTTCTAAACTCTAAGAAAGCAAGAAGTCTGAGAATTAGATTTAGGGTTAGATTATGGTTAGGGTTAAGGATGAAGTTTAGTGTTAGCGTGAGGGCTTAGGGTTAGGGATCAGGGTTAGGGTTAAAGGTTACTCTTAGGTATAACGGTTACACTTTGGTTTAGGGTTGAGGTTTACGGTTAGGGTTAAGATGAGGGGTAGGGTTTGGTACAGGGTTAGGGTTAAGTGTTAGGTTTAGGGTTGAAGATTAGGATTAGGGTTAGGATTAAAGGTTAGCGTGAGAGTTAACGCTTAGTGTTAAGGTTAAGAGTTAGGGTTTAGGGTTAGGGTTAGGGTTAGCGTTAGTTTTAGGGTTAGAGTTATGTGCTATGATTTGTGATAGAGGTTAGGATTAGGTTTACTGGTCACGGTTAGGGTTACGTTTAGGGGGTAGCATTAGGGTTAGGGTTAGGGTTAAGGGATAGGATTAGGGTAAAGTGTTGGGCTTAGGGTTAGGATTTAGTGTTAGGGTTATCATTAAGGATTAGGGTTAGAATCAGGGTTAAATGCTTGGGTGCGGGTAATGGTTAGGGTCAGGGTTTAGGTTCACGGATAGGGTTAGTGTTAAGGGTTACGGGTAGGTTTAGGGTTCAGGGTTAGTGTTAGCATTAGGGCTTAAGTTTAGGATTAGGCGGTAGGTTAGATTTAGGGTTAGAACTAGGCGTTAGGGTAAGGGCTAGCGTTAGGGTTAAGAGATAGGTTTAGGTTTAATGCTTAGGATTAGGGTTAGGGTTTGGGGTTAAAGTTAGTGTTAGGGGTTAGGTTTAAGGATCCAAGGTTAGGGTTATTTTTAGCTGTAGTGTTAGGGTTAGGGATAAGGGATCCCATTAGCATTAAGGGTCTTCCTTCCTGTAGGGTTAAGGGTTAGGCTTAGAGTTAAAGGTTAAGGTTAGGGTCAGTGTTAAGATTTAGGGTGAGGGTTAACGGTTAGGGTAAAGGTTACGCGTTAGGGTTAGGGATTAGTGATTAGGGTTTTTGGTTAGTGTCAGGGTTAGCGGTTAGGAGTTAGTGTTTTAAGAAGGGGTATGGTTAGAATTAGGATTGGGGTTAGAGTTAGGGTGAGGTATAGGGGTTAGGTTTAGGGGTTACTTTTAGGGTAAAAGGATAGGATTAGGGTTACGGGTTGGGCTTAGGTTTAGGGTTAAAGTTTACTGCTAGGGTTAGGGATAGGGTTCAGGGTTAGCTTTAGGGGTTCTGGTTAGGGTTAGGTGTTAGGTTAGTGTCAGGGTTAGGTCTAGTCATGAGGGTAAGGTTTAGGGTTAGATTTAAGAGCTAGGGTTAGGTTTAATGGTTAGGATTAGGATTAGGGTTAAGGGTTAGGGTAAGGCTTAGGTGTTAGGGTGAAGGGTTAGGGTCAAGGGTTAGGGTTTTTGTTAGGCATAGCGTTGGGGTTAGAAGTAAGGGTTACTGTCAGTGTTAGGGTTGTAGGTAGGGTTACGGTTAGGGTTAGCGGTTTAGAATTAGGGTTAGGGATTAGGTGTCACAGTGATGACTAGGAGATAGGGTTAGAATTATGGGATAGGGGTTGTTCTCAGGAAATGGGTTATGCATTAACGTTAGGATAAGAGGTTAAAGTTAGGCGCACGGTGAGGTTTACGTGTTAAGGGGAGAAATAGGAACAGGGTTGGGTGTTATGTTCAGGGTTAGGGTTATCTGTTAAAGGTATTGTTTATGCTTAGCGCACGGGCCCTGTCTGCATTAGGCGGGCGGGGGGAGTTTAGGGGGCTGGGATTGTACCCGGGAACCCACTCTATCATACTCTGGGTATGGGCCCGTGGGTTTCATGCAGGACACAGTGGTAGAGCCTCCTTTCACGCATGGCATGGGCGGATTGCAGGCTTTCTAAACTCTAAGAAAGCAAGAAGTCTGAGAATTAGATTTAGGGTTAGGATTCTGGTTAGGGTTAAGGATGAAGTTTAGTGTTAGGGTGAGGGCTTAGGGTTAGGGAATAGGGTTAGGGTTAAAGGTTACTCTTAGGTTTAACGGTTACACTTTGGTTTAGGGTTGAGGTTTACGGTTAGGGTTAAGATGAGGGGTTAGGGTTTGGTACAGGGTTAGGGTTAAGTGTTAGGTTTAGGGATGAAGATTAGGATTAGGGTTAGGATTAAAGGTTAGCGTGAGAGTTAACGCTTAGGGTTAAGGTTAAGTGTTAGGGTTTAGGGTTAGTTTTAGGGTTAGAGTTATGTGCTATGGTTTGTGTTCGAGGTTACGGTTAGGTTTACTGGTCATGGTTAGTGATATTTTAGGGGTTAGCATTAGGGTTAGGGTTAGGGTTAGGGTTGATGTATAGGATTAGGGTTAAGTGTTGGGCTTAGGGTTAGGGTTTAGTGTTAAGGTTAGCATTAAGGATTAGGGTTAGGGTCAGGGTTAAATGCTTGGGTGCGGGTAAAGTTTAGGGTCAGTGTTTAGGTTCACGGATAGGGTTAGTGTTAAGGGTTACGGGTAGGATTAGGGTTCAGGGTTAGTGTTAGCATTAGTGCTTAAGGTTAGGATTAGGCGGTAGGTTAGATTTAGGGTTAGATCTAGGCGTTAGTGTAAGGGCTAGCATTAGGGTTAAGAGATAGGTTTAGGTTTAATGCTTAGGATTAGGGTTAGGGTTTGGCGTTAAAGTAAGTGTTAGGGTTTAGGTTTAAGGATCCAAGGATAGGGTTATTTTTAGCTGTAGTGTTAGGGTTAGGGATAAGGGAACCCATTAGCATTAAGGGTCTTCCTTACAGTAGGGTTAAGGGTTAGGCTTAGAGTTAAAGGTTAAGGTTAGGGGCAGTGTTAAGATTTAGGGTGAGGGTTAACGGTTAGGGTAAAGGTTAAGCGTTAGGGTTAGGGATTAGTGATTAGGGTTTTTGGTTAGTGGTAGGGTTAGCGGGTAGGAGTTAGTGTTTTATGAAGGGGTATGGTTAGAATTAGGATTGGGGTTAGAGTTAGGGTGAGGTATAGGGGTTAGGTTTAGGGGTTAGTTTCAGGGTAAAAGGATAGGATTAGGGTTACGGGTTGGGCTTAGGTTTAGGGTTAAAGTTTACTGCTAGGGTTAAGGATAGGGTTCAGGGTTAGCTTTAGGGGTTCTGGTTAGGGTTAGGTGTTAGGTTAGTGTCAGGGTTAGGTCTAGTAATGAGGGTAAGATTTAGGGTTAGCCTCAAGAGCTAGGGTTAGGTTTAATGGTTAGTATTAGGATTAGGGTTAAGGGTTAGGGTAAGGCTTAGGGGTTAGGGTGAAGGGTTAGGGTCAAGGGTTAGGGTTTTTGTTAGGCATAGCGTTGGGGTTAGAAGTAAGGGTTACTGTAAGTGTTAGGGTTGTAGGTAGGGTTACGGTTAGGGTTAGCGGTTTAGAATTAGGGTTAGGGATTAGGTGTCACAGTGATGACTAGGAGATAGGGTTAGAATTATGGGATAGGGGTTGTTCTCAGGAAATGGGTTATGCATTAACGTTATGATAAGAGGTTAAAGTTAGGCGCACGGTGAGGTTTACGTGTTAAGGGGAGAAATAGGAACAGGGTTGGGTGTTATGTTCAGGGTTAGGGTTATCTGTTAAAGGTATTGTTTATGCTTAGCGCACGGGCCCTGTCTGCATTAGGCGGGCGGGGGGAGTTTAGGGGGCTGGGATTGTACCCGGGAACCCACTCTATCATACTCTGGGTATGGGCCCGTGGGTTTCATGCAGGACACAGTGGTAGAGCCTCCTTTCACGCATGGCATGGGCGGATTGCAGGCTTTCTAAACTCTAAGAAAGCAAGAAGTCTGAGAATTAGATTTAGGGTTAGGATTCTGGTTAGGGTTAAGGATGAAGTTTAGTGTTAGGGTGAGGGCTTAGGGTTAGGGAATAGGGTTAGGGTTAAAGGTTACTCTTAGGTTTAACGGTTACACTTTGGTTTAGGGTTGAGGTTTACGGTTAGGGTTAAGATGAGGGGTTAGGGTTTGGTACAGGGTTAGGGTTAAGTGTTAGGTTTAGGGATGAAGATTAGGATTAGGGTTAGGATTAAAGGTTAGCGTGAGAGTTAACGCTTAGGGTTAAGGTTAAGTGTTAGGGTTTAGGGTTAGTTTTAGGGTTAGAGTTATGTGCTATGGTTTGTGTTCGAGGTTACGGTTAGGTTTACTGGTCATGGTTAGTGTTATTTTAGGGGTTAGCATTAGGGTTAGGGTTAGGGTTAGGGTTGATGTATAGGATTAGGGTTAAGTGTTGGGCTTAGGGTTAGGGTTTAGTGTTAAGGTTAGCATTAAGGATTAGGGTTAGGGTCAGGGTTAAATGCTTGGGTGCGGGTAAAGTTTAGGGTCAGGGTTTAGGTTCACGGATAGGGTTAGTGTTAAGGGTTACGGGTAGGATTAGGGTTCAGGGTTAGTGTTAGCATTAGTGCTTAAGGTTAGGATTAGGCGGTAGGTTAGATTTAGGGTTAGATCTAGGCGTTAGTGTAAGGGCTAGCATTAGGGTTAAAAGATAGGTTTAGGTTTAATGCTTAGGATTAGGGTTAGGGTTTGGCGTTAAAGTAAGTGTTAGGGTTTAGGTTTAAGGATCCAAGGATAGGGTTATTTTTAGCTGTAGTGTTAGGGTTAGGGATAAGGGAACCCATTAGCATTAAGGGTCTTCCTTACAGTAGGGTTAAGGGTTAGGCTTAGAGTTAAAGGTTAAGGTTAGGGTCAGTGTTAAGATTTAGGGTGAGGGTTAACGGTTAGGGTAAAGGTTAAGCGTTAGGGTTAGGGATTAGTGATTAGGGTTTTTGGTTAGTGGTAGGGTTAGCGGGTAGGAGTTAGTGTTTTATGAAGGGGTATGGTTAGAATTAGGATTGGGGTTAGAGTTAGGGTGAGGTATAGGGGTTAGGTTTAGGGGTTAGTTTCAGGGTAAAAGGATAGGATTAGGGTTACGGGTTGGGCTTAGGTTTAGGGTTAAAGTTTACTGCTAGGGTTAAGGATAGGGTTCAGGGTTAGCTTTAGGGGTTCTGGTTAGGGTTAGGTGTTAGGTTAGTGTCAGGGTTAGGTCTAGTAATGAGGGTAAGATTTAGGGTTAGCTTCAAGAGCTAGGGTTAGGTTTAATGGTTAGTATTAGGATTAGGGTTAAGGGTTAGGGTAAGGCTTAGGGTTAGGGTGAAGGGTTAGGGTCAAGGGTTAGGGTTTTTGTTAGGCATAGCGTTGGGGTTAGAAGTAAGGGTTACTGTCAGTGTTAGGGTTGTAGGTAGGGTTACGGTTAGGGTTAGCGGTTTAGAATTAGGGTTAGGGATTAGGTGTCACAGTGATGACTAGGAGATAGGGTTAGAATTATGGGATAGGGGTTGTTCTCAGGAAATGGGTTATGCATTAACGTTAGGATAAGAGGTTAAAGTTAGTCGCACGGTGAGGTTTACGTGTTAAGGGGAGAAATAGGAACAGGGTTGGGTGTTATGTTCAGGGTTAGGGTTATCTGTTAAAGGTATTGTTTATGCTTAGCGCACGGGCCCTGTCTGCATTAGGCGGGCGGGGGGAGTTTAGGGGGCTGGGATTGTACCCGGGAACCCACTCTATCATACTCTGGGTATGGGCCCGTGGGTTTCATGCAGGACACAGTGGTAGAGCCTCCTTTCACGCATGGCATGGGAGGATTGCAGGCTTTCTAAACTCTAAGAAAGCAAGAAGTCTGAGAATTAGATTTAGGGTTAGGATTCTGGTTAGGGTTAAGGATGAAGTTTAGTGTTAGGGTGAGGGCTTAGGGTTAGGGATTAGGGTTAGGGTTAAAGGTTACTCTTAGGTTTAACGGTTACACTTTGGTTTAGGGTTGAGGTTTACGGTTAGGGTTAAGATGAGGGGTTAGGGTTTGGTACAGGGTTAGGGTTAAGTGTTAGGTTTAGGGTTGAAGATTAGGATTAGGGTTAGGATTAAAGGTTAGGGTGAGAGTTAACGCTTAGGGTTAAGGTTAAGAGTTAGGGTTTAGGGTTAGGGTTAGGGTTAGGGTTAGTTTTAGGGTTAGAGTTATGTGCTATGGTTTGTGTTAGAGGTTAGGGTTAGGTTTACTGGTCACGGTTAGAGTAACGTTTAGGGGGTAGCATTAGGATTAGGGTTAGGGTTAAGGGATACGATTAGGGTTAAGTGTTGGGCTTTGGCTTAGGGTTTAGTGTTAGGGTTAACATTAAAGATTAGGGTTAGAATCAGGGTTAAATGCTTGGGTGCGGGTAATGGTTAGGGTCAGGGTTAAGGTTCACGGATAGGGTTAGTGTTAAGGGTTACGGGTAGGTTTAGGGTTCAGGGTTAGTGTTAGCATTAGGGCTTAAGGTTAGGATTAGGCGGTAGGTTAGATTTAGGGTTAGATCTAGGCTTTAGCGTAAGGGCTAGCGTTAGGGTTAAGAGATAGGGGTAGGTTGAATGCTTAGGTTTAGGGTTAGGATTTGGGGTTAAAGTAAGTGTTAGGGGATAGGTTTAAGGATCCAAGGTTAGGGTTATTTTTAGCTGTAGTGTTAGGGTTAGGGATAAGGGATCCCATTAGCATTAAGGGTCTTCCTTACTGTAGGGTTAAGGGATAGGCTTAGAGTTAAAGGTTAAGGTTAGGGTCAGTGTTAAGATTTTCGGTGAGGGTTAACGGTTAGGGTAAAGGTTAAGCGTTAGGGTTAGGGATTAGTGATTAGGGTTTTTGGTTAGTGTTAGGGTTAGCGGTTAGGAGTTAGTGTTTTATGAAGGGGTATGGTTAGAATTAGGATTGGGGTTAGAGTTAGGGTGAGGTATAGGGGTTAGGTTTAGGGGTTAGTTTTAGGGTAAAAGGATAGGATTAGGGTTACGGGTTGGGCTTAGGTTTAGGGTTAAAGTTTACTGCTAGGGTTAGGGATAGGGTTCAGGATTAGCTTTAGTGGTTCTGGTTAGGTTTAGGTGTTAGGTTAGTGTCAGGGTTAGGTCTAGTCGTGAGGGTAAGGTTTAGGGTTAGCTTTAAGAGCTAGGTTTAGGTTTAATGGTTAGGATTAGGATTAGGGTTAAGGGTTAGGGTAAGGCTTAGGGGTTAGGGTGAAGGGTTAGGGTCAAGGGTTAGGGTTTTTGTTAGGCATAGCGTTGGGGTTAGAAGTAAGGGTTACTGTCAGTGTTAGGGTTGTAGGTAGGGTTACGGTTAGGGTTAGCGGTTTAGAATTAGGGTTAGGGATTAGGTGTCACAGTGATGACTAGGAGATAGGGTTAGAATTATGGGATAGGGGTTGTTCTCAGGAAATGGGTTATGCATTAACGTTAGGATAAGAGGTTAAAGTTAGGCGCACGGTGAGGTTTACGTGTTAAGGGGAGAAATAGGAACAGGGTTGGGTGTTATGTTCAGGGTTAGGGTTATCTGTTAAAGGTATTGTTTATGCTTAGCGCACGGGCCCTGTCTGCATTAGGTGGGCGGGGGGAGTTTAGGGGGCTGGGATTGTACCCGGGAACCCACTTTATCATACTCTGGGTATGGGCCCGTGGGTTTCATGCAGGACACAGTGGTAGAGCCTCCTTTCACGCATGGCATGGGAGGATTACAGGTTTCTAAACTCTAAGAAAGCAAGAAGTCTGAGAATTAGATTTAGGGTTAGGATTCTGGTTAGGGTTAAGGATGAAGTTTAGTGTTAGGGTGAGGGCTTAGGGTTAGGTATTAGGGTTAGGGTTAAAGGTTACTCTTAGGTTTAACGGTTACACTTTGGTTTAGGGTTGAGGTTTACGGTTAGGGTTAAGATGAGGGGTTAGGGTTTGGTACAGGGTTAGGGTTAAGTGTTAGGTTTAGGGTTGAAGATTAGGATTAAGGTTAGGATTAAAGGTTAGCGTGAGAGTTAACGCTTAGGGTTAAGGTTAAGAGTTAGGGTTTAGGGTTAGGGTTAGGGTTAGGGTTAGTTTTAGGGTTAGAGTTTTGTGCTATGGTTTGTGTTAGAGGTTAGGATTAGGTTTACTGGTCACGGTTAGGGTTACGTTTAGGGGGTAGCATTAGGGTTAGGGTTAAGGTTAAGGGATAGGATTAGGGATAAGTGTTGGGCTTAGGGTTATGGTTTAGTGTTAGGCTTAGCATTAAGGATTAGGGTTAGGGTCAGGGTTAAATGCTTGGGTACGGGTAATGGTTAGAGTCAGGGTGAAGTTTCACGGATAGGGTTAGTGTTAAGGGTTACGGGTAGGTTGAGGATGGAGGGTTAGAGTTAGCATTAGGACTTAAGGTTAGGATTAGGTGGTAGGTTAGATTTAGGGTTAGATCTAGGCGTTAGGGTAAGGGCTAGCGTTAGGGTTAAGAGATAGGGTTAGGTTTAATGCTTAGGATTAGGGTTAGGGTTTGGGGTAAAAGTAAGTGTTAGGGGTTAGGTTTAAGGATCCAAGGTTAGGGTTATTTTTAGCTGTAGTGTTAGGGTTAGGGATAAGGGATCCCATTAGCATTAAGGGTCTTCCTTACTATAGGGTTAAGGGTTAGGCTTAGAGTTAAAGGTTAAGGTTAGGGTCAGTGTTAAGATTTAGGGTGAGGGTTAACGGTTAGGGTAAAGGTTAAGCATTAGGGTTAGGGATTAGTGATTAGGGTTTTTGTTTAGTGTTAGGGTTAGCGGTTAGGAGTTACTGTTTTATGAAGGGGTATGGTTAGAATTAGGATTGGGGTTAGATTTAGGGTGAGGTATAGGGGTTAGGTTTAGGGGTTAGTTTTAGGGTAAAAGGATAGGATTAGGGTTATGGGTTGGGCTTAGGTTTAGGGTTAAAGTTTACTGCTAGGGTTAGGGATAGGGTTCAGGGTTAGCTTTAGGGGTTCTGGTTAGGGTTAGGTGTTAGGTTAGTGTCAGGGTTAGGTCTAGTCGTGAGGGTAAGCTTTAGGGTTAGCTTTAAGAGCTAGGGTTAGGTTTAATTGTTAGGATTAGGATTAGGGTTAAGGGTTAGGTTAAGGCTTAGGGGTTAGGGTGAAGGGTTAGGGTCAAGGGTTAGGGTTTTTGTTAGGCATAGCGTTGGGGTTAGAAGTAAGGGTTACTGTCAGTGTTAGGGTTGTAGGTAGGGTTACGGTTAGGGTTAGCGGTTTAGAATTAGGGTTAGGGATTAGGTGTCACAGTGATGACTAGGAGATAGGGTTAGAATTATGGGATAGGGGTTGTTCTCAGGAAATGGGTTATGCATTAACGTTAGGATAAGAGGTTAAAGTTAGGCGCACGGTGAGGTTTACGTGTTAAGGGGAGAAATAGGAACAGGGTTGGGTGTTATGTTCAGGGTTAGGGTTATCTGTTAAAGGTATTGTTTATGCTTAGCGCACGGGCCCTGTCTGCATTAGGCGGGCCGGGGGAGTTTAGAGGGCTGGGATTGTACCCGGGAATCCACTCTATCATACTCTGGGTATGGGCCCGTGGGTTTCATGCAGGACACAGTGGTAGAGCCTCCTTTCACGCATGGCATGGGAGGATTGCAGGCTTTCTAAACTCTAAGAAAGCAAGAAGTCTGAGAATTAGATTTAGGGTTAGGATTCTGGTTAGGGTTAAGGATGAAGTTTAGTGTTAGGGTGAGGGCTTAGGGTTAGGGATTAGGGTTAGGGTTAAAGGTTACTCTTAGGTTTAACGGTTAAACTTTGGCTTAGGGTTGAGGTTTAGGGTTAGGGTTAAGATGAGGGGTTAGGGTTTGGTACAGGGTTAGGGTTAAGTGTTAGGTTTAGGGTTGAAGATTAGGATTAGGGTTAGGATTAAAGGTTAGCGTGAGAGTTAACACTTAGGGTTAAGGTTAAGAGTTAGGGTTTAGGGTTACGGTTAGGGTTAGTTTTAGGGTTAGAGTTATGTGCTATGGTTTGTGTTAGAGGTTAGGGTTAGGTTTACTGGTCACGGTTAGGGTTACGTTTAGGCGTTAGCATTAGGGTTAGGGTTAGGGTTAGGGTTAAGGGATAGGATTAGGGTTAAGTGTTGGGCTTAGGGTTAGGGTTTAGTGTTAGGGTTAGCATTAAGGATTAGGGTTAGGGTCAGGGTTAAATGCTTGGGTGCGGGTAATGGTTAGGGTCAGGGTTAAGGTTCATGGATAGGGTTAGTGTTAAGGGTTACGGGTAGGTTTAGGGTTCAGGGTTAGTGTTAGCGTTACGGCTTAAGGTTAGGATTAGGCGGTAGGTTAGATTTAGGGTTAGATCTAGGCGTTAGGGTAAGGGCTAGCGTTAGGGTTAAGAGATAGGGTTAGGTTTAATGCGTAGGATTAGGGTTAGGGTTTGGGGTTAAAGTAAGTGTTAGGGGTTAGGTTTAAGGATCCAAGGTTAGGGTTATTTTTAGCTGTAGTGTTAGGGTTAGGGATAAGGGATCCCATTAGCATTAAGGGTCTTCCTTACTGTAGGGTTAAGGGTTAGGCTTAGAGTTAAAGGTTAAGGTTAGGGTCAGTGTTAAGATTTAGGGTGAGGGTTAACGTTCAGGGTAAAGGTTAAGCGTTAGGGTTAGGGATTAGTGATTAGGGTTTTTGGTTAGTGTTAGGGTTAGCGGTTAGGAGTTAGTGTTTTTTGAAGGGGTATGGTTAGAATTAGGATTGGGGTTAGAGTTAGGGTGAGGTATAGGGGTTAGGTTTAGGGGTTAGTTTTAGGGTAAAAGGATAGGATTAGGGTTACGGGTTGGTCCTAGGTTTAGGGTTAAAGTTTACTGCTGGGGTTAGGGATAGGGTTCAGGGTTAGCTTTAGGGGTTCTGGTTAGTGTTAGGTGTTAGGTTAGTGTCAGGGTTAGGTCTAGTCGTGAGGGTAAGGTTTAGGGTTAGCTTTAAGAGCTAGGGTTAGGTTTAATGGTTAGGATTAGGATTAGGGTTAAGGGTTAGGGTAAGGCTTAGGGGTTAGGGTGAAGGGTTAGGGTCAAGGGTTAGGGTTTTTGTTAGGCATAGCGTTGGGGTTAGAAGTAAGGGTTACTGTCAGTGTTAGGGTTGTAGGTAGGGTTACGGTTAGGGTTAGCGGTTTAGAATGAGGGTTAGGGATTAGGTGTCACAGTGATGACTAGGAGATAGGGTTAGAATTATGGGATAGGGGTTGTTCTCAGGAAATGGGTTATGCATTAACGTTAGGATAAGAGGTTAAAGTTAGGCGCACGGTGAGGTTTACGTGTTAAGGGGAGAAATAGGAACAGGGTTGGGTGTTATGTTCAGGGTTAGGGTTATCTGTTTTTTTTTTTTTTTTTTTTTTTTTTTTTTTTTTTTTTTTTTTTTTTTTTCCTTGACATAATCTTTATTTTGTTACCATTTCCAGACTAACGTTGATTCTTTTTCACAATTACACTTGTTTGATGTCCTTTATTTTTTTTTTTTTATTTTTTATTTTGTTTTATTTTTTTTTATTTTTTTTATTTTTTTTATTTTTATTTTTTTATTATATATATATTTTTTTTCAATTTAGTTTTACAGAATCAAAGAGTCTAACAGTATATCTTGTTAGATACAGTATGTCCTCATAATGTATACATTATTTCCTGTACAATGATATGAAATAATATGGGAAATATTCATGATAAATTATTAAGTGAACATTGCAAGTTAAAAACAATAGTTTCATATTTTTTTCCCCACCCCCCCTTTCCCGAGTCAGCACCTTCAAGTGTCACCACTCCCCAAACGGTGTGCAATGCACTCATTGTGCAGGCATACCCCCATCCCCTCCCCCACCCCCCACCCCAGTCTGATGTCCAATTGGTGTCATTCCCAGATTTGTATTTAGGTGATGATCAGGGAAACCAATTTTCTGGTGAGTACATGTGATGCTTGTTTTTCCATTCTTGGGATACTTCACTTAATATAATGCGTTCCAACTCTCTCCAGGAGAACCATAGAGATGTCGTATCTTCATCATTCCTTATAGCTGAGTAATATTCCATGGTATACATATACCACAGCTTACTAATCCAATCATGTATTGATGGGCATTTGGGTTGTTTCCACATCTTTGCTATTGTGAATTGTGCTGCTATAAACATTTGGGTACACGTGCCTTTGTTATAGAATGACCTTTTTTCCTTTGGGTATATGCCCAGTAATGGGATTGCTGGGTCAAATGGCAGGTCTACTTGAATCTGTTTAAGATACCTCCATAATGCTTTCCACAGGGGTTGCACTAGTTTGCAGTCCCACCAGCAGTGTATTAGTGTTCCTGTCTCTCCACACCCACGCCAACATGTGTTGTTTTGGGTTTTTTTGATAAAGGCCATTCTCACTGGGGTTAAATGATATCTCATTGTGGTTTTGATTTGCATTTCCCTGATGATTAGAGATGTTGAACACTTTTTCATATGTTTGTTAGCCATTTTTATATCTTCTTTTGAAAAATTTCTATTCATGTCCTTTGCCCACTTTTTGATAGGGTTGCTTGATTTTTTCTTGCTGATTTTCCTGAGTTCTAAATAGATTCTTGTTATCAGTCCTTTATCTGATGTGTAGTATGCAAAAATTTTTTCCCATTCTGTAGGTGATCTGTTTATTCTCTGGACTGTTTCTTTGGCTGTGCAGAAGCTTTTTAGTTTAATCATGTCCCATTCATTTATTTTTGTTGCTGCTGTGATTGCCTTGGGGGTCTTCTTCATAAATTCTCTGCCTAGGCCAATGTCTGTAAGAGTCTTTCCTACATTTTCTTCTAGAATTCTGATTGTATCACGCCTAAGGTTTAAGTCTGTTATCCACCGTGATTTGATTTTTGTGAGAGGTGAAAGCTGTGGGTCCTGTTTCAGTCTTCTACAGGTGGCTAACCAATTCTCCCAGCACCATTTGTTGAATAGGGATTCTTGTCCCCGGAGTATATTCTTTCCCGCTTTGTCAAAAATTAGGTGACTATATGAGGATGGTTCTATATTTGGATTTTCTGTTGTGTTCCACTGGTCTGTGTCCCTGCACTTGTGCCAATACCAGGCTGTTTTAAGAACCACGGCCTTGTAGTATAGTTTGAGGTCTGGCAAATTAATACCTCCCATTTTGTTTTTATTGTTTAAAATTGCTTTTGCTATACGGGGTCTTCTTTGATTCCATACAAATTGTATAATTATTTTCTCTATGTCTGTAAAGAATGATGTTGGTAATTTAATAGGGATTGCATTGAATTTGTAGATCACTTTGGGTAGTATAGACATTTTAACAATGTTGATTCTTCCGATCCACGAGCATGGTATATTTTTCCATCTATTTGCAAGTTCTGCTATTTCTTTTCTCAGTGTTTCATAGTTTTCCTTATAGAGGTCCTTTACCTCTTTAGTTAGATATATACCTAGATATTTTATTTTCTTTGTTGCTATTTTGAAGGGTATTGAGTCTTTAATTTGGTTTTCCGATTGACTGTTATTGGCATATATAAATGCCTCTGATTTGTGTATATTAATTTTGTAGCCTGAGACTTTGCTGTATTCGTTAATCAATTCCAGGAGTCTCTTGGTTGAATCCTGGGGGTTTTCCAGATATAACATCATATCATCAGCAAAAAGTGAGAGTTTGATCTCTTCCTTCCCTATTTGGACTCCCTTGATTTTGCTCTCTTGCCTGATAGCTCTCGCAAGGACTTCCAATACTATGTTGAAAAGTAATGGAGACAATGGGCAGCCCTGTCTGGTTCCAGTTCTAAGTGGGAGTGCTTTCAGTTTTTCCCCATTCAGTATGATGTTGGCTGTGGGTTTGTCATATATGGCTTGTATCATTTTTAGGTAGGTTCCATCAATGCCTATTTTGTTAAGCGTTTTTATCATAAAAGGGTGTTGAATTTTGTCAAATGCTTTTTCTGCATCTAATGAGAGTATCATATGATTTTTGTTTTTGCTTCTATTTATGTGGTGAATTACATTTATAGATTTACGTATGTTGAACCACCCCTGCATCTCGGGGATGAAGCCCACTTGGTCGTGGTGGATTACTTTTTTGATAAGTACTTGGATTCGATTTGCTAGTATTTTATTGAAAATTTTTGCATCTATATTCATGAGGGAAATTGGTCTGTAGTTCTCTATTTTTGTTGAGTCCTTTCCAGGCTTTGGTATTAATGTTATATTGGCTTGGTAGAACGTGTTGGGGAGAACTCCATCCTTCTCAATATTGGAGAATAGTTTATGTAGGATGGGCACCAGTTCTTCTTTGTATGTATGGTAAAATTCAGGTGTGAACCCATCTGGACCAGGGCTTTTCTTTTTGGGAAGGTTTTTTATTGCTGTTTCGATTTCGGTTCTTGATATTGGTCTGTTCAGGTACTCTATTTCTTCCTGGTTGAGCCTGGGAAGACTATGTGTCTCTAAAAATTTGTCCATTTCCTCCACGTTCTCCAGTTTGTGTGCATAAAGATTTTTGTAGAATTCATAGATGATATCTTGTATCTCTGTAGCATCGGTTGTGATTTCTCCTTTCATGTTCCTAATGGAGGTTATTAGAGATTTTACTTTTGTGCTCTTGGTTAGTCTAGCCAGAGGTGTGTCTATTTTGTTTATCTTTTCAAAGAATCAACTTTTTGTTTTATTAATTTCCCTTATAGTTTCTTTGTTGTCCTTTTCATTTAGTTCTGATTTGATCTTAGTAATTTCTCGCCTTCTGCTGGGTTTGGGATCGTTCTGTTCTTCTTTCTCCAGCTCTTTGAGTCTATTCGTTAGGTTGTCTATTTGCATGTTTTCTGTCTTTTTGATATAGGCATTTATGGATATGAATTTTCCTCTCAGGACTGCTTTAGCTGCATCCCATAGATTTTGATAAGTTGTATCTCCATTGTCATTTAATTCAAAGAAATTTTTGATTTCCATCTTGATTTCTTCTTTTATAGAATAATTATTCAGGAGAAGGTTATTTAGCTTCCATGACTTTGAGTAAGAGTGAGGGTTTCTGTTTGTGATCATTGTTACTTTTATTCCGCTGTGATCTGAGAAGATGCATGGTATAATTTCTATTTTTTTGAATTTTTGAAGACATGATTTATGTCCTAGGACATGGTCAATCTTAGAGAATGTCCCATGAGCTGATGAGAAGAATGTATATTCTGTGGACTTTGGGTAGAATGTCCTATAGATGTCAGCCATGCCCATTTGTTCTAGCATTCTATTGAGGTCCATTATGTCTTTGTTTATTTTCTGTTTAGAGGATCTGTCCTGTACTGTCAGTGGGGTGTTAAAGTCTCCAGCTATTACAGTATTATTATCTATCATCTGGTTCAGATCTAGTAGGGTTTGCTTTATGAATCTAGGTGCACCTAGGTTGGGTGCATATATATTGAGTATAGTCATGGCTTCTTGTTGAATTGTGCCCTTGACCAGTATGTAGTAGCCATTTTTGTCTTTTATTATTTTTGTTGGTTTGAAAGCTAAGTTATTGGAAATTAAGATTGCCACACCAGCTTTCTTTTCGTTACCGTTTGCTTGAAATACCGATTTCCATCCTTTTACTTTCAGTCTAAATGCATCTTTGCTCGTTAGGTGGGTTTCTTGGAGACAGCAGATACTTGGCTTGTGCTTTTTTATCCATTGGGCCAGTCTATGTCTCTTGAGCGGGGAATTCAAGCCATTCACATTTATTGAGAAAACTGATAAGTGAGACGGTTTTTTGTTCAGCTTGTTGGGTAGAAATTCATTGCAATGTTTTCTAATCATCAGGGAAATGCAAATCAAAACCACAATGAGATATCACTTAACCCCAGTGAGAATGGCCTTTATCAAAAAAACCCAAAACAACACATGTTGGCGTGGGTGTGGAGAGACAGGAACACTAATACACTGCTGGTGGGACTGCAAACTAGTGCAACCCCTGTGGAAAGCATTATGGAGGTATCTTAAACAGATTCAAGTAGACCTGCCATTTGACCCAGCAATCCCATTACTGGGCATATACCCAAAGGAAAAAAGGTCATTCTGTTACAAAGGCACGTGTACCCAAATGTTTATAGCAGCACAATTCACAATAGCAAAGATGTGGAAACAACCCAAATGCCCATCAATACATGATTGGATTAGTAAACTGTGGTATATGTATACCATGGAATATTACTCAGCTATAAGGAATGATGAAGATACGACATCTCTATGGTTCTCCTGGAGAGAGTTGGAACCCATTATATTAAGTGAAGTATCCCAAGAATGGAAAAACAAGCATCACATGTACTCACCAGAAAATTGGTTTCCCTGATCATCACCTAAATACAAATCTGGGAATGACACCAATTGGACATCAGACTGAGGTGGGGGTGGGGGAGGGGATGGGGGTATGCCTACACAATGAGTGCATTGCACACCTTTTGGGGAGTGGTAACACTTGAAGGTGCTGACTCGGGAAAGGAGGGGTGGGGAAAAAAATATGAAACTATTGTTTTTAACTTGCACTGTTCACTTAATAATTTATCATGAATATTTCCCATATTATTTCGAAAAAAAAAAAATTAGGATTGGGGTTAGAGTTAGGGTGAGGTATAGGGGTTAGGTTTAGGGGTTAGTTTTAGGGTAAAAGGATAGGATTAGGGTTACGGGTTGGGCTTAGGTTTAGGGTTAAAGTTTACTGCTAGGGTTAGGGATAGGGTTCAGGGTTAGCTTTAGGGGTTCTGGTTAGGGTTAGGTGTTAGGTTAGTGTCAGGGTTAGGTCTAGTCGTGAGGGTAAGGTTTAGGGTTAGCTTTAAGAGCTAGGGTTAGGTTTAATGGTTAGGATTAGGATTAGGGTTAAGGGTTAGGGTAAGGCTTAGGGGTTAGGGTGAAGGGTTAGGGTCAAGGGTTAGGGTTCTTGTTAGGCATAGCGTTGGGGTTAGAAGTAAGGGTTACTGTCAGTGTTAGGGTTGTAGGTAGGGTTACGGTTAGGGTTAGCGGTTTAGAATTAGGGTTAGGGATTAGGTGTCACAGTGATGACTAGGAGATAGGGTTAGAATTATGGGATAGGGGTTGTTCTCAGGAAATGGATTATGCATTAACGTTAGGATAAGAGGATAAAGTTAGGCGCACGGTGAGGTTTACGTGTTAAGGGGAGAAATAGGAACAGGGTTGGGTGTTATGTTCAGGGTTAGGGTTATCTGTTAAAGGTATTGTTTATGCTTAGCGCACGGGCCCTGTCTGCATTAGGTGGGCGGGGGGACTTTAGGGGGCTAGGATTGTACCCGGGAACCCACTCTATCATACTCTGGGTATGGGCCCGTGGGTTTCATGCAGGACACAGTGGTAGAGCCTCCTTTCACACATGGCAAAGGAGGATTGCAGGCTTTCTAAACTCTAAGAAAGCAAGAAGTCTGAGAATTAGATTTAGGGTTAGGATTCTGGTTAGGGTTAAGGATGAAGTTTAGTGTTAGGGTGAGGGCTTAGGGTTAGGGATTAGGGTTAGGGTTAAAGGTTACTCTTAGGTTTAACGGTTACACTTTGGTTTAGGGTTGAGGTTTACGGTTAGGGTTAAGATGAGGGGTTAGGGTTTGGTACAGGGTTAGGGTTAAGTGTTAGGTTTAGGGTTGAAGATTAGGATTAGGGTTAGGATTAAAGGTTAGCGTGAGAGTTAACGCTTAGGGTTAAGGTTAAGAGTAGGGTTTAGGTTTAGGGTTAGGGTTAGTTTTAGGGTTAGAGTTATGTGCTATGGTTTGTGTTAGAGGTTAGGGTTAGGTTTACTGGTCATGGTTAGGGTTACGTTTAGGGGTTATCATTAGGGTTAGGGTAGGGTTAGGGTTAAGGGATAGGATTACGGTTAAGTGTTGGGCTTAGGGTTAGGGTTTAGTGTTAAGGTTAGCATTAAGTATTAGGGTTAGTGTCACGGTTATATGCTTGGGTGCGGGTAATGGTTAGGGTCAGGATTAAGGTTCACGGATAGGGTTCCTGTTAAGGGTTAAGGGTAGATTTAGGGTTCAGGGTTAGTGTTAGCATTAGGGCTTAAGGTTAGGATTAGGCGGTAGGTTATTTTTAGGGTTAGATCTAGGCGTTAGGGTAAGGGCTAGCGTTAGGGTTAAGAGATAGGGTTAGGTTTAATGCTTAGGATTAGGGTTAGGGTTTGGGATTAAAGTAAGTGTTAGGGGTTAGGTTTAAGGATCCAAGGATAGGGTTATTTTTAGCTGTAGTGTTAGGGTTAGGGATAAGGGATCCCATTAGCATTAAGGGTCTTCCTTACTGTAGGGTTAAGGGTTAGGCTTAGAGTTAAAGGTTAAGGTTTGGGTCAGTGTTAAGATTTAGGGTGAGGGTTAACGGTTAGGGTAAAGGTTAAGCGTTAGGGTTAGGGATTAGTGATTAGGGTTTTTGGTTAGTGTTAGGGTTAGCGGTTAGGAGTTAGTGTTTTATGAAGGGGTATGGTTAGAATTAGGATTGGGGTTAGAGTTAGGGTGAGGTAGAGGGGTTAGGTTTAGCGGTTACTTTAAGGGTAAAAGGATAGGATTAGGGTTACGGGTTGGGCTTAGGTTTAGGGTTAAAGTTTACTGCTGGGGTTAGGGATAGGTTTCAGGGTTAGCTTTAGGGGTTCTGGTTAGGGTTAGGTGTTAGGTTAGTGTAAGGGTTAGGTCTAGTCGTGAGGGTAAGGTTTAGGGTTAGCTTTAAGAGCTAGGGTTAGGTTTAATGTTTAGGATTAGGATTAGGGTTAACGGTTAGGGTAAGCCTTAGGGGTTAGGATGAAGGGTTAGGGTCAAGGGTTAGGGTTTTTGTTAGGCATAGCGTTGGGGTTAGAAGTAAGGGTTACTGTCAGTGTTAGGGTTGTAGGTAGGGTTACGGTTAGGGTTAGCGGTTTAGAATTAGGGTTAGGGATTAGGTGTCACAGTGATGACTAGGAGATAGGGTTAGAATTATGGGATAGGGGTTGTTCTCAGGAAATGGGTTATGCATTAACGTTAGGATAAGAGGTTAAAGTTAGGCGCACGCTGAGGTTTACTTGTTAAGGGGAGAAATAGGAACAGGGTTGGGTGTTATGTTCAGGGTTAGGGTTATCTGTTAAAGGTATTGTTTATGCTTAGCGCACGGGCCCTGTCTGCATTAGGCCGGCGGGGGGAGTTTAGGGGGCTGGGATTGTACCCGGGAACCCACTCTATCATACTCTGGGTATGGGCCCGTGGGTTTCATGCAGGACACAGTGGTAGAGCCTCCTTTCACGCATGGCATGGGAGGATTGCAGGCTTTCTAAACTCTAAGAAAGCAAGAAGTCTGAGAATTAGATTTAGGGTTAGGATTCTGGTTAGGGTTAAGGATGAAGTTTAGTGTTAGCGTGAGGGCTTAGGGTTAGGGATTAGCGTTAGGGTTAAAGGTTACTCTTAGGTTTAACGGTTACACTTTGGTTTAGGGTTGAGGTATACGGTTAGGGTTAAGATGAGGGGTTAGGGTTTGGTACAGGGTTAGGGTTAACTGTTAGGTTTAGGGTTGAAGATTAGGATTAGGGTTAGGATTAAAGGTTAGCGTGAGATTTAACGCTTAGTGTTAAGGCTAAGAGTTAGGGTTTAGGGTTACGGTTAGGGTTAGCGTTAGTTTTAGGGTTAGAGTTATGTGCTATGGTTTGTGATAGAGGTTAGGGTTAGGTTTACTGGTCACGGTTAGGGTTACGTTTAGGGGGTAGCATTAGGGTTAGGGTAGGGTTAGGGTTAAGGGATAGGATTACGGTTAAGTGTTGGGCTTAGGGTTAGGGTTTAGTGTTAGGGTTAGCATTAAGGATTAGGGTTAGGGTCAGGGTTAAATGCTTGGGTGTGGATAATGGTTAGGGTCAGGGTTAAGGTTCATGGATAGGGTTAGTGTTAAGGGTTACGGGTAGGTTTAGGGTTCAGGGTTAGTGTTAGCATTAGGGCTTAAGGTTAGGATTAGGCGGTACGTTAGATTTAGGGTTCGATCTAGGCGTTAGGGTAAGGGCTAGCGTTAGGGTTAAGAGATAGGGTTAGGTTTAATGCTTAGGATTAGGGTTAGGGTTTGGGGTTAAAGTAAGTGTTAGGGGTTAGGTTTAAGGATCTAAGGTTAGGGTTATTTTTAGCTGTAGTGTTAGGGCTAGGGATAAGTATCCCATTAGCATTAAGGGTCTTCCTTACTGTAGGGTTAAGGGTTAGGCTTAGAGTTAAAGGTTAAGGTTAGGGTCAGTGTTAAGATTTAGGGTGAGGGTTAACGGTCAGGGTAAAGGTTAAGCGTTAGGGTTAGGGATTAGTGATTAGGGTTTTTGGTTAGTGTTAGGGTTAGCGGTTAGGAGTTAGTGTTTTATGAAGGGGTATGGTTAGAATTAGGATTGGGGTTAGAGTTAGGGTGAGGTATAGGGGTTAGGTTTAGGGGTTAGTTTTAGGGTAAAAGGATAGGATTAGGGTTACGGGTTGGGCTTAGGTTTAGGGTTAAAGTTTACTGCTAGGGTTAGGGATAGGGTTCAGGGTTAGCTTTAGGGGTTCTGGTTAGGGTTAGGTGTTAGGTTAGTGTCAGGGTTAGGTCTAGTCGTGAGGGTAAGGTTTAGGGTTAGCTTTAAGAGCTAGGGTTAGGTTTAATGGTTAGGATTAGGATTAGGGTTAAGCGTTAGGGTAAGGCTTAGGGGTTAGGGTGAAGGGTTAGGGTCAAGGGTTAGGGTTTTTGTTAGGCATAGCGTTGGGGTTAGAAGTAAGGGTGACTGTCAGTGTTAGGGTTGTAGGTAGGGTTACGGTTAGGGTTACCGGTTTACAATTAGGATTAGGGATTAGGTGTCACAGTGATGACTAGGAGATAGGGTTAGCAATATGGGATAGGGGTTGTTCTCAGGAAATGGGGTATGCATTAACGTTAGGATAAGAGGTTAAAGTTAGGCGCACGGTGAGGTTTACGTGTTAAGGGGAGAAATAGGAACAGGGTTGGGTGTTATGTTCAGGGTTAGGGTTATCTGTTAAAGGTATTGTTTATGCTTAGCGCACAGGCCCTGTCTGCATTAGGCGGCTGGGGGGAGTTTAGGGGGCTGGGATTGTACCCGGGAACCCACTCTATCATACTCTGGGTATGGGCCCGTGGGTTTCATGCAGGACACAGTGGTAGAGCCTCCTTTCACGCATGGCATGGGAGGATTGCAGGCTTTCTAAACTCTAAGAAAGCAAGAAGTCTGAGAATTCGATTTAGGGTTAGATTATGGTTAGGGTTAAGGATGAAGTTTAGTGTTAGGGTGAGGGCTTAGGGTTAGGGATCAGGGTTAGGGTTAAAGGTTACTCTTAGGTATAACGGTTACACTTTGGTTTAGGGTTGAGGTTTACGGTTAGGGTTAAGATGAGGGGTTAGGCTTTGGTACAGGGTTAGGGTTACGTGTTAGGTTTAGGGTTGAAGATTAGGATTAGGGTTAGGATTAAAGGTTAGCGTGAGATTTAACGCTTAGTGTTAAGGCTAAGAGTTAGGGTTTAGGGTTAGGGTTAGGGTTAGCGTTAGTTTTAGGGTTAGAGTTATGTGCTATGGTTTGTGATAGAGGTTAGGGTTAGGTTTACTGGTCACGGTTAGGGTTACGTTTAGGGGGTAGCATTAGGGTTAGGGGAGGGTTAGGGTTAAGGGATAGGATTACGGTTAAGTGTTGGGCTTAGGTTTAGGGTTTAGTGTTAGGGTTAGCATTAAGGATTAGGGTTAGGGTCAGGGTTAAATGCTTGGGTGTGGGTAATGGTTAGGGTCAGGGTTAAGGTTCAAGGATAGGGTTAGTGTTAAGGGTTACGGGTAGGTTTAGGGTTCAGGGTTAGTGTTAGCATTAGGGCTTAAGGTTAGGATTAGGCGGTAGGTTAGATTTAGGGTTAGATCTAGGCGTTAGGGTATGGGCTAGCGTTAGGGTTAAGAGATAGGGTTAGATTTAATGCTTAGAATTAGGGTTAGGGTTTGGGGTTAAAGTAAGTGTTAGGGGTTAGGTTTAAGGATCCAAGTTTAGGGTTATTTTTAGCTGTAGTGTTAGGGTTAGGGATAAGGGATCCCATTAGCATTAAGGGTCTTCCTTACTGTAGGGTTAAGGGTTAGGCTTAGAGTTAAAGTTTAAGGTTAGGGTCAGTGTTAAGATTTAGGGTGAGGGTTAACGGTTAGGGTAAAAGTTAAGCGTTAGGGTTAGGGTTAGTGATTAGGGTTTTTGGTTAGTGTTAGGGTTAGCGGTTAGGAGTTAGTGTTTTATGAAGGGGTATGGTTAGAATTAGGATTGGGGTTAGAGTTAGGGTGAGGTATAGGGGTTAGGTTTAGGGGTTAGTTTTAGGGTAAAAGGATAGGATTATGGTTACGGGTTGGGCTTAGGTTTAGGGTTAAAGTTTACTGCTGGGGTTAGGAATAGGGTTCAGGGTTAGCTTTAGGGGTTCTGGTTAGGGTTAGGTGTTAGGTTAGTGTCAGGGTTAGGTCTAGTCGTGAGGGTAAGGTTTAGGGTTAGCTTTAAGAGCTAGGGTTAGGTTTAATGGTTAGGATTAGGATTAGGGTTAATTGTTAGGGTAAGGCTTAGGGGTTACGGTGAAGGGTTAGGGTGAAGGGTTAGGGTTTTTGTTAGGCATAGCGTTGGGGTTAGAAGTAAGGGTTACTGTCAGTGTTAGGGTTGTAGGTAGGGTTACGGTTAGGGTTAGCGGTTTAGAATTAGGGTTAGGGATTAGGTGTCACAGTGATGACTAGGAGATAGGGTTAGAATTAATGGATGGGGTTGTTCTCAGGAAATGGGTTATGCATTAACGTTAGGATAAGAGGTTAAAGTTAGGCGCACGGTGAGGTTTACGTGTTAAGGGGAGAAATAGGAACAGGGTTGGGTGTTATGTTCAGGGTTAGGGTTATCTGTTAAAGGTATTGTTTATGCTTAGCGCACGGGCCCTGTCTGCATTAGGCGGGCGGGGGGAGTTTACGGGGCTGGGATTGTACCCGGGAACCCACTCTATCATACTCTGGGTATGGGCCCGTGGGTTTCATGCAGGACACAGTGGTAGAGCCTCCTTTCACGCATGGCATGGGAGGATTGCAGGCTTTCTAAACTCTAAGAAAGCAAGATGTCTGAGAATTAGATTTAGGGTTAGGATGCTGGTTAGGGTTAAGGATGAAGTTTAGTGTTAGGGTGAGGGCTTAGGGTTAGGGATTAGGGTTAGGGTTAAAGGTTACTCTTAGGTTTAACGGTTACACTTTGGTTTAGGGTTGAGGTTTACGGTTAGGGTTAAGATGAGGGGTTAGGATTTCGTACAGGGTTAGGGTTAAGTGTTAGGTTTAGGGTTGAAGATTAGGATTAGGGTTAGGATTAAAGGTTAGCGTGAGAGTTAACGCTTAGAGTTAATGTTAAGAGTTAGGGTTTAGGTTTAGGGTTAGGGTTAGTTTTAAGGTTAGAGTTATGTGCTATGGTTTGTGTTAGAGGTTAGGGTTAGGTTTACTGGTCACGGTTAGGGTTACGTTTAGGGGTTAGCATTAGTTTTAGGGTTAGGGTTAAGGGATAGGATTAGGGATAAGTGTTGGGCTTAGTGTTAGGGCTTAGTGTTAGGGTTATCATTAAGGATTAGGTTAAGGTTAGGGTCAGTGTTAAGATTTAGGGTGAGCGTTAACGGTTAGGGTAAAGGTTAAACGTTAGGGTTAGGGATTAGTGATTAGGGTTTTTGGTTAGTGTTAGAGTTAGCGGTTAGGAGTTAGTGTTTTATGAAGGGGTATGGTTAGAATTAGGATTGGGGTTAGAGTTAGGGTGAGGTATAGGTGTTAGGATTAGGGGTTAGTTTTAGGTTAAAGGATAGGATTAGGGTTACGGGTTGGGCTTAGGTTTAGGGTTAAAGTTTACTGCTAGGGTTAGGGATACGGTTCAGGGTTAGCTTTAGGGGTTCTGGTTAGTGTTAGGTGTCAGGTTAGTGTCAGGGTTAGGTCTAGTCGTGAGGGTAAGGTTTAGGGTTAGCTTTAAGAGCTAGGGTTAGGTTTAATGGTTAGGATTAGGATTAGGGTTAAGGGTTAGGGTAAGGCTTAGGGGTTAGGGTGAAGGGTTAGGGTCAAGGGTTAGGGTTTTTGTTAGGCATAGCGTTGGGGTGAGAAGTAAGGGTTACTGTCAGTGTTAGGGTTTTAGGTAGGGTTACGGTTAGGGTTAGCAGTTTAGAATTAGGGTTAGGGTTTAGGTGTCACAGTGTTGACTAGGAGATAGGGTTAGAATTATGGGATAGGGGTTCTTCTCAGGAAATGGGTTATGCATTAACGTTAGGATAAGAGGTTAAAGTTAGGCGCACGGAGAGGTTTATGTGTTAAGGGGAGAAATAGGAACAGGGTTGGGTGTTATGTTCAGGGTTAGGGTTATCTGTTAAAGGTATTGTTTATGCTTAGCGCATGGGCCCTGTCGGCATTAGGCGGGCGGGGGGAGTTTAGGGGGCTGGGATTGTACCCGGGAACCCACTCTATCATACTCTGGGTATGGGCCCGTGGGTTTCATGCAGGACACAGTGGTAGAGCCTCCTTTCACGCATGGCATGGGAGGATTGCAGGCTTTCTAAACTCTAAGAAAGCAAGAAGTCTGAGAATTAGATTTAGGGTTAGGATTCTGGTTAGGGTTAAGGATGAAGTTTAGTGTTAGGGTGAGGGCTTAGGGTTAGGGATTAGGGTTAGGGTTAAAGGTTACTCTTAGGTTTAACGGTTACACTTTGTTTTAGGGTTTAGGTTTACGGTTAGGATTAAGGTGAGGGGTTAGAGTTTGGTACAGGGTTAGGGTTAAGTGTTAGGTTTAGGGTTGAAGGTTAGGATTAGGGTTAGGATTAAAGGTTAGCGTGAGAGTTAACGCTTAGTGTTAAGGTTAAGAGTTAGGGTTTAGGGTTAGGGTTAGGGTTAGTTTTAGGGTTAGAGTTATGTGCTATGGTTTGTGTTGGAGGTTAGGGTTAGGTTTACTGGTCATGGCTAGGGTTACGTTTAGGGGTTAGCATTAGGGTTAGGGTTAGGGTTAGGGTTAAGGGATAGGATTAGGGTTAAGTGTTGGGCTTAGGGTTAGGGTTTAGTGTTAAGGTTAGCATTAAGGATTAGGGTTAGGGTCAGGGTTAAATGCTTGGGTGCGGGTAATGGTTAGGGTCAGTGTTTAGGTTCACGGATAGGGTTAGTGTTAAGGGTTACGGGTAGGTTTAGGGTTCAGGGTTAGTGTTAGCATTAGGGCTTAAGGTTAGGATTAGGAGGTACGTTAGATTTAGTGTTAGATCTAGGCGTTAGGGTAAGGGCTAGCGTTAGGGTTAAGAGATAGGGTTAGATTTAATGCTTAGAATTAGGGTTAGGGTTTGGGGTTAAAGTAAGTGTTAGGGGTTAGGTTTAAGGATCAAAGGTTAGGGTTATTTTTACCTGTAGTGTTAGGGTTAGGGATAAGGGATCCCATTAGCATTAAGGGTCTTCCTTCCTGTAGGGTTAAGGGTTAGGCTTAGAGTTAAAGGTTAAGGTTAGGGTCAGTGTTAAGATTTAGGGTGAGGGTTAACGGTTAGGGTAAAAGTTAAGCGTTAGGGTTAGGGTTAGTGATTAGGGTTTTTGGTTAGTGTTAGGGTTAGCGGTTAGGAGTTAGTGTTTTATGAAGGGGTATGGTTAGAATTAGGATTGGGGTTAGAGTTAGGATGAGGTATAGGGGTTAGGTTTAGGGGTTAGTTTTAGGGTAAAAGGAGAGGATTAGGGTTACGGGTTGGGCTTAGGTTTAGGGTTAAAGTTTACTGCTGGGGTTAGGAATAGGGTTCAGTGTTAGCTTTAGAGGTTCTGGTTAGGGTTAGGTGTTAGGTTAGCGTCAGGGTTAGGTCTAGTCGTGAGGGTAAGGTTTAGGGTTAGCTTTAAGAGCTAGGTTTAGGTTTAATGGTTAGGATTAGGATTAGGGTTAATTGTTAGGGTAAGACTTAGGGGTTACGGTGAAGGGTTAGGGTGAAGGGTTAGGGTTTTTGTTAGGCATAGCGTTGGGGTTAGAAGTAAGGGTTACTGTCAGTGTTAGGGTTGTAGGTAGGGTTACGGTTATGGTTAGCGGTTTAGAATTAGGGTTAGGGATTAGGTGTCACAGTGATGACTAGGAGATAGGGTTAGAATTATGGGATGGGGTTGTTCTCAGGAAATGGGTTATGCATTAACGTTAGGATAAGAGGTTAAAGTTAGGCGCACGGTGAGGTTTACGTGTTAAGGGGAGAAATAGGAACAGGGTTGGGTGTTATGTTCAGGGTTAGGGTTATCTGTTAAAGGTATTGTTTATGCTTAGCGCACAGGCCCTGTCTGCATTAGGCGGCTGGGGGGAGTTTAGGGGGCTGGGATTGTACCCGGGAACCCACTCTATCATACTCTGGGTATGGGCCCGTGGGTTTCATGCAGGACACAGTGGTAGAGCCTCCTTTCACGCATGGCATGGGAGGATTGCAGGCTTTCTAAACTCTAAGAAAGCAAGAAGTCTGAGAATTCGATTTAGGGTTAGATTATGGTTAGGGTTAAGGATGAAGTTTAGTGTTAGGGTGAGGGCTTAGGGTTAGGGATCAGGGTTAGGGTTAAAGGTTACTCTTAGGTATAACGGTTACACTTTGGTTTAGGGTTGAGGTTTACGGTTAGGGTTAAGATGAGGGGTTAGGCTTTGGTACAGGGTTAGGGTTAAGTGTTAGGTTTAGGGTTGAAGATTAGGATTAGGGTTAGGATTAAAGGTTAGCGTGAGATTTAACGCTTAGTGTTAAGGCTAAGAGTTAGGGTTTAGGGTTAGGGTTAGGGTTAGCGTTAGTTTTAGGGTTAGAGTTATGTGCTATGGTTTGTGATAGAGGTTAGGGTTAGGTTTACTGGTCACGGTTAGGGTTACGTTTAGGGGGTAGCATTAGGGTTAGGGTAGGGTTAGGGTTAAGGGATAGGATTACGGTTAAGTGTTGGGCTCAGGGTTAGGGTTTAGTGTTAAGGTTAGCATTAAGGATTAGGGTTAGGGTCAGGGTTAAATGCTTCGGTGTGGGTAATGGTTAGGGTCAGGGTTAATGTTCAAGGATAGGGTTAGTGTTAAGGGTTACGGGTTGGTTTAGGGTTCAGGGTTAGTGTTAGCATTAGGGCTTAAGGTTAGGATTAGGCGGTAGGTTAGATTTAGGGTTAGATCTAGGCGTTAGGGTAAGGGCTAGCGTTAGGGTTAAGAGATAGGGTTAGATTTAATGCTTAGAATTAGGGTTAGGGTTTGGGGTTAAAGTAAGTGTTAGGGGTTAGGTTTAAGGATCAAAGGTTAGGGTTATTTTTACCTGTAGTGTTAGGGTTAGGGATAAGGGATCCCATTAGCATTAAGGGTCTTCCTTCCTGTAGGGTTAAGGGTTAGGCTTAGAGTTAAAGGTTAAGGTTAGGGTCAGTGTTAAGATTTAGGGTGAGGGTTAACGGTTAGGGTAAAAGTTAAGCGTTAGGGTTAGGGTTAGTGATTAGGGTTTTTGGTTAGTGTTAGGGTTAGCGGTTAGGAGTTAGTGTTTTATGAAGGGGTATGGTTAGAATTAGGATTGGGGTTAGAGTTAGGGTGAGGTATAGGGGTTAGGTTTAGGGGTTAGTTTTAGGCTAAAAGGAGAGGATTAGGGTTACGGGTTGGGCTTAGGTTTAGGGTTAAAGTTTACTGCTGGGGTTAGGAATAGGGTTCAGTGTTAGCTTTAGAGGTTCTGGTTAGGGTTAGGTGTTAGGTTAGTGTCAGGGTTAGGTCTAGTCGTGAGGGTAAGGTTTAGGGTTAGCTTTAAGAGCTAGGGTTAGGTTTAATGGTTAGGATTAGGATTAGGGTTAATTGTTAGGGTAAGGCTTAGGGGTTAGGGTGAAGGGTTAGGTTCAAGGGTTAGGGATTTTGTTAGGCATAGCGTTGGGTTTAGAAGTAAGGGTTACTGTCAGTGTTAGGGTTGTAGGTAGGGTTACGGTTAGGGTTAGCGGTTTAGAATTAGGGTTAGGGATTAGGTGTCACAGTGATGACTAGGAGATAGGGTTAGAATTATGGGATGGGGTTGTTCTCAGGAAATGGGTTATGCATTAACGTTAGGATAAGAGGTTAAAGTTAGGCGCACGGTGAGGTTTACATGTTAAGGGGAGAAATAGGAACAGGGTTGGGTGTTATGTTCAGGGTTAGGGTTATCTGTTAAAGGTATTGTTTATGCTTAGCGCACGGGCCCTGTCTGCATTAGGCGGGCGGGGGGAGTTTAGGGGGCTGGGATTGTACCCGGGAACCCACTCTATCATACTCTGGGTATGGGCCCGTGGGTTTCATGCAGGACACAGTGGTAGAGCCTCCTTTCACGCATGGCATGGGAGGATTGCAGGCTTTCTAAACTCTAAGAAAGCAAGAAGTCTGAGAATTAGATTTAGGGTTAGGATTCTGGTTAGGGTTAAGGATGAAGTTTAGTGTTAGTGTGAGGGCTTAGGGTTAGGGATTAGGGTTAGGGTTAAAGGTTACTCTTAGGTTTAACGGTTACACTTTGGTTTAGGGTTGAGGTTTACGGTTAGGGTTAAGATGAGGGGTTAGGCTTTGGTACAGGGTTAGGGTTAAGTGTTAGGTTTAGGGTTCATGATTAGGATTAGGGTTAGGATTAAAGGTTAGCGTGAGAGTTAACGCTTAGTGTTAAATTTGAGAGTTAGGGTTTAGTGTTAGGGTTAGGGTTAGTTTTAGGGTTAGAGTTATGTGCTATGGTTTGTGTTAGAGGTTAGGGTTAGGTTTACTGGTCACGGTTAGGGTTATGTTTAGGGGTTAGCATTAGGGTTAGGGTTAGGGTTAAGGGATAGGATTAGGGTTAAGTGTTGGGCTTAGGGTTAGGGTTTAGTGTTAAGGTTAGCATTAAGGATTAGGGTTAGGGTCAGGGTTAAATGCTTGGGTGCGGGTAATGGTTAGGGTCAGGGTTTAGGTTCACGGATAGGGTTAGTGTTAAGGGTTACGGGTAGTTTAGGGTTCAGGGTTAGTGTTAGCATTAGGGCTTAAGGTTAGGATTAGGCGGTAGTTTAGATTTAGGGTTAGACCTAGGCGTTAGGGTAAGGGCTAGCGTTAGGGTTAAGAGATAGGGTTAGGTTTAATGCTTAGGATTAGGGTTAGGGTTTGGGGTTAAAGTAAGTGTTAGGGGTTAGGTTTAAGGATCCAAGGTTAGGGTTATTTTTAGCTGTAGTGTTAGGGTTAGGGATAAGGGATCCCATTAGCATTAAGGGTCTTCCTTCCTGTAGGGTTAAGGGTTAGGCTTAGAGTTAAAGGTTAAGGTTAGGGTCAGTGTTAAGATTTAGGGTGAGGGTTAACGGTTAGGGTAAAGGTTAAGCGTTAGGGTTAGGGATTAGTGATTAGGGTTTTTGGTTAGTGTTAGGGTTAGCGGTTAGGAGTTAGTGTTTTATGAAGGGGTATGGTTAGAATTAGGATTGGGTTTAGAGTTAGGATGAGGTATAGGGGTTAGGTTTAGGGGTTAGTTTTAGGGTAAAAGGATAGGATTAGGGTTACGGGTTGGGCTTAGGTTTAGGGTTAAAGTTTACTGCTAGGGTTAGGGATAGGGTTCAGGGTTAGCTTTAGGGGTTCTGGTTAGGGTTAGGTGTTAGGTTAGTGTCAGGGTTAGGTCTAGTCGTGAGGGTAAGGTTTAGGGTTAGCTTTAAGAGCTAGGGTTAGGTTTAATGGTTAGGATTAGGATTCGGGTTAAGCGTTAGGGTAAGGCTTAGGGGTTAGGGTGAAGGGTTAGGGTCAAGGGTTAGGGTTTTTGTTAGGCATAGCGTTGGGGTTAGAAGTAAGGGTTACTGTCAGTGTTAGGGTTGTAGGTAGGGTTACGGTTAGGGTTAGCGGTTTAGAATTAGGGTTAGGGATTAGGTGTCACAGTGATGACTAGGAGATAGGGTTAGAATTATGGGATAGGGGTTGTTCTCAGGAAATGGGTTATGCATTAACGTTAGGATAAGAGGTTAAAGTTGGGCGCACGGTGAAGTTTACGTGTTAAGGGGAGAAATAGGAACAGGGTTGGGTGTTATGTTCAGGGTTAGGGTTATCTGTTAAAGGTATTGTTTATGCTTAGCGCACGGGCCCTGTCTGCATTAGGCGGGCGGGGGGCGTTTAGGGGGCTGGGATTGTACCCGGGAACCCACTCTATCATACTCTGGGTATGGGCCCGTGGGTTTCATGCAGGACACAGTGGTAGAGCCTCCTTTCACGCATGGCATGGGAGGATTGCAGGCTTTCTAAACTCTAAGAAAGCAAGAAGTCTGAGAATTAGATTTAGGGTTAGGATTCTGGTTAGGGTTAAGGATGAAGTTTAGTGTTAGGGTGAGGGCTTAGGGTTAGGGATTAGGGTTGGGGTTAAAGGTTACTCTTAGGTTTAACGGTTACACTTTGGTTTAGGGTTGAGGATAACGGTTACGGTTAAGATGAGGGGTTAGGGTTTGGTACAGGGTTAGGGTTAAGTGTTAGGTTTAGGGTTGAAGATTAGGATTAGGGTTAGGATTAAAGGTTAGCGTGAGAGTTAACGCTTAGGGTTAAGGTTAAGAGTTAGGGTTTAGGGTTAGGGTTAGGGTTAGGGTTAGTTTTAGGGTTAGAGTTTTGTGCTATGGTTTGTGTTAGAGGTTAGGGTTAGGTTTACTGGTCACGGTTAGGGTTACGTTTAGGGGGTAGCATTAGGGTTAGGGATAGGGTTAAGGGATAGGATTAGGGTTAAGTGTTGGGCTTAGGGTTAGGGTTTAGTGTTAGGTTTATCATTAAGGATTAGGGTTAGAATCAGGGTTAAATGCTTGGGTGCGGGTAATGGTTAGGGTCAGGGTTAAGGTTGACGGATAGGGTTACTGTTAAGGGTTACGGGTAGGTTTAGGGTTCAGGGTTAGTGTTAGCATTAGTGCTTAGGTTAAGATTAGGCGGTAGTTTAGATTTAGGTTTAGATCTAGGCGTTAGGGTAAGGGCTAGCGTTAGGGTTAAGAGATAGGGTTAGGTTTAATGCTTAGGATTAGGGTTAGGGTTTGGAGTTAAAGAAAGTGTTAGGGATTAGGTTTAAGGATCCAAGGTTAGGGTTATTTTTAGCTGTAGTGTTAGGGTTAGGAATAAGGGATCCCATTAGCATTAAGGGTCTTCCTTACTGTAGGGTTAAAGGCTAGGCTTAGAGTTAAAGGTTAAGGTTAGGGTCAGTGTTAAGATTTAGGGTGAGGGTTAACGCTTAGGGTAAAGGTTAAGCGTTAGGGTTAGGGATTAGTGATTAGGGTTTTTAGTTAGTGTTAGGGTTAGCGGTTAGGAGTTAGTGTTTTATGAAGGGGTATGGTTAGAATTAGGATTGGGGTTAGAGTTAGGGTGAGGTATAGGGGTTAGGTTTAGGGGTTAGTTTTAGGGTAAAAGGATAGGATTAGGGTTACGGGTTGGGCTTAGGTTTAGGGTTAAAGTTTACTGCTGGGGTTAGGGATAGGGTTCAGGGTTAGCTTTAGGGGTTCTGGTTAAGGTTAGGTGTTAGGTTAGTGTCAGGGTTAGGTCTAGTCGTGAGGGTAAGGTTTAGGCTTAGCTTTAAGAGCTAGGGTTAGGTTTAATGGTTAGGATTAGGATTAGGGTTAAGGGTTAGGGTAAGGCTTAGGGGTTAGGGTGAAGGGTTAGGGTCAAGGGTTAGGGTTTTTGTTAGGCATAGCGTTGGGGTTAGAAGTAAGGGTTACTGTCAGTGTTAGGGTTGTAGGTAGGGTTACGGTTAGGGTTAGCGGTTTAGAATTAGGGTTAGGGATTAGGTGTCACAGTGATGACTAGGAGATAGGGTTAGAATTATGGGATAGGGGTTCTTCTCAGGAAATGGGTTATGCCTTAACGGTAGGATAAGAGGTTAAAGTTGGGCGCACGGTGAGGTTTACGTGTTAAGGGGAGAAATAGGAACAGGGTTGGGTGTTATGTTCAGGGTTAGGGTTATCTGTTAAAGGTATTGTTTATGCTTAGCGCACAGGCCCTGTCTGCATTAGGTGGGCGGGGGGAGTTTAGGGGGCTGGGATTGTACCCGGGAACCCACTCTATCATACTCTGGGTATGGGCCCGTGGGTTTCATGCAGGACACAGTGGTAGAGCCTCCTTTCACGCATGGCATGGGAGGATTGCAGGCTTTCTAAACTCTAAGAAAGCAAGAAGTCTGAGAATTAGATTTAGGGTTAGGATTCTGGTTAGGGTTAAGGATGAAGTTTAGTGTTAGGGTGAGGGCTTAGGGTTAGGGATTAGCTTAGGGTTAAAGGTTACTCTTAGGTTTAACAGTTACACTTTGGTTTAGGGTTGAGGTTTACGGTTAGGGTTAAGATGAGGGGTTAGGGTTTGGTACAGGGTTAGGGTTAAGTGTTAGGTTTAGGGTTGAAGATTAGGATTAGGGTTAGGATTAAAGGTTAGCGTGAGAGTTAACGCTTAGTGTTAAGGTTAAGCGTTAGGGTTTAGGGTTAGGGTTAGGGTTAGGGTTAGTTTTAGGGTTAGAGTTATGTGCTATGGTTTGTGTTAGAGGTTAGGGTTAGGTTTACTGGTCACGGTTAGGGTTACGTTTAGGGGGTAGCATTAGGGTTAGGGTTAGGGTTAAGGGATAGGATTAGGGATAAGTGTTGGGCTTAGGGTTAGAGTTTAGTGTTAGGTTTATCATTAAGGATTAGGGTTACGGTCAGGGTTAAATGTTTGGGTGCAGGTAATGGTTAGGGTCAGGGTTAAGGTTCACGGATAGGGTTAGTGTTAAGGTTACGGGTAGGTTTAGGGTTCAGGGTTAGAGTTAGCATTAGGGCTTAAGGTTAAGATTAGGCGGTAGGTTAGATTTAGGGTTAGATCTAGGCGTTAGGGTAAGGGCTAGCGTTAGGGTTAAGAGATAGGGTTAGGTTTAATGCTTAGGATTAGGGTTAGGGTTTGGGGTTAAAGTAAGTGTTAGGGGTTAGGTTTAAGGATCCAAGGTTAGGGTTATTTTTAGCTGTCGTGTTAGGGTTTGGGATTAGGGATCCCATTAGCATTAAGGGTCTTCCTTACTGTAGGGTTAAGGGTTAGGCTTAGAGTTAAAGGTTAAGGTTAGGGTCAGTGTTAAGATTTAGGGTGAGGGTTAACGGTTAGGGTAAAGGTTAAGCGTTAGGGTTAGGGATTAGTGATTAGGGTTTTTGGTTAGTGTTAGGGTTAGCGGTTAGGAGTTAGTGTTTTATGAAGGGGTATGATTAGAATTAGGATTGGGTTTAGAGTTAGGATGAGGTATAGGGGTTAGGTTTAGGGGTTAGTTTTAGGGTAAAAGGATAGGATTAGGGTTACGGGTTGGGCTTAGGTTTAGGGTTAAAGTTTACTGCTAGGGTTAGGGATAGGGTTCAGGGTTAGCTTTAGGGGTTCTGGTTAGGGTTAGGTGTTAGGTTAGTGTCAGGGTTAGGTCTAGTCGTGAGGGTAAGGTTTAGGGTTAGCTTTAAGAGCTAGGGTTAGGTTTAATGGTTAGGATTAGAATTCGGGTTAAGGGTTAGGGTAAGGCTTAGGGGTTAGGGTGAAGGGTTAGGGTCAAGGGTTAGGGTTTTTGTTAGGCATAGCGTTGGGGTTAGAAGTAAGGGTTACTGTCAGTGTTAGGGTTGTAGGTAGGGTTACGGTTAGGGTTAGCGGTTTAGAATTAGGATTAGGGATTAGGTGTCACAGTGATGACTAGGAGATAGGGTTAGAAATATGGGATAGGGGTTGTTTTCAGGAAATGGGTTATGCATTAACGTTAGGATAAGAGGATAAAGTTAGGCGCACGGTGAGGTTTACGTGTTAAGGGGAGAAATAGGAACAGGGTTGGGTGTTATGTTCAGGGTTAGGGTTATCTGTTAAAGGTATTGTTTATGCTTAGCGCACGGGCCCTGTCTGCATTAGGCGGGCGGGGGGAGTTTAGGGGGCTGGGATTGTACCCGGGAACCCACTCTATCATACTCTGGGTATGGGCCCGTGGGTTTCATGCAGGACACAGTGGTAGAGCCTCCTTTCACGCATGGCATGGGAGGATTGCAGGCTTTCTAAACTCTAAGAAAGCAAGAAGTCTGAGAATTAGATTTAGGGTTAGGATTCTGGTTAGGGTTAAGGATGAAGTTTAGTGTTAGGGTGAGGGCTTAGGTTTAGGGATTAGGGTTAGGGTTAAAGGTTACTCTTAGGTTTAACGGATACACTTTGGTTTAGGGTTGAGGTTTACGGTTAGGGTTAAGATGAGGGGTTAGGGTTTGGTACAGGGTTAGGGTTAAGTGTTAGGTTTAGGGTTGAAGATTAGGATTAGGGTTAGGATTAAAGGTTAGCCTGAGAGTTAACGCTTAGTGTTAAGGTTAAGAGTTAGGGTTTAGGGTTAGGGTTAGGGTTAGGGTTAGTTTTAGGGTTAGAGTTATGTCCTATGGTTTGTGTTAGAGGGTAGGGTTAGGTTTACTGGTCACGGTTAGGGTTACGTTTAGGGGGGTAGCATTAGGGTTAGGGTTAGGGTTAAGGGATAGGATTAGGGTTAAGTGTTGGGCTTAGGTTTAGGGTTTAGTGTTAGGTTTATCATTAAGGATTAGGGTTAGAATCAGGGTTAAATGCTTGGGTGCGGGTAATGGTTAGGGTCAGGGTTAAGGTTCACGGATAGGGTTAGTGTTAAGGGTTACGGGTAGGTTTAGGGTTCAGGGTTAGTGTTAGCATTAGGGCTTAAGGTTAGGATTAGGCGGTAGGTTAGATTTAGGGTTAGATCTAGGCGTTAGGGTAAGGGATAGCGTTAGGGTTAAGAGATAGGGTTACGTTTAATGCTTAGGATTAGGGTTAGGATTTGGGGTTAAAGTAAGTGTTAGGGGTTAGGTGTAAGGATCCAAGGTTAGGAATATTTTTGGCTGTAGTGTTAGGGTTAGGAATAAGGGATCCCATTAGCATTAAGGGTCTTCCTTACTGTAGGGTTAAGGGTTAGGCTTAGAGTTAAAGGTGAAGGTTAGGGTCAGTGTTAAGATTTAGGGTGAGGGTTAACGGTTAGGGTAAAGGTTAAGCGTTAGGGTTAGGGATTAGTGATTAGCGTTTTTGGTGAGTGTTAGGGTTAGCGGTTAGGAGTTAGTGTTTTATGAAGGGGTATGGTTAGAATTAGGATTGGGGTTAGAGTTAGGGTGAGGTATAGGGGTTAGGTTTAGGGGTTAGTTTTAGGGTAAAAGGATAGGATTAGGGTTACGGGTTGGGCTTAGGTTTAGGTTTAAAGTTTACTGCTAGGGTTAGGGATAGGGTTCAGCGTTAGCTTTAGGGGTTCTGGTTAGGGTTAGGTGTTAGGTTAGTGTCAGGGTTAGGTCTAGTCGTGAGGGTAGGTTTAGGGTTAGCTTTAAGAGCTAGGGTTAGGTTTAATGGTTAGGATTAGGATTAGGGTTAAGGGTTAGGGTAAGGCTTAGGGGTTAGGGTGAAGGGTTAGGGTCAAGGGTTAGGATTTTTGTTAGCCATAGCGTTGGGGTTAGAAGTAAGGGTTACTGTCAGTGTTAGGGTTGTAGGTAGGGTTACGGTTAGGGTTAGCGGTTTAGAATTAGGATTAGGGATTAGGTGTCACAGTGATGACTAGGAGATAGGGGTAGAAATATGGGATAGGGGTTGTTCTCAGGAAATGGGTTATGCATTAACGTTAGGATAAGAGGATAAAGTTAGGCGCACGGTGAGGTTTACGTGTTAAGGGGAGAAATAGGAACAGGGTTGGGTGTTATGTTCAGGGTTAGGGTTATCTGTTAAAGGTATTGTTTATGCTTAGCGCACGGGCCCTGTCTGCATTAGGCGGGCGGGGGGAGTTTAGAGGGCTGGGATTGTACCCGGGAACCCACTCTATCATACTCTGGGTATTGGCCCGTGGGTTTCATGCAGGACACAGTGGTAGAGCCTCCTTTCACGCATGGCATGGGAGGATTGCAGGCTTTCTAAACTCTAAGAAAGCAAGAAGTCTGAGAATTAGATTTAGGGTTAGGATTCTGGTTAGGGTTAAGGATGAAGTTTAGTGTTAGGGTGAGGGCTTAGGGTTAGGGATTAGGGTTAGGGTTAAAGGTTACTCTTAGGTTTAACGGTTACACTTTGGTTTAGGGTTGAAGTTTACGGTTAGGGTTAAGATGAGGGGTTAGGGTTTGGTACAGGATTAGGGTTAAGTGTTAGGTTTAGGATTGAAGATTAGGATTAGGGTTAGGATTAAAGGTTGCGTGAGAGTTAACGCTTAGGGTTAAGGTTAAGAGTTAGGGTTTAGGGTTAGTGTTAGGGTTAGTTTTAGGGTTAGAGTTATGTGCTATGGTTTGTGTTAGAGGTTAGGGTTAGGTTTACTGGTCACGGTTAGGGTTACGTTTAGGGGGTAGCATTAGGGTTAGGGTTAGGGTTAAGGGATAGGATTAGGGATAAGTGTTGGGCTTAGGGTTAGAGTTTAGTGTTAGGTTTAGCATTAAGGATTAGGGTTACCGTCAGGGTTAAATGTTTGGGTGCGGGTAAAGGTTAGGGTCAGGGTTAAAGTTCACGGATAGGGTTAGTGTTAAGGTTACGGGTAGGTTTAGGGTTCAGGGTTAGAGTTAGCATTAAGGCTTAAGGTTAAGATTAGGCGGTAGGTTAGATTTAGGGTTAGATCTAGGCGTTAGGGTAAGGGCTAGCGTTAGGGTTAAGAGATAGGGTTAGGTTTAATGCTTAGGATTAGGGTTAGGGTTTGGGGTTAAAGTAAGTGTTAGGGGTTAGGTTTAAGGATCCAAGGTTAGGGTTATTTTTAGCTGTCGTGTTAGGGTTTGGGATAAGGGATCCCATTAGCATTAAGGGTCTTCCTTACTGTAGGGTTAAGGGTTAGGCTTAGAGTTAAAGGTGAAGGTTAGGGTCAGTGTTAAGATTTAGGGTGAGGGTTAACGGTTAGGGTAAAGGTTAAGCGTTAGGGTTAGGGATTAGTGATTAGGGTTTTTGGTTAGTGTTAGGGTTAGCGGTTAGGAGTTAGTGTTTTATGAAGGGGTATGGTTAGAATTAGGATTGGGTTTAGAGTTAGGATGAGGTATAGGGGTTAGGTTTAGGGGTTAGTTTTAGGGTAAAAGGATAGGATTAGGGTTACGGGTTGGGCTTAGGTTTAGGTTTAAAGTTTACTGCTAGGGTTAGGGATAGGGTTCAGGGTTAGCTTTAGGGGTTCTGGTTAGGGTTAGGTGTTAGGTTAGTGTCAGGGTTAGGTCTAGTCGTGAGGGTAATGTTTAGGGTTAGCTTTAAGAGCTAGGGTTAGGTTTAATGGTTAGGATTAGGATTCGGGTTAAGGGTTAGGGTAAGGCTTAGGGGTTAGGGTGAAGGGTTAGGGTCAAGGGTTAGGGTTTTTGTTAGGCATAGCGTTGGGGTTAGAAGTAAGGGTTACTGTCAGTGTTAGGGTTGTAGGTAGGGTTACGGTTAGGGTTAGCGGTTTAGAATTAGGGTTAGGGATTAGGTGTCACAGTGATGACTAGGAGATAGGGTTAGAATTATGGGATAGGGGTTGTTCTCAGGAAATGGGTTATGCATTAACGTTAGGATAAGTGGTTAAAGTTGGGCGCACGGTGAAGTTTACGTGTTAAGGGGAGAAATAGGAACAGGGTTGGGTGTTATGTTCAGGGTTAGGGTTATCTGTTAAAGGTATTGTTTATGCTTAGCGCACGGGCCCTGTCTGCATTAGGCAGGTGGGGGGAGTTTAGGGGGCTGGGATTGTACCCGGGAACCCACTCTATCATACTCTGGGTATGGGCCCGTGGGTTTCATGCAGGACACAGTGGTAGAGCCTCCTTTCACGCATGGCATGGGAGGATTGCAGGCTTTCTAAACTCTAAGAAAGCAAGAAGTCTGAGAATTAGATTTAGGGTTAGGATTCTGGTTAGGGTTAAGGATGAAGTTTAGTGTTAGGGTGAGGGCTTAGGGTTAGGGATTAGGGTTGGGGTTAAAGGTTACTCTTAGGTTTAACGGTTACACTTTGGTTTAGGGTTGAGGATAACGGTTACGGTTAAGATGAGGGGTTAGGGTTTGGTACAGGGTTAGGGTTAAGTGTTAGGTTTAGGGTTGAAGATTAGGATTAGGGTTAGGATTAAAGGTTAGCGTGAGAGTTAACGCTTAGGGTTAAGGTTAAGAGTTAGGGTTTAGGGTTAGGGTTAGGGTTAGGGTTAGTTTTAGGGTTAGAGTTTTGTGCTATGGTTTGTGTTAGAGGTTAGGGTTAGGTTTACTGGTCACGGTTAGGGTTACATTTAGGGGGTAGCATTAGGGTTAGGGATAGGGTTAAGGGATAGGATTAGGGTTAAGTGTTGGGCTTAGGGTTAGGGTTTAGTGTTAGGTTTATCATTAAGGATTAGGGTTAGAATCAGGGTTAAATGCTTGGGTGCGGGTAATGGTTAGGGTCAGGTTAAGGTTCACGGATAGGGTTAGTGTTAAGGGTTACGGGTAGGTTTAGGGTTCAGGGTTAGTGTTAGCATTAGTGCTTAGGTTAAGATTAGGCGGTAGTTTAGATTTAGGTTTAGATCTAGGCGTTAGGGTAAGGGCTAGCGTTAGGGTTAAGAGATAGGGTTAGGTTTAATGCTTAGGATTAGGGTTAGGGTTTGGAGTTAAAGAAAGTGTTAGGGGTTAGGTTTAAGGATCCAAGGTTAGGGTTATTTTTAGCTGTAGTGTTAGGGTTAGGGATAAGGGATCCCATTAGCATTAAGGGTCTTCCTTACTGTAGGGTTAAAGGCTAGGCTTAGAGTTAAAGGTTAAGGTTAGTGTCAGTGTTAAGATTTAGGGTGAGGGTTAACGGTTAGGGTAAAGGTTAAGCGTTAGGGTTAGGGATTAGTGATTAGGGTTTTTGGTTAGTGTTAGGGTTAGCGGTTAGTGTTTTATGAAGGGGTATGGTTAGAATTAGGATTGGGGTTAGAGTTAGGGTGAGGTATAGGGGTTAGGTTTAGGGGTTAGTTTTAGGGTAAAAGGATAGGATTAGGGTTACGGGTTGGGCTTAGGTTTAGGGTTAAAGTTTACTGCTAGGGTTAGGGATAGGGCTCAGGGTTAGCTTTAGGGGTTCTGGTTAGGGTTAGGTGTTAGGTTAGTGTCAGGGTTAGGTCTAGTCGTGAGGGTAAGGTTTAGGGTTAGCTTTAAGAGCTATGGTTAGGTTTAATGGTTAGGATTAGGATTTGGGTTAAGGTTTAGGGTAAGGCTTAGGGGTTAGGGTGAAGGGTTAGGGTCAAGGGTTAGGGTTTTTGTTAGGCATAGCGTTGGGGTTAGAAGTAAGGGTTACTGTCATTGTTAGGGTTGTAGGTAGGGTTACGGTTAGGGTTAGCGGTTTAGAATTAGGGTTAGGGATTAGGTGTCACAGTGATGACTAGGAGATAGGGTTAGAATTATGGGATAGGGGATCTTCTCAGGAAATGGGTTATGCATTAACGGTAGGATAAGAGGTTAAAGTTGGGCGCACGGTGAGATTTACGTGTTAAGGGGAGAAATAGTAACAGGGTTGGGTGTTATGTTCAGGGTTAGGGTTATCTGTTAAAGGTATTGTTTATGCTTAGCGCACAGGCCCTGTCTGCATTAGGCGGGCGGGGGGAGTTTAGGGGGCTGGGATTGTACCCGGGAACCCACTCTATCATACTCTGGGTATGGGCCCGTGGGTTTCATGCAGGACACAGTGGTAGAGCCTCCTTTCACGCATGGCATGGGAGGATTGCAGGCTTTCTAAACTCTAAGAAAGCAAGAAGTCTGAGAATTAGATTTAGGGTTAGGATTCTGGTTAGGGTTAAGGATGAAGTTTAGTGTTAGGGTGAGGGCTTAGGGTTAGGGATTAGGGTTAGGGTGAAAGGTTACTCTTAGGTTTAACGGTTACACTTTGGTTTAGGGTTGAGGTTTACGGTTAGGGTTAAGATGAGGGGTTAGGGTTTGGTACAGGGTTAGGGTTAAGTGTTAGGTTTAGGATTGAAGATTAGGATTAGGGTTAGGATTAAAGGTTGCGTGAGAGTTAACGCTTAGGGTTAAGGTTAAGAGTTAGGGTTTAGGGTTAGTGTTAGGGTTAGTTTTAGGGTTAGAGTTATGTGCTATGGTTTGTGTTAGAGGTTAGGGTTAGGTTTACTGGTCACGGTTAGGGTTACGTTTAGGGGGTAGCATTAGGGTTAGGGTTAGGGTTAAGGGATAGGATTAGGGATAAGTGTTGGGCTTAGGGTTAGAGTTTAGTGTTAGGTTTAGCATTAAGGATTAGGGTTACGGTCAGGGTTAAATGTTTGGGTGCGGGTAATGGTTAGGGTAAGGGTTAAGGTTCACGGATAGGGTTAGTGTTAAGGTTACGGGTAGGTTTAGGGTTCAGGGTTAGAGTTAGCATTAGGGCTTAAGGTTAAGATTAGGCGGTAGGTTAGATTTAGGGTTAGATCTAGGCGTTAGGGTAAGGGCTAGCATTAGGGTTAAGAGATAGGGTTAGGTTTAATGCTTAGGATTAGGGTTAGGGTTTGGGGTTAAAGTAAGTGTTAGGGGTTAGGTTTAAGGATCCAAGGTTAGGGTTATTTTTAGCTGTCGTGTTAGGGTTTGGGATAAGGGATCCCATTAGCATTAAGGGTCTTCCTTACTGTAGGGTTAAGGGTTAGGCTTAGAGTTAAAGGTGAAGGTTAGGGTCAGTGTTAAGATTTAGGGTGAGGGTTAACGGTTAGGGTAAAGGTTAAGCGTTAGGGTTAGGGATTAGTGATTAGGGTTTTTGGTTAGTGTTAGGGTTAGCGGTTAGGAGTTAGTGTTTTATGAAGGGGTATGGTTAGAATTAGGATTGGGTTTAGAGTTAGGATGAGGTATAGGGGTTAGGTTTAGGGGTTAGTTTTAGGGTAAAAGGATAGGATTAGGGTTACGGGTTGGGCTTAGGTTTAGGGTTAAAGTTTACTGCTAGGGTTAGGGATAGGGTTCAGGGTTAGCTTTAGGGGTTCTGGTTAGGGTTAGGTGTTAGGTTAGTGTCAGGGTTAGGTCTAGTCGTGAGGGTAAGGTTTAGGGTTAGCTTTAAGAGCTAGGGTTAGGTTTAATGGTTAGGATTAGAATTCGGGTTAAGGGTTAGGGTAAGGCTTAGGGGTTAGGGTGAAGGGTTAGGGTCAAGGGTTAGGGTTTTTATTAGGCATAGCGTTGGGGTTAGAAGTAAGGGTTACTGTCAGTGTTAGGGTTGTAGGTAGGGTTACGGTTAGGGTTAGCGGTTTAGAATTAGGATTAGGGATTAGGTGTCACAGTGATGACTAGGAGATAGGGTTAGAAATATGGGATAGGGGTTGTTTTCAGGAAATGGGTTATGCATTAACGTTAGGATAAGAGGTTAAAGTTAGGCGCACGGTGAGGATTACGTGTTAAGGGGAGAAATAGGAACAGGGTTGGGTGTTATGTTCAGGGTTAGGGTTATCTGTTAAAGGTATTGTTTATGCTTAGCGCACGGGCCCTGTCTGCATTAGGCGGGCGGGGGGAGTTTAGGGGGCTGGGATTGTACCCGGGAACCCACTCTATCATACTCTGGGTATGGGCCCGTGGGTTTCATGCAGGACACAGTGGTAGAGCCTCCTTTCACGCATGGCATGGGAGGATTGCAGGCTTTCTAAACTCTAAGAAAGCAAGAAGTCTGAGAATTAGATTTAGGGTTAGGATTCTGGTTAGGGTTAAGGATGAAGTTTAGTGTTAGGGTGAGGGCTTAGGTTTAGGGATTAGGGTTAGGGTTAAAGGTTACTCTTAGGTTTAACGGATACACTTTGGTTTAGGGTTGAAGTTTACGGTTAGGGTTAAGATGAGGGGTTAGGGTTTGGTACAGGGTTAGGGTTAAGTGTTAGGTTTAGGGTTGAAGATTAGGATTAGGGTTAGGATTAAAGGTTAGCGTGAGAGTTAACGCTTAGTGTTAAGGTTAAGAGTTAGGGTTTAGGGTTAGGGTTAGGGTTAGGGTTAGTTGTAGGGTTAGAGTTATGTGCTATGGTTTGTGTTAGAGGGTAGGGTTAGGTTTACTGGTCACGGTTAGGGTTACGTTTAGGGGGGTAGCATTAGGGTTAGGGTTAGGGTTAAGGGATAGGATTAGGGTTAAGTGTTGGGCTTAGGTTTAGGGTTTAGTGTTAGGTTTATCATTAAGGATTAGGGTTAGAATCAGGGTTAAATGCTTGGGTGCGGGTAATGGTTAGGGTCAGGGTTAAGGTTCACGGATAGGGTTAGTGTTAAGGGTTACGGGTAGGTTTAGGGTTCAGGGTTAGTGTTAGCATTAGGGCTTAAGGTTAGGATTAGGCGGTAGGTTAGATTTAGGGTTAGATCTAGGCATTAGGGTAAGGGCTAGCGTTAGGGTTAAGAGATAGGGTTACGTTTAATGCTTAGGATTAGGGTTAGGATTTGGGGTTAAAGTAAGTGTTAGGGGTTAGGTGTAAGGATCCAAGGTTAGGAATATTTTTGGCTGTAGTGTTAGGGTTAGGGATAAGGGATCCCATTAGCATTAAGGGTCTTCCTTACTGTAGGGTTAAGGGTTAGGCTTAGAGTTAAAGGTTAAGGTTAGGGTCAGTGTTAAGATTTAGGGTGAGGGTTAACGGTTAGGGTAAAGGTTAAGCGTTAGGGTTAGGGATTAGTGATTAGGGTTTTTGGTTAGTGTTAGGGTTAGCGGTTAGGAGTTAGTGTTTTATGAAGGGGTATGCTTAGAATTAGGATTGGGGTTAGAGTTAGGGTGAGGTATAGGGGTTAGGTTTAGGGGTTAGTTTTAGGGTAAAAGGATAGGATTAGTGTTACGGGTTGGGCTTAGGTTTAGGTTTAAAGTTTACTGCTAGGGTTAGGGATAGGGTTCAGCGTTAGCTTTAGGGGTTCTGGTTAGGGTTAGGTGTTAGGTTAGTGTCAGGGTTAGGTCTAGTCGTGAGGGTAAGGTTTAGGGTTAGCTTTAAGAGCTAGGGTTAGGTTTAATGGTTAGGATTAGGATTAGGGTTAAGGGTTAGGGTAAGGCTTAGGGGTTAGGGTGAAGGGTTAGGGTCAAGGGTTAGGATTTTTGTTAGGCATAGCGTTGGGGTTAGAAGTAAGGGTTACTGTCAGTGTTAGGGTTGTAGGTAGGGTTACGGTTAGGGTTAGCGGTTTAGAATTAGGATTAGGGATTAGGTGTCACAGTGATGACTAGGAGATAGGGTTAGAAATATGGGATAGGGGTTGTTCTCAGGAAATGGGTTATGCATTAACGTTAGGATAAGAGGATAAAGTTAGGCGCACGGTGAGGTTTACGTGTTAAGGGGAGAAATAGGAACAGGGTTGGGTGTTATGTTCAGGGTTAGGGTTATCTGTTAAAGGTATTGTTTATGCTTAGCGCACGGGCCCTGTCTGCATTAGGCGGGCGGGGGGAGTTTAGGGGGCTGGGATTGTACCCGGGAACCCACTCTATCATACTCTGGGTATGGGCCCGTGGGTTTCATGCAGGACACAGTGGTAGAGCCTCCTTTCACGCATGGCATGGGAGGATTGCAGGCTTTCTAAACTCTAAGAAAGCAAGAAGTCTGAGAATTAGATTTAGGGTTAGGATTCTGGTTAGGGTTAAGGATGAAGTTTAGTGTTAGGGTGAGGGCTTAGGGTTAGGGATTAGGGTTAGGGTTAAAGGTTACTCTTAGGTTTAACGGTTACACTTTGGTTTAGGGTTGAGGTTTACGGTTAGGGTTAAGATGAGGGGTTAGGGTTTGGTACAGGATTAGGGTTAAGTGTTAGGTTTAGGGTTGAAGATTAGGATTAGGGTTAGGATTAAAGGTTGCGTGAGAGTTAACGCTTAGGGTTAAGGTTAAGAGTTAGGGTTCAGGGTCAGGGTTAGGGTTAGTTTTAGGGTTAGAGTTATGTGCTATGGTTTGTGTTAGAGGTTAGGGTTAGGTTTACTGGTCAAGGTTAGGGTTACGTTTAGGGGTTAGTATTAGGGTTAGGGTTAGGGTTAGGGATAAGGGATAGGATTAGGTTTAAGTGTTGGGCTTAGGGTTAGGGTTTATTGTTAAGGTTAGCATTAAATATTAGTGTTAGGGTCAGGGTTAAATACTTGGGTGCGGGTAATGGTTAGGGTCAGGGTTTAGGTTCACGGATAGGGTTAGTGTTAAGGGTTACGGGTAGGTTTAGGGTTCAGGGTTAGTGTTAGCATTAGGGCTTAAGCTTAGGATTAGGCGGTAGGTTAGATTTAGGGTTAGATCTAGGCGTTAGGGTAAGGGCTAGCGTTAGGGTTAAGAGATAGGTTTAGGTTTAATGCTTAGGATTAGGGTTAGGGTTTGGGGTTAAAGTAAGTGTTAGGGGTTAGGTTTAAGGATCCAAGGTTAGGGTTACTTTTAGCTGTAGTGTTAGGGCTAGGGATAAGAGATCCCATTAGCATTAAGGGTCTTCCTTACTGTAGGGTTAAGGGTTAAGCTTAGAGTTAAAGGTTAAGGTTAGTGTCAGGGTTAAGATTTAGGGTGAGGGTTAACGGTTACGGTAAAGGTTAAGCGTTAGGTTTAGGGATTAGTGATTAGGGTTTTTGGTTAGGGTTAGGGTTAGGGTTAGTGTTAGGGTTAGCGGTTAGGAGTTAGTGTTTTATGAAGGGGTATGATTAGAATTAGGATTGGGGTTAGAGTTAGGGTGAGGTATAGGGGTTAGGTTTCGGGGTTAGCTTTAGGGTAAAAGGATAGGATTAGGGTTACGGGTTGTGCTTAGGCTTAGGGTTAAAGTTTACTGCTTGGGTTAGGGATAGGGTTCAGCGTTAGCTTTAGGGGTTCTGGTTAGGTTTAGGTGTTAGGTTAGTGTCGGGGTTAGGTCTAGTCGTGAAGGTAAGGTTTAGGGTTAGCTTTAAGAGCTAGGGTTAGGTTTAATGGTTAGGATTAGGATTAGGATTAAGGGTTAGGGTAAGGCTTAGGGGTTAGGGTGAAGGTTTAGGGTCAATGGTTAGGGTTTTTGTTAGGCATAGCGTTGGGGTTTGAAGTAAGGGTTACTGTCAGTGTTAGGGTTGTAGGTAGGGTTACGGTTAGGGTTAGCGGTTTAGAATTAGGGTTAGGGATTAGGTGTCACAGTGATGACTAGGAGATAGGGTTAGAATTATGGGATAGGGGTTGTTCTCAGGAAATGGGTTATGCATTAACGTTAGGATAAGAGGTTAAAGTTAGGCGCACGGTGAGGTTTACGTGTTAAGGGGAGAAATAGGAACAGGGTTGGGTGTTATGTTCAGGGTTAGGGTTATCTGTTAAAGGTATTGTTTATGCTTAGCGCACAGGCCCTGTCTGCATTAGGCGGGCGGGGGGAGTTTAGGGGGCTGGGATTGTACCCGGGAACCCACTCTATCATACTCTGGGTATGGGCCCGTGGGTTTCATGCAGGACACAGTGGTAGAGCCTCCTTTCACGCATGGCATGGGAGGATTGCAGGCTTTCTAAACTCTAAGAAAGCAAGAAGTCTGAGAATTAGATTTAGGGTTAGGATTCTGGTTAGGGTTAAGGATGAAGTTTAGTGTTAGGGTGAGGGCTTAGTGTTAGGGATTAGGATTAGGGTTAAAGGTTACTCTTAGGTTTAACGGTTACACTTTGGTTTAGGGTTGAGGTTTACGGTTAGGGTTAAGATGAGGGGTTAGGGTTTGGTACAGGGTTAGGGTTAAGTGTTAGGTTTAGGGTTGAAGATTAGGATTAGGGTTAGGATTAAAGGTTAGCGTGAGAGTTAACGCTTAGGGTTAAGGTTAAGAGTTAGGGTTTAGGGTTAGGGTTAGGGTTAGGTTAGTTTTAGGGTTAGAGTTATGTGCTATGGTTTGTGTTAGAGGTTAGGGTTAGGTTTACTGGTCACGGTTAGGGTTACGTTTAAGGGGTAGCATTAGGGTTAGGGTTAAGGTTAAGGGATAGGATTAGGGTTAAGTGTTGGGCTTAGGGTTAGGGTTTAGTGTTAGGGTTAGCATTAAGGATTAGGGTTAGGGTCAGGGTTAAATGCTTGGGTGCGGGTAATGGTTAGGGTCAGGGTTAAGGTTCACGGATAGGGTTAGTGTTAAGGGTTACGGGTAGGTTTAGGGTTCAGGGTTAGTGTTAGCATTAGGGCTTAAGGTTAGGATTAGGCGGTAGGTTAGATTTAGGGTTAGATCTAGGCGTTAGGGTAAGGGCTAGCGTTAGGGTTAAGAGATAGGGTTAGGTTTAATGCTTAGGATTAGGGTTAGGGTTTGGGGTTAAAGTAAGTGTTAGGGGTTAGGTTTAAGGATCCAAGGTTAGGGTTATTTTTAGCTGTAGTGTTAGGGTTAGGGATAAGGGAACCCATTAGCATTAAGGGTCTTCCTTAAAGTAGGGTTAAGGGTTAGGCTTAGAGTTAAAGGTTAAGGTTAGGGTCAGTGTTAAGATTTAGGGTGAGGGTTAACGGTAAGGGTAAAGGTTAAGCGTTAGGGTTAGGGATTAGTGATTAGGGTTTTTGGTTAGTGTTAGGGTAGCGGTTAGGAGTTAGTGTTTTATGAAGGGGTATGGTTAGAATTAGGATTGGGGTTAGAGTTAGGGTGAGGTATAGGGGTTAGGTTTAGGGGTTACTTTTAGGGTAAAAGGATAGGATTAGGGTTACGGGTTGGGCTTAGGTTTAGGGTTAAAGTTTACTGCTAGGGTTAGGGATAGGGTTCAGGGTTAGCTTTAGGGGTTCTGGTTAGGGTTAGGTGTTAGGTTAGTGTCAGGGTTAGGTCTAGTCGTGAGGGTAAGGTTTAGGGTTAGCTTTAAGAGCTAGGGTTAGGTTTAATGGTTAGGATTAGGATTAGGATTAAGGGTTAGGGTAAGGCATAGGGGTTAGGGTGAAGGGTTAGGGTCAAGGGTTAGGGTTTTTGTTAGGCATGGCGTTGGGGTTAGAAGTAAGGGTTACTGTCAGTGTTAGGGTTGTAGGTAGGGTTACGGTTAGGGTTAGCGGTTTAGAATTAGGGTTAGGGATTAGGTGTCACAGTGATGACTAGGAGATAGGGTTAGAATTATGGGATAGGGGTTGTTCTCAGGAAATGGGTTATGCATTAACGTTAGGATAAGAGGTTAAAGTTAGGCGCACGGTGAGGGTTACGTGTTAAGGGGAGAAATAGGAACAGGGTTGGGTGTTATGTTCAGGGTTAGGGTTATCTCTTAAAGGTATTGTTTATGCTTAGCGCACGGGCCCTGTCTGCATTAGGCGGGTGGGAGGAGTTTAGGGGGCAGGGATTGTACCCGGGAACCCACTCTATCATACTCTGGGTATGGGCCCATGGGTTTCATGCAAGACACAGGGGTAGAGCCTCCTTTCACGCATGGCATGGGAGGATTGCAGGCTTTCTAAACTCTAAGAAAGCAAGAAGTCTGAGAATTAGATTTAGGGTTAGGATTCTGGTTAAGGTTAAGGATGAAGTTTAGTGTTAGGGTGAGGGCTTAGGGTTAGGGATTAGGGTTAGGGTTAAAGGTTACTCTTAGGTTTAACGGTTACACTTTGGTTTAGGGTTGAGGTTTACGGTTAGGGTTAAGATGAGGGGTTAGGGTTTGGTACAGGGTTAGGGTTAAGTGTTAGGTTTAGGGTTGAAGATTAGGATTAGGGTTAGGATTAAAGGTTAGCGTGAGAGTTAACGCTTAGGGTTAAGGTTAAGTGTTAGGGTTTAGGGTTAGGGTTAGGGTTAGTTTTAGGGTTAGAGTTATGTGCTATGGTTTGTGTTAGAGGTTAGGGTTAGGTTTAGTGGTCACGGTTAGGGTTACGTTTAGGGGGTAGCATTAGGGTTAGGGTTAGGGTTAGGGTTAACGGATAGGTTAGGATTAAGTGTTGGGCTTAGGGTTAGGGTTTAGTGTTAGGGTTAGCATTAATGATTAGGGTTAAGGTCAGGGTTAAATGCTTGGGTGCGGGTAATGGTTAGGGTCAGGGTGAAGGTTCACGGATAGGGTTAGTGTTAAGGGTTACGGGTTGGTTTAGGGTTCAGGGTTAGTGTTAGCATTAGGGCTTAAGGTTAGGATTAGGCGGTAGGTTAGATTTAGGGTTAGATCTAGGCGTTAGGGTAACGGCTAGCGTTAGGGTTAAGAGATAGGGTTAGGTTTAATGCTTAGGATTAGGGTTAGGATTTGGGGTTAAAGTAAGTGTTAGGGGTTAGGTTTAAGGATCCAAGGTTAGGGTTATTTTTCGCTGTAGTGTTAGGGTTAGGGATAAGGGATTCCATTAGCATTAAGGGTCTTCCTTACTGTAGGGTTAAGGGTTAGGCTTAGAGTTAAAGGTTAAGGATAGGGTCAGTGTTAAGATTTAGGGTGAGGGTTAACGGTCAGGGTAAAAGTTAAGCGTTAGGGCTAGGGATTAGTGATTAGGGTTTTTGGTTAGTGTTAGGGTTAGCGGTTAGGAGTTAGTGTTTTATGAAGGGGTATGGTTAGAATTAGGATTGGGGTTAGAGTTAGGGTGAGGTATAGGGGTTAGGTTTAGGGGTTAGCTTTAGGGTAAAAGGATAGGATTAGGGTTACGGGTTGGGATTAGGTTTAGGGTTAAAGTTTACTGCTGGGGTTAGGGATAGGGTTCAGGGTTAGCTTTAGGGGTTCTGGTTAGGGTTAGGTGTTAGGTTAGTGTCAGGGTTAGGTCTAGTCGTGAGGGTAAGGTTTAGGGTTAGCTTTAAGAGCTAGGGTTAGGTTTAATGGTTAGGATTAGGATTAGGGTTAAGGGTTAGGGTAAGGCTTAGGGGTTAGGGTGAAGGGTTAGGGTCAAGGGTTAGGGTTTTTGTTAGGCATAGCGTTGGTGTTAGAAGTAAGTGTTACTGTCAGTGTTAGGGTTGTAGGTAGGGTTACGGTTAGGGTTAGCGGTTTAGAATTAGGGTTAGGGATTAGGTGTCACAGTGATGACTAGGAGATAGGGTTAGAATTATGGGATAGGGGTTGTTCTTAGGAAATGGGTTATGCATTAACGTTAGGATAAGAGGTTAAAGTTAGGCGCACGGTGAGGTTTACGTGTTAAGGGGAGAAATAGGAACAGGGTTGGGTGTTATGTTCAGGGTTAGGGTTATCTGTTAAAGGTATTGTTTATGGTTAGCGCACGGGCCCTGTCTGCATTAGGCGGGCGGGGGGAGTTTAGGGGGCTGGGATTGTACCCGGGAACCCACTCTATCATACTCTGGGTATGGGCCCGTGGGTTTCATGCAGGACACAGTGGTAGAGCCTCCTTTCACGCATGGCATGGGAGGATTGCAGGCTTTCTAAACTCTAAGAAAGCAAGAAGTCTGAGAATTAGATTTAGGGTTAGGATTCTGGTTAGGGTTAAGGATGAAGTTTAGTGTTAGGGTGAGGGCTTAGGGTTAGGGAATAGGGTTAGAGTTAAAGGTTACTCTTAGGTTTAACGGTTACACTTTGTTTTGGGTTGAGGTTTACGGTTAGGGTTAAGATGAGCGGTTAGGGTTTGGTACAGGGTTAGGGTTAAGTGTTAGGTTTAGGGTTGAAGATTAGGATTAGGGTTAGGATTAAAGGTTAGCGTGAGAGTTAACGCTTAGGGTTAAGGTTAAGAGTTAGGGTTTAGGGTTAGGGTTAGGGTTAGTTTTAGGGTTAGAGTTATGTGCTATGGTTTGTGTTAGAGGTTAGGGTTAGGTTTACTGGTCACGGTTAGGGTTACGTTTAGGGGTTAGCATTAGTTTTAGGGTTGGGGTTAAGGGATAGGTTTAGGGATAAGTGTTGGGCTTAGGGTTAGGGTTTAGTGTTATGGTTAGCATTAAGGATTAGGGTTAGGGTCAGGGTTAAATGCTTGGGTGCGGGTAATGGTTAGGGTCAGGGTTAAGGTTCACGGATAGGGTTAGTGTTAAGGGTTACGGGTAGGTTTAGGGTTCAGGGTTAGTGTTAGCATTAGTGCTTAAGGTTAGGATTAGGCGGTGGGTTAGATTTAGGGTTAGATCTAGGCGTTAGGGTAAGGGCTAGCGTTAGGGTTAAGAGATAGGGTTAGGTTTAATGCTTAGGATTAGGGTTAGGGTTTGGGGTTAAAGTAAGTGTTAGGGGTTAGGTTTAAGGATCCAAGGTTAGGGTTATTTTTAGCTGTAGTGTTAGGGTTAGGGATAAGGGATCCCATTAGCATTAAGGGTCTTCCTTACTGTAGGGTTAAGGGTTAGGCTTAGAGTTAAAGGTGAAGGTTAGGGTCAGTGTTAAGATTTAGGGTGAGGGTTAACGCTTAGGGTAAAGGTTAAGCATTAGGGTTAGGGATTAGTGATTAGGGTTTTTGGTTAGTGTTAGGGTTAGCGGTTAGGAGTTATTGTTTTATGAAGGGGTATGGTTAGAATTAGGATTGGGGTTAGAGTTAGGGTGAGGTATAGGGGTTAGGTTTAGGGGTTAGTTTTAGGGTAAAAGGATAGGATTAGGGTTACGGGTTGGGCTTAGGTTTAGGGTTAAAGTTCACTGCTAGGGTTAGGGATAGGGTTTAGGGTTAGCTTTAGGGGTTCTGGTTAGGGTTAGGTGTTAGGTTAGTGTCAGGGTTATGTCTAGTCGTGAGGGTAAGGTTTAGGGTTAGCTTTAAGAGCTAGGTTTAGGTTTAATGGTTAGGATTAGGATTAGGGTTAAGGGTTAGGGTAAGGCTTAGGGGTTAGGGTGAAGGGTTAGGGTCAAGGGTTAGGGTTTTTGTTAGGCATAGCGTTGGTGTTAGAAGTAAGGGTTACTGTCAGTGTTAGGGTTGTAGGTAGGGTTACGGTTAGGGTTAGCGGTTTAGAATTAGGGTTAGGGATTAGGTGTCACAGTGATGACTAGGAGATAGGGTTAGAATTATGGGATAGGGGTTGTTCTCAGGAAATGGGTTATGCATTAACGTTAGGATAAGAGGTTAAAGTTAGGCGCACGGTGAGGTTTACGTGTTAAGGGGAGAAATAGGAACAGGGTTGGGTGTTATGTTCAGGGTTAGGGTTATCTGTTAAAGGTATTGTTTATGGTTAGCGCACGGGCCCTGTCTGCATTAGGCGGGCGGGGGGAGTTTAGGGGGCTGGGATTGTACCCGGGAACCCACTCTATCATACTCTGGGTATGGGCCCGTGGGTTTCATGCAGGACACAGTGGTAGAGCCTCCTTTCACGCATGGCATGGGAGGATTGCAGGCTTTCTAAACTCTAAGAAAGCAAGAAGTCTGAGAATTAGATTTAGGGTTAGGATTCTGGTTAGGGTTAAGGATGAAGTTTAGTGTTAGGGTGAGGGCTTAGGGTTAGGGAATAGGGTTAGAGTTAAAGGTTACTCTTAGGTTTAACGGTTACACTTTGTTTAGGGTTGAGGTTTACGGTTAGGGTTAAGATGAGCGGTTAGGGTTTGGTACAGGGTTAGGGTTAAGTGTTAGGTTTAGGGTTGAAGATTAGGATTAGGGTTAGGATTAAAGGTTAGCGTGAGAGTTAACGCTTAGGGTTAAGGTTAAGAGTTAGGGTTTAGGGTTAGGGTTAGGGTTAGTTTTAGGGTTAGAGTTATGTGCTATGGTTTGTGTTAGAGGTTAGGGTTAGGTTTAGTGGTCACGGTTAGGGTTACGTTTAGGGGGTAGCATTAGGGTTAGGGTTAGGGTTAAGGGATAGGATTAGGGATAAGTGTTGGGCTTACGGTTAGGGTTTAGTGTTAGGGTTAGCATTAAGGATTAGGGTTAGGGTCAGGGTTAAATGCTTGGGTGCGGGTAATGGTTAGGGTCAGGGTTAAGGTTCACGGATAGGGTTAGTGTTAAAGGTTACGGGTAGGTTTAGGGTTCAGGGTTAGTGTTAGCATTAGGGCTTAAGGTTAGGATTAGGCGGTAGGTTAGATTTAGGGTTAGATCTAGGCGTTAGGGTAAGGGCTAGCGTTAGGGTTAAGAGATAGGGTTAGGTTTAATGCTTAGGATTAGGGTTAGGGTTTGGGGTTAAAGTAAGTGTTAGGGGTTAGGTTTAAGGATCCAAGGTTAGGGTTATTTTTAGCTGTAGTGTTAGGGTTAGGGATAAGGGATCCCATTAGCATTAAGGGTCTTCCATACTGTAGGGTTAAGGGTTAGGCTTAGAGTTAAAGGTGAAGGTTAGGGTCAGTGTTAAGAATTAGGATGAGGGTTAACGGTTAGGGTAAAGGTTAAGCGTTAGGGTTAGGGATTAGTGATTAGGGTTTTTGGTTAATGTTAGGGTTAGCGGTTAGGAGTTAGTTTTTTATGAAGGGGTATGGTTAGAATTAGGATTGGGGTTAGAGTTAGGGTGAGTTATAGGGGTTAGGTTTAGGGGTTAGTTTTAGGGTAAAAGGATAGGATTAGGGTTACAGGTTGGGCTTAGGTTTAGGGTTAAAGTTTACTGCTAGGGTTAGGGATAGGGTTCAGGGTTAGCTTTAGGGGTTCTGGTTAGGGTTAGGTGTTAGGTTAGTGTCAGGGTTAGGTCTAGTCGTGAGGGTAAGGTTTAGGCTTAGCTTTAAGAGCTAGGGTTAGGTTTAATGGTTAGGATTAGGATTAGGGTTAAGGGTTAGGGTAAGGCTTAGGGGTTAGGGTGAAGGGTTAGGGTCAAGGGTTAGGGTTTTTGTTAGGCATAGCATTGGGGTTAGAAGTAACGGTTACTGTCAGTGTTAGGGTTGTAGGTAGGGTTACGGTTAGGGTTAGCGGTTTAGAATTAGGGTTAGGGATTAGGTGTCACAGTGATGACTAGGAGATAGGGTTAGAATTATGGGATAGGGGTTGTTCTCAGGAAATGGGTTATGCATTAACGTTAGGATAAGAGGTTAAAGTTAGGCGTACGGTGAGGTTTACGTGTTAAGGGGAGAAATAGGAACAGGGTTGGGTGTTATGTTCAGGGTTAGGGTTATCTGTTAAAGGTATTGTTTATGCTTAGCGCACGGGCCCTGTCTGCATTAGGCGGGCGGGGGGAGTTTAGGGGGCTGGGATTGTACCCGGGAACCCACTCTATCATACTCTGGGTATGGGCCCGTGGGTTTCATGCAGGACACAGTGGTAGAGCCTCCTTTCACGCATGGCATGGGAGGATTGCAGGCTTTCTAAACTCTAAGAAAGCAAGAAGTCTGAGAATTAGATTTAGGGTTAGGATTCTGGTTAGGGTTAAGGATGAAGTTTAGTGTTAGGGTGAGGGCTTAGGTTTAGGGATTAGGGTTAGGGTTAAAGGTTACTCTTAGGTTTAACGGATACACTTTGGTTTAGGGTTGAAGTTTACGGTTAGGGTTAAGATGAGGGGTTAGGGTTTGGTACAGGGTTAGGGTTAAGTGTTAGGTTTAGGGTTGAAGATTAGGATTAGGGTTAGGATTAAAGGTTAGCGTGAGAGTTAACGCTTAGTGTTAAGGTTAAGAGTTAGGGTTTAGGGTTAGGGTTAGGGTTAGGGTTAGTTTTAGGGTTAGAGTTATGTGCTATGGTTTGTGTTAGAGGGTAGGGTTAGGTTTACTGGTGACGGTTAGGGTTACGTTTAGGGGGGTAGCATTAGGGTTAGGGTTAGGGTTAAGGGATAGGATTAGGGTTAAGTGTTGGGCTTAGGTTTAGGGTTTAGTGTTAGGTTTATCATTAAGGATTAGGGTTAGAATCAGGGTTAAATGCTTGGGTGCGGGTAATGGTTAGGGTCAGGGTTAAGGTTCACGGATAGGGTTAGTGTTAAGGGTTACGGGTAGGTTTAGGGTTCAGGGTTAGTGTTAGCATTAGGGCTTAAGGTTAGGATTAGGCGGTAGGTTAGATTTAGGGTTAGATCTAGGCATTAGGGTAAGGGCTAGCGTTAGGGTTAAGAGATAGGGTTACGTTTAATGCTTAGGATTAGGGTTAGGATTTGGGGTTAAAGTAAGTGTTAGGGGTTAGGTGTAAGGATCCAAGGTTAGGAATATTTTTGGCTGTAGTGTTAGGGTTAGGGATAAGGGATCCCATTAGCATTAAGGGTCTTCCTTACTGTAGGGTTAAGGGTTAGGCTTAGAGTTAAAGGTTAAGGTTAGGGTCAGTGTTAAGATTTAGGGTGAGGGTTAACGGTTAGGGTAAAGGTTAAGCGTTAGGGTTAGGGATTAGTGATTAGGGTTTTTGGTTAGTGTTAGGGTTAGCGGTTAGGAGTTAGTGTTTTATGAAGGGGTATGCTTAGAATTAGGATTGGGGTTAGAGTTAGGGTGAGGTATAGGGGTTAGGTTTAGGGGTTAGTTTTAGGGTAAAAGGATAGGATTAGGGTTACGGGTTGGGCTTAGGTTTAGGTTTAAAGTTTACTGCTAGGGTTAGGGATAGGGTTCAGCGTTAGCTTTAGGGGTTCTGGTTAGGGTTAGGTGTTAGGTTAGTGTCAGGGTTAGGTCTAGTCGTGAGGGTAAGGTTTAGGGTTAGCTTTAAGAGCTAGGGTTAGGTTTAATGGTTAGGATTAGGATTAGGGTTAAGGGTTAGGGTAAGGCTTAGGGGTTAGGGTGAAGGGTTAGGGTCAAGGGTTAGGATTTTTGTTAGGCATAGCGTTGGGGTTAGAAGTAAGGGTTACTGTCAGTGTTAGGGTTGTAGGTAGGGTTACGGTTAGGGTTAGCGGTTTAGAATTAGGATTAGGGATTAGGTGTCACAGTGATGACTAGGAGATAGGGTTAGAAATATGGGATAGGGGTTGTTCTCAGGAAATGGGTTATGCATTAACGTTAGGATAAGAGGATAAAGTTAGGCGCACGGTGAGGTTTACGTGTTAAGGGGAGAAATAGGAACAGGGTTGGGTGTTATGTTCAGGGTTAGGGTTATCTGTTAAAGGTATTGTTTATGCTTAGCGCACGGGCCCTGTCTGCATTAGGCGGGCGGGGGGAGTTTAGGGGGCTGGGATTGTACCCGGGAACCCACTCTATCATACTCTGGGTATGGGCCCGTGGGTTTCATGCAGGACACAGTGGTAGAGCCTCCTTTCACGCATGGCATGGGAGGATTGCAGGCTTTCTAAACTCTAAGAAAGCAAGAAGTCTGAGAATTAGATTTAGGGTTAGGATTCTGGTTAGGGTTAAGGATGAAGTTTAGTGTTAGGGTGAGGGCTTAGGGTTAGGGATTAGGGTTAGGGTTAAAGGTTACTCTTAGGTTTAACGGTTACACTTTGGTTTAGGGTTGAGGTTTACGGTTAGGGTTAAGATGAGGGGTTAGGGTTTGGTACAGGATTAGGGTTAAGTGTTAGGTTTAGGGTTGAAGATTAGGATTAGGGTTAGGATTAAAGGTTGCGTGAGAGTTAACGCTTAGGGTTAAGGTTAAGAGTTAGGGTTCAGGGTCAGGGTTAGGGTTAGTTTTAGGGTTAGAGTTATGTGCTATGGTTTGTGTTAGAGGTTAGGGTTAGGTTTACTGGTCAAGGTTAGGGTTACGTTTAGGGGTTAGTATTAGGGTTAGGGTTAGGGTTAGGGATAAGGGATAGGATTAGGTTTAAGTGTTGGGCTTAGGGTTAGGGTTTATTGTTAAGGTTAGCATTAAATATTAGTGTTAGGGTCAGGGTTAAATACTTGGGTGCGGGTAATGGTTAGGGTCAGGGTTTAGGTTCACGGATAGGGTTAGTGTTAAGGGTTACGGGTAGGTTTAGGGTTCAGGGTTAGTGTTAGCATTAGGGCTTAAGCTTAGGATTAGGCGGTAGGTTAGATTTAGGGTTAGATCTAGGCGTTAGGGTAAGGGCTAGCGTTAGGGTTAAGAGATAGGTTTAGGTTTAATGCTTAGGATTAGGGTTAGGGTTTGGGGTTAAAGTAAGTGTTAGGGGTTAGGTTTAAGGATCCAAGGTTAGGGTTACTTTTAGCTGTAGTGTTAGGGCTAGGGATAAGAGATCCCATTAGCATTAAGGGTCTTCCTTACTGTAGGGTTAAGGGTTAAGCTTAGAGTTAAAGGTTAAGGTTAGTGTCAGGGTTAAGATTTAGGGTGAGGGTTAACGGTTACGGTAAAGGTTAAGCGTTAGGTTTAGGGATTAGTGATTAGGGTTTTTGGTTAGGGTTAGGGTTAGGGTTAGTGTTAGGGTTAGCGGTTAGGAGTTAGTGTTTTATGAAGGGGTATGGTTAGAATTAGGATTGGGGTTAGAGTTAGGGTGAGGTATAGGGGTTAGGTTTCGGGGTTAGCTTTAGGGTAAAAGGATAGGATTAGGGTTACGGGTTGTGCTTAGGCTTAGGGTTAAAGTTTACTGCTTGGGTTAGGGATAGGGTTCAGCGTTAGCTTTAGGGGTTCTGGTTAGGTTTAGGTGTTAGGTTAGTGTCGGGGTTAGGTCTAGTCGTGAAGGTAAGGTTTAGGGTTAGCTTTAAGAGCTAGGGTTAGGTTTAATGGTTAGGATTAGGATTAGGATTAAGGGTTAGGGTAAGGCTTAGGGGTTAGGGTGAAGGTTTAGGGTCAATGGTTAGGGTTTTTGTTAGGCATAGCGTTGGGGTTTGAAGTAAGGGTTACTGTCAGTGTTAGGGTTGTAGGTAGGGTTACGGTTAGGGTTAGCGGTTTAGAATTAGGGTTAGGGATTAGGTGTCACAATGATGACTAGGAGATAGGGTTAGAATTATGGGATAGGGGTTGTTCTCAGGAAATGGGTTATGCATTAACGTTAGGATAAGAGGTTAAAGTTAGGCGCACGGTGAGGTTTACGTGTTAAGGGGAGAAATAGGAACAGGGTTGGGTGTTATGTTCAGGGTTAGGGTTATCTGTTAAAGGTATTGTTTATGCTTAGCGCACGGGCCCTGTCTGCATTAGGCGGGCGGGGGGAGTTTAGGGGGCTGGGATTGTACCCGGGAACCCACTCTATCATACTCTGGGTATGGGCCCGTGGGTTTCATGCAGGACACAGTGGTAGAGCCTCCTTTCACGCATGGCATGGGAGGATTGCAGGCTTTCTAAACTCTAAGAAAGCAAGAAGTCTGAGAATTAGATTTAGGGTTAGGATTCTGGTTAGGGTTAAGGATGAAGTTTAGTGTTAGGGTGAGGGCTTAGTGTTAGGGATTAGGATTAGGGTTAAAGGTTACTCTTAGGTTTAACGGTTACACTTTGGTTTAGGGTTGAGGTTTACGGTTAGGGTTAAGATGAGGGGTTAGGGTTTGGTACAGGGTTAGGGTTAAGTGTTAGGTTTAGGGTTGAAGATTAGGATTAGGGTTAGGATTAAAGGTTAGCGTGAGAGTTAACGCTTAGGGTTAAGGTTAAGAGTTAGGGTTTAGGGTTAGGGTTAGGGTTAGGTTAGTTTTAGGGTTAGAGTTATGTGCTATGGTTTGTGTTAGAGGTTAGGGTTAGGTTTACTGGTCACGGTTAGGGTTACGTTTAAGGGGTAGCATTAGGGTTAGGGTTAAGGTTAAGGGATAGGATTAGGGTTAAGTGTTGGGCTTAGGGTTAGGGTTTAGTGTTAGGGTTAGCATTAAGGATTAGGGTTAGGGTCAGGGTTAAATGCTTGGGTGCGGGTAATGGTTAGGGTCAGGGTTAAGGTTCACGGATAGGGTTAGTGTTAAGGGTTACGGGTAGGTTTAGGGTTCAGGGTTAGTGTTAGCATTAGGGCTTAAGGTTAGGATTAGGCGGTAGGTTAGATTTAGGGTTAGATCTAGGCGTTAGGGTAAGGGCTAGCGTTAGGGTTAAGAGATAGGGTTAGGTTTAATGCTTAGGATTAGGGTTAGGGTTTGGGGTTAAAGTAAGTGTTAGGGGTTAGGTTTAAGGATCCAAGGTTAGGGTTATTTTTAGCTGTAGTGTTAGGGTTAGGGATAAGGGAACCCATTAGCATTAAGGGTCTTCCTTAAAGTAGGGTTAAGGGTTAGGCTTAGAGTTAAAGGTTAAGGTTAGGGTCAGTGTTAAGATTTAGGGTGAGGGTTAACGGTAAGGGTAAAGGTTAAGCGTTAGGGTTAGGGATTAGTGATTAGGGTTTTTGGTTAGTGTTAGGGTAGCGGTTAGGAGTTAGTGTTTTATGAAGGGGTATGGTTAGAATTAGGATTGGGGTTAGAGTTAGGGTGAGGTATAGGGGTTAGGTTTAGGGGTTACTTTTAGGGTAAAAGGATAGGATTAGGGTTACGGGTTGGGCTTAGGTTTAGGGTTAAAGTTTACTGCTAGGGTTAGGGATAGGGTTCAGGGTTAGCTTTAGGGGTTCTGGTTAGGGTTAGGTGTTAGGTTAGTGTCAGGGTTAGGTCTAGTCGTGAGGGTAAGGTTTAGGGTTAGCTTTAAGAGCTAGGGTTAGGTTTAATGGTTAGGATTAGGATTAGGATTAAGGGTTAGGGTAAGGCATAGGGGTTAGGGTGAAGGGTTAGGGTCAAGGGTTAGGGTTTTTGTTAGGCATGGCGTTGGGGTTAGAAGTAAGGGTTACTGTCAGTGTTAGGGTTGTAGGTAGGGTTACGGTTAGGGTTAGCGGTTTAGAATTAGGGTTAGGGATTAGGTGTCACAGTGATGACTAGGAGATAGGGTTAGAATTATGGGATAGGGGTTGTTCTCAGGAAATGGGTTATGCATTAACGTTAGGATAAGAGGTTAAAGTTAGGCGCACGGTGAGGGTTACGTGTTAAGGGGAGAAATAGGAACAGGGTTGGGTGTTATGTTCAGGGTTAGGGTTATCTCTTAAAGGTATTGTTTATGCTTAGCGCACGGGCCCTGTCTGCATTAGGCGGGTGGGAGGAGTTTAGGGGGCAGGGATTGTACCCGGGAACCCACTCTATCATACTCTGGGTATGGGCCCATGGGTTTCATGCAAGACACAGGGGTAGAGCCTCCTTTCACGCATGGCATGGGAGGATTGCAGGCTTTCTAAACTCTAAGAAAGCAAGAAGTCTGAGAATTAGATTTAGGGTTAGGATTCTGGTTAAGGTTAAGGATGAAGTTTAGTGTTAGGGTGAGGGCTTAGGGTTAGGGATTAGGGTTAGGGTTAAAGGTTACTCTTAGGTTTAACGGTTACACTTTGGTTTAGGGTTGAGGTTTACGGTTAGGGTTAAGATGAGGGGTTAGGGTTTGGTACAGGGTTAGGGTTAAGTGTTAGGTTTAGGGTTGAAGATTAGGATTAGGGTTAGGATTAAAGGTTAGCGTGAGAGTTAACGCTTAGGGTTAAGGTTAAGTGTTAGGGTTTAGGGTTAGGGTTAGGGTTAGTTTTAGGGTTAGAGTTATGTGCTATGGTTTGTGTTAGAGGTTAGGGTTAGGTTTAGTGGTCACGGTTAGGGTTACGTTTAGGGGGTAGCATTAGGGTTAGGGTTAGGGTTAGGGTTAACGGATAGGTTAGGATTAAGTGTTGGGCTTAGGGTTAGGGTTTAGTGTTAGGGTTAGCATTAATGATTAGGGTTAAGGTCAGGGTTAAATGCTTGGGTGCGGGTAATGGTTAGGGTCAGGGTGAAGGTTCACGGATAGGGTTAGTGTTAAGGGTTACGGGTAGGTTTAGGGTTCAGGGTTAGTGTTAGCATTAGGGCTTAAGGTTAGGATTAGGCGGTAGGTTAGATTTAGGGTTAGATCTAGGCGTTAGGGTAACGGCTAGCGTTAGGGTTAAGAGATAGGGTTAGGTTTAATGCTTAGGATTAGGGTTAGGATTTGGGGTTAAAGTAAGTGTTAGGGGTTAGGTTTAAGGATCCAAGGTTAGGGTTATTTTTCGCTGTAGTGTTAGGGTTAGGGATAAGGGATCCCATTAGCATTAAGGGTCTTCCTTACTGTAGGGTTAAGGGTTAGGCTTAGAGTTAAAGGTTAAGGATAGGGTCAGTGTTAAGATTTAGGGTGAGGGTTAACGGTCAGGGTAAAAGTTAAGCGTTAGGGCTAGGGATTAGTGATTAGGGTTTTTGGTTAGTGTTAGGGTTAGCGGTTAGGAGTTAGTGTTTTATGAAGGGGTATGGTTAGAATTAGGATTGGGGTTAGAGTTAGGGTGAGGTATAGGGGTTAGGTTTAGGGGTTAGCTTTAGGGTAAAAGGATAGGATTAGGGTTACGGGTTGGGATTAGGTTTAGGGTTAAAGTTTACTGCTGGGGTTAGGGATAGGGTTCAGGGTTAGCTTTAGGGGTTCTGGTTAGGGTTAGGTGTTAGGTTAGTGTCAGGGTTAGGTCTAGTCGTGAGGGTAAGGTTTAGGGTTAGCTTTAAGAGCTAGGGTTAGGTTTAATGGTTAGGATTAGGATTAGGGTTAAGGGTTAGGGTAAGGCTTAGGGGTTAGGGTGAAGGGTTAGGGTCAAGGGTTAGGGTTTTTGTTAGGCATAGCGTTGGTGTTAGAAGTAAGTGTTACTGTCAGTGTTAGGGTTGTAGGTAGGGTTACGGTTAGGGTTAGCGGTTTAGAATTAGGGTTAGGGATTAGGTGTCACAGTGATGACTAGGAGATAGGGTTAGAATTATGGGATAGGGGTTGTTCTTAGGAAATGGGTTATGCATTAACGTTAGGATAAGAGGTTAAAGTTAGGCGCACGGTGAGGTTTACGTGTTAAGGGGAGAAATAGGAACAGGGTTGGGTGTTATGTTCAGGGTTAGGGTTATCTGTTAAAGGTATTGTTTATGGTTAGCGCACGGGCCCTGTCTGCATTAGGCGGGCGGGGGGAGTTTAGGGGGCTGGGATTGTACCCGGGAACCCACTCTATCATACTCTGGGTATGGGCCCGTGGGTTTCATGCAGGACACAGTGGTAGAGCCTCCTTTCACGCATGGCATGGGAGGATTGCAGGCTTTCTAAACTCTAAGAAAGCAAGAAGTCTGAGAATTAGATTTAGGGTTAGGATTCTGGTTAGGGTTAAGGATGAAGTTTAGTGTTAGGGTGAGGGCTTAGGGTTAGGGAATAGGGTTAGAGTTAAAGGTTACTCTTAGGTTTAACGGTTACACTTTGTTTTGGGTTGAGGTTTACGGTTAGGGTTAAGATGAGCGGTTAGGGTTTGGTACAGGGTTAGGGTTAAGTGTTAGGTTTAGGGTTGAAGATTAGGATTAGGGTTAGGATTAAAGGTTAGCGTGAGAGTTAACGCTTAGGGTTAAGGTTAAGAGTTAGGGTTTAGGGTTAGGGTTAGGGTTAGTTTTAGGGTTAGAGTTATGTGCTATGGTTTGTGTTAGAGGTTAGGGTTAGGTTTACTGGTCACGGTTAGGGTTACGTTTAGGGGTTAGCATTAGTTTTAGGGTTGGGGTTAAGGGATAGGTTTAGGGATAAGTGTTGGGCTTAGGGTTAGGGTTTAGTGTTATGGTTAGCATTAAGGATTAGGGTTAGGGTCAGGGTTAAATGCTTGGGTGCGGGTAATGGTTAGGGTCAGGGTTAAGGTTCACGGATAGGGTTAGTGTTAAGGGTTACGGGTAGGTTTAGGGTTCAGGGTTAGTGTTAGCATTAGTGCTTAAGGTTAGGATTAGGCGGTGGGTTAGATTTAGGGTTAGATCTAGGCGTTAGGGTAAGGGCTAGCGTTAGGGTTAAGAGATAGGGTTAGGTTTAATGCTTAGGATTAGGGTTAGGGTTTGGGGTTAAAGTAAGTGTTAGGGGTTAGGTTTAAGGATCCAAGGTTAGGGTTATTTTTAGCTGTAGTGTTAGGGTTAGGGATAAGGGATCCCATTAGCATTAAGGGTCTTCCTTACTGTAGGGTTAAGGGTTAGGCTTAGAGTTAAAGGTGAAGGTTAGGGTCAGTGTTAAGATTTAGGGTGAGGGTTAACGCTTAGGGTAAAGGTTAAGCATTAGGGTTAGGGATTAGTGATTAGGGTTTTTGGTTAGTGTTAGGGTTAGCGGTTAGGAGTTATTGTTTTATGAAGGGGTATGGTTAGAATTAGGATTGGGGTTAGAGTTAGGGTGAGGTATAGGGGTTAGGTTTAGGGGTTAGTTTTAGGGTAAAAGGATAGGATTAGGGTTACGGGTTGGGCTTAGGTTTAGGGTTAAAGTTTACTGCTAGGGTTAGGGATAGGGTTCAGGGTTAGTTTTAGGGGTTCTGGTTAGGGTTAGGTGTTAGGTTAGTGTCAGGGTTAGGTCTAGTCGTGAGGGTAAGGTTTAGGGTTAGCTTTAAGAGCTAGAGTTAGGTTTAATGGTTAGGATTAGGATTAGGGTTAAGGGTTAGGGTAAGGGTTAGGGGTTAGGGTGAAGGGTTAGGGTCAAGGGTTAGGGTTTTTGTTAGGCATAGCGTTGGGGTTAGAAGTAAGGGTTACTGTCAGTGTTAGGGTTGTAGGTAGGGTTACGGTTAGGGTTAGCGGTTTAGAATTAGGGTTAGGGATTAGGTGTCACAGTGATGACTAGGAGATAGGGTTAGAATTATGGGATAGGGGTTGTTCTCAGGAAATGCGTTATGCATTAACGTTAGGATAAGAGGTTAAAGTTAGGCGCACGGTGAGGTTTACGTGTTAAGGGGAGAAATAGGAAAAGGGTTAGGTGTTATGTTCAGGGTTAGGGTTATCTGTTAAAGGTATTGTTTATGCTTAGCGCACGGGCCCTGTCTGCATTAGGCGGGCGGGGGGAGTTTAGGGGGCTGGGATTGTACCCGGGAACCCACTCTATCATACTCTGGGTATGGGCCCGTGGGTTTCATGCAGGACACAGTGGTAGAGCCTCCTTTCACGCATGTCATGGGAGGATTGGAGGCTTTCTAAACTCTAAGAAAGCAAGAAGTCTGAGAATTAGATTTAGGGTTAGGATTCTGGTTAGGGTTAAGGATGAAGTTTAGTGTTAGGATGAGGGCTTAGGGTTAGGGATTAGGGTTAGGGTTAAAGGTTACTCTTAGGTTTAACGGTTACACTTTGGTTTAGGGTTGAGGTTTACGGTTAGGGTTAAGATGAGGGGTTACGGTTTGGTACAGGGTTAGGATTAAGTATTAGGTTTAGGGTTGAAGATTAGGATTAGGGTTAGGATTAAAGGTTAGCGTGGGAGTTAACCCTTAGGGTTAAGGATAAGAGTTAGGGTTTAGGGTTAGGGTTAGGGTTAGTTTTAGGGTTAGAGTTATGTGCTATGGTTTGTGTTAGAGGTTAGGGTTAGGTTTACTGGTCACGGTTAGGGTTACGTTTAGGGGTTAGCATTAGTTTTAGGGTTGGGGTTAAGGGATAGGTTTAGGGATAAGTGTTGGGCTTAGGGTTAGGGTTTAGTGTTATGGTTAGCATTAAGGATTAGGGTTAGGGTCAGGGTTAAATGCTTGGGTGCGGGTAATGGTTAGGGTCAGGGTTAAGGTTCACGGATAGGGTTAGTGTTAAGGGTTACGGGTAGGTTTAGGGTTCAGGGTTAGTGTTAGCATTAGTGCTTAAGGTTAGGATTAGGCGGTGGGTTAGATTTAGGGTTAGATCTAGGCGTTAGGGTAAGGGCTAGCGTTAGGGTTAAGAGATAGGGTTAGGTTTAATGCTTAGGATTAGGGTTAGGGTTTGGGGTTAAAGTAAGTGTTAGGGGTTAGGTTTAAGGATCCAAGGTTAGGGTTATTTTTAGCTGTAGTGTTAGGGTTAGGGATAAGGGATCCCATTAGCATTAAGGGTCTTCCTTACTGTAGGGTTAAGGGTTAGGCTTAGAGTTAAAGGTGAAGGTTAGGGTCAGTGTTAAGATTTAGGGTGAGGGTTAACGCTTAGGGTAAAGGTTAAGCATTAGGGTTAGGGATTAGTGATTAGGGTTTTTGGTTAGTGTTATGGTTAGCGGTTAGGAGTTATTGTTTTATGAAGGGGTATGGTTAGAATTAGGATTGGGGTTAGAGTTAGGGTGAGGTATAGGGGTTAGGTTTAGGGGTTAGTTTTAGGGTAAAAGGATAGGATTAGGGTTACGGGTTGGGCTTAGGTTTAGGGTTAAAGTTCACTGCTAGGGTTAGGGATAGGGTTTAGGGTTAGCTTTAGGGGTTCTGGTTAGGGTTAGGTGTTAGGTTAGTGTCAGGGTTATGTCTAGTCGTGAGGGTAAGGTTTAGGGTTAGCTTTAAGAGCTAGGTTTAGGTTTAATGGTTAGGATTAGGATTAGGGTTAAGGGTTAGGGTAAGGCTTAGGGGTTAGGGTGAAGGGTTAGGGTCAAGGGTTAGGGTTTTTGTTAGGCATAGCGTTGGGGTTAGAAGTAAGGGTTACTGTCAGTGTTAGGGTTGTAGGTAGGGTTACGGTTAGGGTTAGCGGTTTAGAATTAGGGTTAGGGATTAGGTGTCACAGTGATGACTAGGAGATAGGGTTAGAATTATGGGATAGGGGTTGTTCTCAGGAAATGGGTTATGCATTAACGTTAGGATAAGAGGTTAAAGTTAGGCGCACGGTGAGGTTTACGTGTTAAGGGGAGAAATAGGAACAGGGTTGGGTGTTATGTTCAGGGTTAGGGTTATCTGTTAAAGGTATTGTTTATGGTTAGCGCACGGGCCCTGTCTGCATTAGGCGGGCGGGGGGAGTTTAGGGGGCTGGGATTGTACCCGGGAACCCACTCTATCATACTCTGGGTATGGGCCCGTGGGTTTCATGCAGGACACAGTGGTAGAGCCTCCTTTCACGCATGGCATGGGAGGATTGCAGGCTTTCTAAACTCTAAGAAAGCAAGAAGTCTGAGAATTAGATTTAGGGTTAGGATTCTGGTTAGGGTTAAGGATGAAGTTTAGTGTTAGGGTGAGGGCTTAGGGTTAGGGAATAGGGTTAGAGTTAAAGGTTACTCTTAGGTTTAACGGTTACACTTTGTTTAGGGTTGAGGTTTACGGTTAGGGTTAAGATGAGCGGTTAGGGTTTGGTACAGGGTTAGGGTTAAGTGTTAGGTTTAGGGTTGAAGATTAGGATTAGGGTTAGGATTAAAGGTTAGCGTGAGAGTTAACGCTTAGGGTTAAGGTTAAGAGTTAGGGTTTAGGGTTAGGGTTAGGGTTAGTTTTAGGGTTAGAGTTATGTGCTATGGTTTGTGTTAGAGGTTAGGGTTAGGTTTAGTGGTCACGGTTAGGGTTACGTTTAGGGGGTAGCATTAGGGTTAGGGTTAGGGTTAAGGGATAGGATTAGGGATAAGTGTTGGGCTTACGGTTAGGGTTTAGTGTTAGGGTTAGCATTAAGGATTAGGGTTAGGGTCAGGGTTAAATGCTTGGGTGCGGGTAATGGTTAGGGTCAGGGTTAAGGTTCACGGATAGGGTTAGTGTTAAAGGTTACGGGTAAGTTTAGGGTTCAGGGTTAGTGTTAGCATTAGGGCTTAAGGTTAGGATTAGGCGGTAGGTTAGATTTAGGGTTAGATCTAGGCGTTAGGGTAAGGGCTAGCGTTAGGGTTAAGAGATAGGGTTAGGTTTAATGCTTAGGATTAGGGTTAGGGTTTGGGGTTAAAGTAAGTGTTAGGGGTTAGGTTTAAGGATCCAAGGTTAGGGTTATTTTTAGCTGTAGTGTTAGGGTTAGGGATAAGGGATCCCATTAGCATTAAGGGTCTTCCATACTGTAGGGTTAAGGGTTAGGCTTAGAGTTAAAGGTGAAGGTTAGGGTCAGTGTTAAGAATTAGGATGAGGGTTAACGGTTAGGGTAAAGGTTAAGCGTTAGGGTTAGGGATTAGTGATTAGGGTTTTTGGTTAATGTTAGGGTTAGCGGTTAGGAGTTAGTTTTTTATGAAGGGGTATGGTTAGAATTAGGATTGGGGTTAGAGTTAGGGTGAGTTATAGGGGTTAGGTTTAGGGGTTAGTTTTAGGGTAAAAGGATAGGATTAGGGTTACAGGTTGGGCTTAGGTTTAGGGTTAAAGTTTACTGCTAGGGTTAGGGATAGGGTTCAGGGTTAGCTTTAGGGGTTCTGGTTAGGGTTAGGTGTTAGGTTAGTGTGAGGGTTAGGTCTAGTCGTGAGGGTAAGGTTTAGGCTTAGCTTTAAGAGCTAGGGTTAGGTTTAATGGTTAGGATTAGGATTAGGGTTAAGGGTTAGGGTAAGGCTTAGGGGTTAGGGTGAAGGGTTAGGGTCAAGGGTTAGGGTTTTTGTTAGGCATAGCATTGGGGTTAGAAGTAACGGTTACTGTCAGTGTTAGGGTTGTAGGTAGGGTTACGGTTAGGTTTAGCGGTTTAGAATTAGGGTTAGGGATTAGGTGTCACAGTGATGACTAGGAGATAGGGTTAGAATTATGGGATAGGGGTTGTTCTCAGGAAATGGGTTATGCATTAACGTTAGGATAAGAGGTTAAAGTTAGGCGTACGGTGAGGTTTACGTGTTAAGGGGAGAAATAGGAACAGGGTTGGGTGTTATGTTCAGGGTTAGGGTTATCTGTTAAAGGTATTGTTTATGCTTAGCGCACGGGCCCTGTCTGCATTAGGCGGGCGGGGGGAGTTTAGGGGGCTGGGATTGTACCCGGGAACCCACTCTATCATACTCTGGGTATGGGCCTGTGGGTTTCATGCAGGACACAGTGGTAGAGCCTCCTTTCACGCATGACATGGGAGGATTGCAGGCTTTCTAAACTCTAAGAAAGCAAGAAGTCTGAGAATTAGATTTAGGGTTAGGATTCTGGTTAGGTTTAAGGATGAAGTTTAGTTTTAGGGTGAGGGCTTAGTGTTAGGGAATAGGGTTAGGGTTAAAGGTTACTCTTAGGTTTAACGGTTACACTTGGGTTTAGGGTTGAGGCTTACGGTTAGGGTTAAGATGAGGGGTTAGGGTTTGGTACAGGGTTAGGGTTAAGTGTTAGGTTTAGGGTTGAAGATTAGGATTAGGGTTAGGATTAAAGGTTAGCGTGAGAGTTAACGCTTAGGGTTAAGGTTAAGAGTTAGGGTTTAGGGTTAGGGATAGGGTTAGTTTTAGGGTTAGAGTTAAGTGCTATGGTTTGTGTTAGAGGTTAGCGTTAGGTTTACTGGTCACGGTTAGGGTTACGTTTAGGGGTTAGCATTAGTTTTAGGGTTGGGGTTAAGGGATAGGTTTACGGATAAGTGTTGGGCTTAGGGTTAGGGTTTAGTGTTAGGGTTAGCATTAAGGATTAGGGTTAGAATCAGGGTTAAATGCTTGGGTGCGGGTAATGGTTAGGGTCAGGGTTAAGGTTCACGGATAGGGTTAGTGTTAAGGGTTACGGATAGGTTTAGGGTTCAGGGTTAGTGTTAGCATTAGTGCTTAAGGTTAGGATTAGGCGGTAGGTTAGATTTAGGGTTAGATCTAGGCGTTAGGGTAAGGGCTAGCGTTAGGGTTAAGAGATAGGGTTAGGTTTAATGCTTAGAATTAGGGTTAGGGTTTGGGGTTAAAGTAAGTGTTAGGGGTTAGGTTTAAGGATCCAAGGTTAGGGTTATTTTTAGCTGTAGTGTTAGGGTTACGGATAAGGGATCCCATTAGCATTAAGGGTCTTCCTTACTGTAGGGTTAAGGGTTAGGCTTAGAGTTAAAGGTTAAGGTTAGGGTCAGTGTTAAGATTTAGGGTGAGGGTTAACGCTTAGGGTAAAGGTTAAGCGTTAGGGTTAGGGATTAGTGATTAGGGTTTTTGGTTAGTGTTAGGGTTAGCGGTTAGGAGTTAGTGTTTTATGAAGGGGTATGGTTAGAATTAGGATTGGGGTTAGAGTTAGGGTGAGGTATAGGGGTTAGGTTTAGGGGTTAGTTTTAGGGTAAAAGGATAGGATTAGGTTTACGGGTTGGGCTTAGGTTTAGGGTTAAAGTTTACTGCTAGGGTTAGGGATAGGGTTCAGCGTTAGCTTTAGGGGTTCTGGTTAGGGGTAGGTGTTAGGTTAGTGTCAGGGTTAGGTCTAGTCGTGAGGGTAAGGTTTAGGCTTAGCTTTAAGAGCTAGGGTTAGGTTTAATGGTTAGGATTAGGATTAGGGTTAAGGGTTAGGGTAAGGCTTAGGGGTTAGGGTGAAGGGTTAGGGTCAAGGGCTAGGGTTTTTGTTAGGCATAGCGTTGGGGTTAGAAGTAAGGGTTACTGTCAGTGTTAGGGTTGTAGGTAGGGTTACGGTTAGGGTTAGCGGTTTAGAATTAGGGTTAGGGATTAGGTGTCACAGTGATGACTAGGAGATAGGGTTAGAATTATGGGATAGGGGTTGTTCTCAGGGAATGGGTTATGCATTAACGTTAGGATAAGAGGTTAAAGTTAGGCGCACGGTGAGGTTTACGTGTTAAGGGGAGAAATAGGAACAGGGTTGGGTGTTATGTTCAGGGTTAGGGTTATCTGTTAAAGGTATTGTTTATGCTTAGCGCACGGGCCCTGTCTGCATTAGGCGGGCGGGGGGAGTTTAGGGGGCTGGGATTGTACCCGGGAACCCACTCTATCATACTCTGTGTATGGGCCCGTGGGTTTCATGCAGGACACAGTGGTAGAGCCTCCTTTCACGCATGGCATGGGAGGATTGCAGGCTTTCTAAACTCTAAGAAAGCAAGAAGTCTGAGAATTAGATTTAGGGTTAGGATTCTGGTTAGGGTTAAGGATGAAGTTTAGTGTTAGGGTGAGGGCTTAGGGTTAGGGAATAGGGTTAGGGTTAAAGGTTACTCTTAGGTTTAACGGTTACACTTTGGTTTAGGGTTGAGGTTTACGGTTAGGGTTAAGATGAGGGGTTAGGGTTTGGTACAGGGTTAGGGTTAAGTGTTAGATTTAGGGTTGAAGATTAGGATTAGGGTTAGGATTAAAGGTTAGCGTGAGAGTTAACGCTTAGGGTTAAGGTTAAGAGTTAGGGTTTAGGGTTAGGGTTAGGGTTAGTTTTAGGGTTAGAGTTATGTGCTATGGTTTGTGTTAGAGGTTAGGGTTAGGTTTACTGGTCACGGTTAGGGTTATGTTTAGGGGGTAGCATTAGGGTTAGGGTTAGGGTTAAGGGATAGGATTAGGGTTAAGTGTTGGGCTTAGGGTTAGGGTTTAGTGTTAGGGTTAGCATTAAGGATTAGGGTTAGGGTCAGGGTTAAATGTTTGGGTGTGGGTAATGGTTAGGGTCAGGGTTTAGGTTCACGGATAGGGTTAGTGTTAAGGGTTACGGGTAGGTTTAGGGTTCAGGGTTAGAGTTAGCATTAGGGCTTAAGGTTAGGATTAGGCGGTAGGTTAGATTTAGGGTTAGATCTAGGCGTTAGGGTAAGGACTAGCGTTAGGGTTAAGAGATAGGGTTAGGTTTAATGCTTAGGATTAGGGTTAGGGTTTGGGGTTAAAGTAAGTGTTAGGGGTTAGGTTTAAGGACCCAAGGTTAGGATTATTTTTAGCTGTAGTGTTAGGGTTAGGGATAAGGGATCCCATTAGCATTAAGGGTCTTCCTTACTGTACGGTTAAGGGTTAGGCTTAGAGTTAAACGTTAAGGTTAGGGTCAGTGTTAAGATTTAGGGTGAGGGTTAATGGTTAGGGTAAAGGTTAAGCGTTAGGGTTAGAGATTAGTGATTAGGGTTTTTGGTTAGTGTTAGGGTTAGCGGTTAGGAGTTAGTGTTTTATGAAGAGGTATGGTTAGAATTAGGATTGGGGTTAGAGTTAGGGTGAGGTATAGGGGTTAGGTTTAGGGGTTAGTTTTAGGGTAAAAGGATAGGATTAGTGTTACAGGTTGGGCTTAGGTTTAGGGTTAAAGTTTACTGCTAGGGTTAGGGATAGGGTTCAGGGTTAGTTTTAGGGGTTCTGGTTAGGGTTAGGTGTTAGGTTTGTGTCAGGGTTAGGTCTAGTCGTGAGGGTAAGGTTTAGGGTTAGCTTTAAGAGCTAGAGTTAGGTTTAATGGTTAGGATTAGGATTAGGGTTAAGGGTTAGGGTAAGGGTTAGGGGTTAGGGTGAAGGGTTAGGGTCAAGGGTTAGGGTTTTTGTTAGGCATAGCGTTGGGGTTAGAAGTAAGGGTTACTGTCAGTGTTAGGGTTGTAGGTAGGGTTACGGTTAGGGTTAGCGGTTTAGAATTAGGGTTAGGGATTAGGTGTCACAGTGATGACTAGGAGATAGGGTTAGAATTATGGGATAGGGGTTGTTCTCAGGAAATGGGTTATGCATTAACGTTAGGATAAGAGGTTAAAGTTAGGCGCACGGTGAGGTTTACGTGTTAAGGGGAGAAATAGGAAAAGGGTTAGGTGTTATGTTCAGGGTTAGGGTTATCTGTTAAAGGTATTGTTTATGCTTAGCGCACGGGCCCTGTCTGCATTAGGCGGGCAGGGGGAGTTTAGGGGGCTGGGATTGTACCCGGGAACCCACTCTATCATACTCTGGGTATGGGCCCGTGGGTTTCATGCAGGACACAGTGGTAGAGCCTCCTTTCACGCATGGCATGGGAGGATTGCAGGCTTTCTAAACTCTAAGAAAGCAAGAAGTCTGAGAATTAGATTTAGGGTTAGGATTCTGGTTAGGGTTAAGGATGAAGTTTAGTGTTAGGATGAGGGCTTAGGGTTAGGGATTAGGGTTAGGGTTAAAGGTTACTCTTAGGTTTAACGGTTACACTTTGGTTTAGGGTTGAGGTTTACGGTTAGGGTTAAGATGAGGGGTTACGGTTTGGTACAGGGTTAGGATTAAGTATTAGGTTTAGGGTTGAAGATTAGGATTAGGGTTAGGATTAAAGGTTAGCGTGAGAGTTAACCCTTAGGGTTAAGGATAAGAGTTAGGGTTTAGGGTTAGGGTTAGGGTTAGTTTTAGGGTTAGAGTTATGTGCTATGGTTTGTGTTAGAGGTTAGGGTTAGGTTTACTGGTCACGGTTAGGGTTACGTTTAGGGGGTAGTATTAGGGTTAGGGTTAGGGTTAAGGGATAGGATTAGGGATAAGTGTTGGGCTTAGGGTTAGGGTTTAGTGTTAGGGTTAGCATTAAGGATTAGGGTTAGTGTCAGGGTTAAATGCTTAGGTGCGTGTAACGGTTAGGGTCAGGGTTAAGGTTCACGGATAGGGTTAGTGTTAAGGGTTACGGGTAGGTTTATGGTTCAGGGTTAGTGTTAGCATTAGGGCTTAAGATTAGGATTAGGCGGTAGGTTAGATTTAAGGTTAGATCTAGGTGTTAGGGTAAGGGCTAGCGTTAGGGTTAAGAGATAGGGTTAGGTTTAATGCTTAGGATTAGGGTTAGGGTTTGGGGTTAAAGTAAGTGTTAGGGGTTAGGTTTAAGGATCCAAGGTTAGGGTTATTTTTAGCTGTAGTGTTAGGGTTAGGGATAAGGGATCCCATTAGCATTAAGGGTCTTCCTTACTGTAGGGTTAAGGGTTAGGCTTAGAGTTAAAAGTTAAGGTTAGGGTCAGTGTTAAGATTTAGGGTGAAGGTTAACGGTTAGGGTAAAGGTTAACCGTTAGGGTTAGGGATTAGTGATTAGAGTTTTTGGTTAGTGTTAGGGTTAGCGGTTAGGAGTTAGTGTATTATGAATGGGTATGGTTACAATTAGGATTGGGGTTAGAGTTAGGGTGAGGTATAGGGGTTAGGTTTAGAGGTTACATTTAGGGTAAAAGGATAGGATTAGGGTTACGGGTTGGGCTTAGGTTTAGGGTTAAAGTTTAATGCTGGGGTTAGGGATAGGGTTCAGGGTTAGCTTTAGGGGTTCTGGTTAGTGTTAAGTGTTAGGTTAGTGTCAGGGTTAGGTCTAGTCGTGAGGGTAAGGTTTAGGGTTAGCTTTAAGAGCTAGGGTTAGGTTTAATGGTTCGGATTAGGATTAGGGTTAAGGGTTAGGGTAAGGCTTAGGGGTTAGGGTGAAGGGTTAGGGTCAAGGGTTAGGGTTTTTGTTAGGCATAGCGTTGGGGTTAGAAGTAAGGGTTACTGTCAGTGTTAGGGTTGTAGGTAGGGTTACGGTTAGGGTTAGCGGTTTAGAATTAGGGTTAGGGATTAGGTGTCACAGTGATGACTAGGAGATAGGGTTAGAATTATGGGATAGGGGTTGTTCTCAGGAAATGGGTTATGCATTAACGTTAGGATAAGAGGTTAAAATCAGGAGCACGGTGAGGTTTACGTGTTAAGGGGAGAAATAGGAACAGGGTTCGGTGTTATGTTCAGCGTTAGGGTTATCTGTTAAAGGTATTGTTTATGCTTAGCGCACGGGCCCTGTCTGCATTAGGCCGGCGGGGGGAGTTTAGGGGGCTGGGATTGTACTCGGGAACCCACTCTATCATACTCTGGGTATGGGCCCGTGGGTTTCATGCAGGACACAGTGGTAGAGCCTCCTTTCACGCATGGCATGGGAGGATTGCAGGCTTTCTAAACTCTAAGAAAGCAAGAAGTCTGAGAATTAGATTTAGGGTTAGGATTCTGGTTAGGGTTAAGGATGAAGTTTAGTGTTAGGGTGAGGGCTTAGGGTTAGGGATTAGGGTTAGGGTTAAAGGTTACTCTTAGGTTTAACGGTTACACTTTGGTTTAGGGTTGAGGGTTAAGGTTAAGGTGAGGGGTTAGGGTTTGGTACAGGGTTAGGGTTAAGTGTAAGGTTTAGGGTTGAAGATTAGGATTAGGGTTAGGATTAAAGGTTAGCGTGAGAGTTAACGCTTAGGGTTAAGGTGAAGAGTTAGGGTTTAGGGTTAGGGTTAGGGTTAGTTTTAGGTTTAGAGTTAAGTGCTATGGTTTGTGTTAGAGGTTAGGGTTAGGTTTACTGGTCACGGTTAGGGTTACGTTTAGGGGTTAGCATTAGTTTTAGGGTTAGGGTTACGGGATAGGTTTAGGGATAAGTGTTGGGCTTAGGGTTAGGGTTTAGTGTTATGGTTAGCATTAAGGATTAGGGTTAGTGTCAGGGTTAAATGCTTGGGTGCGGGTAATGGTTAGGGTCAGGATTAAGGTTCACGGATAGGGTTAGTGTTAAGGGTTACGGGTAGGTTTAGGGTTCAGGGTTAGTGTTAGCATTAGTGCTTAAGGTTAGGATTAGGCGGTAGGTTAGATTTAGGGTTAGATCTAGGCGTTAGGGTAAGGCCTAGCGTTAGGGTTAAGAGATAGGGTTAGGTTTAATGCTTAGGATTAGGGTTAGGGTTTGGGGTTAAAGTAAGTGTTAGGGGTTAGGTTTAAGGAACCAAGGTTAGGGTTATTTTTAGCTGTAGTGTTAGGGTTAGGGATAAGGGATCCCATTAGCATTAAGGGTCTTCCTTACTGTAGGGTTAAGGGTTAGGCTTAGAGTTAAAGGTTAAGGTTAGGTCAGTGTTAAGATTTAGGGTGAGGGTTAACGGTTAGGGTAAAGGTTAAACGTTAGGGTTAGGGATTAGTGATTAGGGTTTTTTGATAGTGTTAGAGTTATCGGTTAGGAGTTAGTGTTTTATGAAGGGGTATGGTTAGAATTAGGATTGGGGTTAGAGTTAGGGTGAGGTATAGGGGTTAGGTTTAGGGGTTAGTTTTAGGGTAAAAGGATAGGATTAGGGTTACGGGTTCGGCTTAGGTTTAGGGTTAAAGTTTACTGCTAGGGTTAGGGATAGGGTTCAGGGTTAGCTTTAGGGGTTCTGGTTAGGGTTAGGTGTTAGGTTAGTGTCAGGGTTAGGTCTAGTCATGAGGGTAAGGTTTAGGGTTAGCTTTAAGAGCTAGGGTTATGTTTAATGGTTAGGATTAGGATTAGGGTTAAGGGTTAGGGTTAGCATTAAGGATTAGGGTTAGACCCAGGGTTAAATGCTTGGGTGCGGGTAATGTTTAGGGTCAGGGTTAAGATTCACGGATAGGGTTAGTGTTAAGAGTTACGGGTAGGTTTAGGGTTCAGGGTTAGTGTTAGCATTAGGGCTTAAGGTTAGGATTAGGCGGTGGGTTAGATTTAGGGTTAGATCTAGGCGTTAGGGTAAGGGCTAGCGTTAGTGTTAAGAGATAGGTTTAGGTTTAATGCTTAGGATTAGGGTTAGGGTTTGGGGTTAAAGTAAGTGTTAGGGGTTAGGTTTAAGGATCCAAGGATAGGGTTATTTTTAGCTGTAGTGTTAGGGTTAGGGATAAGGGATCCCATTAGCATTAAGGGTCTTCCTTACTGTAGGGTTAAGGGTTAGGCTTAGAGTTAAAGGTTAAGGTTAGGGTCAGTGTTAAGATTTAGGGTGAGGGTTAACGGTCAGGGTAAAGGTTAAGCGTTAGGGTTAGGGATTAGTGATTAGGGTTTTTGGTTAGTGTTAGGGTTAGCGGTTAGGAGTTAGTGTTTTATGAAGGGGTATGGTTAGAATTAGGATTGGGGTTAGAGTTAGGTTGAGGTATAGGGGTTAGGTTTAGGGGTTAGTTTTAGGGTAAAAGGATAGGATTAGGGTTACGGGTTGGGCTTAGGTTTAGGGTTAAAGTTTACTGCTAGGGTTAGGGATAGGTTTCAGGGTTAGCTTTAGGGGTTCTGGTTAGGGTTAGGTGTTAGGTTAGTGTCAGGGTTAGGTCTAGTCGTGAGGGTAAGGTTTAGGGTTAGCTTTAAGAGCTAGGGTTAGGTTTAATGGTTAGGATTAGGATTAGGGTTAATTGTTAGGGTAAGGCTTAGGGGTTAGGGTGAAGGGTTAGGGTCAAGGGTTAGGGTTTTTGTTAGGCATAGCGTTGTGGTTAGAAGTAAGGGTTACTGTCAGTGTTAGGGTTGTAGGTAGGGTTACGGTTAGGGTTAGCGGTTTAGAATTAGGGTTAGGGATTAGGTGTCACAGTGATGACTAGGAGATAGGGTTAGAATTATGGGATAGGGGTTGTTCTCAGGAAATGGGTTATGCATTTACGTTAGGATAAGAGGTTAAAGTTAGGCGCACGGTGAGGTTTACGTGTTAAGGGGAGAAATAGGAACAGGGTTGGGTGTTATGTTCAGGGTTAGGGTTATCTGTTAAAGGTATTGTTTATGCTTAGCGCACAGGCCCTGTCTGCATTAGGCGGGCGGGGGAAGTTTAGGGGGCTGGGATTGTACCCGGGAACCCACTCTATCATACTCTGGGTATGGGCCCGTGGGTTTCATGCAGGACACAGTGGTAGAGCCTCCTTTCACGCATGGCATGGGAGGATTGCAGGCTTTCTAAACTCTAAGAAAGCAAGAAGTCTGAGAATTAGATTTAGGGTTAGGATTATGGTTAGGGTTAAGGATGAAGTTTAGTGTTAGGGTGAGTGCTTAGGGTTAGGGATTAGCGTTAGGGTTAAAGGTTACTCTTAGGTTTAACGGTTACACTTTGGTTTAGGGTTGAGGTTTACGGTTAGGGTTAAGATGAGGAATTAGGATTTGGTACAGGGTTAGGGTTAAGTGTTAGGTTTAGGGTTGAAGATTAGAATTAGGGTTAGGATTAAAGGTTAGCGTGAGAGTTAACGCTTAGGGTTAATGTTAAGAATTTGGGTTTAGGGTTAAGGTTAGGGTTAGTTTTAGGGTTAGAGTTATGTGCTATGGTTTGTGTTAGACGTTAGGGTTAGGTTTACTGGTCACGGTTAGGGTTACGTTTAGGGGTTAGCATTAGTTTTAGGGTTAGGGTTAAGGGATAGGATTAGGGTTAAGTGTTGGGCTTAGTGTTAGGGCTGAGTGTTAGGGTCATCATTAAGGATTAGGTTAAGGTTAGGGTCAGTGTTAAGATTTAGGGTGAGGGTTAACGGTTAGGGTAAAGGTTAAGCGTTAGGGTTAGGGATTAGTGATTAGGGTTTTTGGTTAGTGTTAGGGTTAGCGGTTAGGAGCTAGTGTTTTAGCTAGTATGGTTAGAATTAGGATTGGGTTTAGAGTTAGGGTGAGGTATAGGGGTTAGGTTTAGCGGTTAGTTTTAGGGTAAAAGGATAGGATTAGTGTTACGGGTTGGGCTTAGGTTTAGGGTTAAAGTTTACTGCTAGGGTTAGGGATAGGGTTCAGGGTTAGCTTTAGGGGTTCTGGTTAGGGTTAGGTGTTAGGTTAGTGTCAGGGTTAGGTCTAGTCGTGAGGGTAAGGTTTAGGGTTAGCTTTAAGAGCTAGGGTTAGGTTTAACAGTTAAGATTAGGATTAGGGTTAAGGGTTAGGGTAAGGCTTAGGGGTTAGGGTGAAGGGTTAGGGTCAAGGGTTAGGGTTTTTGTTAGGCATAGCGTTGGGGTTAGAAGTAAGGGTTACTGTCAGTGTTAGGGTTGTAGGTAGGGTTACGGTTAGAGTTAGCGGTTTAGAATTAGGGATAGGGATTAGGTGTCACAGTGATGACTAGGAGATAGGGTTAGAATTATGGGATAGGGGTTGTTCTCAGGAAATGGGTTATGCATTAACGTTAGGATAAGAGGTTAAAGTTAGGCGCACGGTGAGGTTTACGTGTTAAGGGGAGAAATAGGAACAGGGTTGGGTGTTATGTTCAGGGTTAGGGTTATCTGTTAAAGGTATTGTTTATGCTTAGCGCCCGGGCCCTGTCTGCATTAGGCGAGCGGGGGGAGTTAAAGGGGCTGGGATTGTACCCGGGAACCCACTCTATCATTCTCTGGGTATGGGCCCATGGGTTTCATGCAGGACACAGTGGTAGAGCCTCCTTTCATGCATGGCATGGGAGGATTGCAGGCTTTCTAAACTCTAAGAAAGCAAGCGAAGATGGCGGAGTGGCGGTGACTGCTCGGATCTGCGCCCTGGCGAGGAACCGTGGGTCCGGACCTGCCACAATGCTAGAGGACCGCTCCCACACAGGAACAGCGGTGTGAATCCACGGAGAATCAGCGTGGGACAAACAGAGCAAGTGAGGTCTGAGGTGAACAGAAATTAAGATCGCGGAACTCTGCGGAAGGCGCGGAACAGACAGTAGCCAGCGGAGCGCAGGCGGCTGCGCCCGCCCCCAGGTGGGGCAGGGGCAGTCTTTAGGAAAAGCGGCTTGCGCTCCTCACTGACCTCCACCCCCAATTGCTTGGAGACCCCCTCGCAAGCCAGAGCAGAATCACCGAGCGAGACGTAGGGCATTGCAGACAGGAGGCTTTTTCGGGAGAATAGCTTGGAACCTGGGAAGTCTCGGCTGAGACAGTCCTTGGCGAGAAGGGACGGACCTGTGCCGGGGGGAGGGGCACGAACAATCCCCGATCAGCGAATTGCGCTGTACCTCTGCGCTACTTTTGTCGGTGTTTCTTCAGCCGGTGGCCCCCGGCGGCTTTGCCCGCCAAACACCCCGGCAGCGGCGGTCCCTGGTCTCTGCCTGCCGGGGAGCCGGTCCCCCTCCGACCCCGGAGCGCTGCGGGCGCCATCTTGAAAGCAAAGGCGGAACCGCTCGGGAGCCATAAGGTGCCCAGCGGCTCTCTCTCCCCGGCGCCCCCCGCTGGTCTCTGGGCCCGCGCCATCTCCGCCGGCCGCACTCGGCGTGAAGGGGCGGAGCTGCGCTAAGACGTAAAATAAACATTGAGTTGCCGCTCCGGAATCAACGGAGCGGGCGTGAAGGGGCGGAGCTGCGCTAAGGCGCAAAAACACAATCATTGAGCCGCTGAACTATATACTTCAGAATTGTGTATCCCTTCGTTTAGTGATGCGCTGTGGTGCTGTGTAGCTCTGTTTTTGTTCTTTTGTGTTTGTGTTTTCGCTGTTTCTGGGTTAGGTCTCTTTGTGTTATTTGTTAGTTTGGTTTTTGTTTTTCCTTTGTTTTGTTTTGTTTTATTTTGCTTCTTTTGTTTTTTTTTTTGTTGTTGTTGTTTTGTTTTTTCTTTTCTCTTTCCTTTTTTTCCCTCTTCTCTTCTCCTTTTCTTTTCTCTTTCTTTTTCTTCTCCTTCTGTTCTTTCTTTTCACTTCCCTTTTTTTTTTCTTTTTTTCTTTTTTTCTTTTCTTTTCTTTTTTCTTTTTCCTTATTTCTTCTCTCTTTTTGCCTTCTAACTGGGAACCCACGGTGAGCTTGGGAACGGGCCAGGCCCCTGGCTCTGGTACATACCGGAACCTGAGTAGTCACTCCCAACGCCGGCGATCTGCGGGCGTGCAATAGCCATCTTGGGGCCCACAGCCAAGTCAATGCGGAGCAATAGGGTGCCAAGAGGCTCCCTGGACGGCCCCCTCCCCTGGTCCACAGACCTTATATAGGGTCCCCACCCACGTCTAAACATTGACTACTTCTCCAGAAGTGAGAGTGTGGAGCCTGGTCCCTGGGGACATTGGGCCAAGGCAGACTTTTGCCTGTGGGAGTTGCGGCAAATGGGGCGCTGAGCGAGCGAGGGCACCATCCACTCCCCACAGCTAGTATCTTTCCTGCAGATAGAGACAGAAACCACCCCTATAGAGGAAGAACCAAAGGGAAACAAACAAACAAAGAGAATTTTGGTCCACTACTAGTGTGGACCCTACCTGCCCTCTGAAAGACTACAACACAGTGTCCTAACTCACCAAAGCAGTCTTGGATCACTCCAATCCTCTAGGAATGGACCCATCAGAAGCAGTCCCCCAACTGAAATAGAAAAATTTCTAAACAATTCACAACAGTCTTCCCCTCTTGCCAAAGGAAGCAATATACCTAGACTGCTCCACAGCCTAAGAATAGAGCACAGAGAGTGCTGTTAACCAGACTAAATCTATAAGTAAAGATCCAACGATCAATCTAGATGGGAAGGGCCCAGCGAAAAAACACAGGAAGCACAAAGAATCAAACAGAAAGCTCACCCCCAAAGAGAAATACCGGCTCTCAAACATTTGACACAAACCAGACTCAAAACACCAACATGTCACAGGAAGAATTCCAATTATGGATCATAAACAAGCTGAATAATATACAAGAATCAATGGACAGACAACACAAGGAAAATGCAAAAAAAATACAGGATTTGGAGGAAAAATTCACTAAAGAAATTGAAATATTGAAGAAAAACCAAACTGAACTCCTAGAAATGAAGAATTCACTCAGAGAGCTACAAAACACTGTGGAAAGTCTCAAAAGCAGGGTAGATCAAACAGAGGAAAGAATCTCAGAAATTGAAGACAACTCCTTCCAACTAAATAAGTCAGTCACAGAGATAGATCAAAAAAGTAAGAGAAATGATCTGAGTCTTCAAGAAATGTGGGATTATGTGAAGAAACCTAACTTGAGAGTTATTGGCATTCCTGAGGGCGAAGAAGATAATAAGCAAGGGTTGGACAAGCTATTTGAAGACATAATCGAGGAAAATTTTCCAGGCCTTGCCAATACTCTAGACATACAGATTCAAGAAGCTCAAAGGACCCCTGGGAGATTCATAGCAAATAGGAAAACACCACGCCACGTAGTCATCAGGCTGACCAAAATATCCACTAAAGAGTCCCTTCTCCGAGCTGTAAGGAGAAAGAAACAGGTAACTTACAAAGGAAAACCCATCAGAATTACGCCAGATTTCTCAGCTGAAACCTTACAAGCAAGAAGAGGTTGGGGCCCCATTTTCACGCTTCTGAAACAGAATAATGCCCAGCCTAGAATCTTGTACCCAGCTAAGCTAAGTTTTCTATACGAAGGAGAAATCAAGACATTCTCAGATAAACAAAGGTTGAAGGAATTCACCAAGACAAGACCAGCCCTGCAAGAAGTACTCAAAAGAGAGTTACACACGGATCAGCACAAGAAAGATCCACGAATGTAAAACTACTCAAGAGCTAAAGATCAAATTCCAGATACCACAATGGCTCAGGAGAGAAAACATCGCAATGAAGTTCTACCCAACAAGCTGAACAAAAAACCGTCTCACTTATCAGTTTTCTCAATAAATGTGAATGGCTTGAATTCCCCGCTCAAGAGACATAGACTGTCCCAATGGATAAAAAAGCACAAGCCAAGTATCTGCTGTCTCCAAGAAACCCACCTAACGAGCAAAGATGCATTTAGACTGAAAGTAAAAGGATGGAAATCGGTATTTCAAGCAAACGGTAACGAAAAGAAAGCTGGTGTGGCAATCTTAATTTCCAATAACTTAGCTTTCAAACCAACAAAAATAATTAAAGACAAAAATGGCTACTACATACTGGTCAAGGGCACAATTCAACAAGAAGCCATGACTATACTCAATATATATGCACCCAACCTAGGTGCACCTAGATTCATAAAGCAAACCCTACTAGATCTGAACCAGATGATAGATAATAATACTGTAATAGCTGGAGACTTTAACACCCCACTGACAGTACAGGACAGATCCTCTAAACAGAAAATAAACAAAGACATAATGGACCTCAATAGAATGCTAGAACAAATGGGCATGGCTGACATCTATAGGACATTCTACCCAAAGTCCACAGAATATACATTCTTCTCATCAGCTCACAGGACATTCTCTAAGATTGACCATGTCCTAGGACATAAATCATGTCTTCAAAAATTCAAAAAAATAGAAATTATACCATGCATCTTCTCAGATCACAGCGGAATAAAAGTAACAATGATCACAAACAGAAACCCTCACTCTTACTCAAAGTCATGGAAGCTAAATAACCTTCTCCTGAATAATTATTCTATAAAAGAAGAAATCAAGATGGAAATCAAAAATTTCTTTGAATTAAATGACAATGGAGATACAACTTATCAAAATCTATGGGATGCAGCTAAAGCAGTCCTGAGAGGAAAATTCATATCCATAAATGCCTATATCAAAAAGACAGAAAACATGCAAATAGACAACCTAACGAATAGACTCAAAGAGCTGGAGAAAGAAGAACAGAACGATCCCAAACCCAGCAGAAGGCAAGAAATTACTAAGATCAAATCAGAACTAAATGAAAAGGACAACAAAGAAACTATAAGGGAAATTAATAAAACAAAAAGTTGGTTCTTTGAAAAGATAAACAAAATAGACACACCTCTGGCTAGACTAACCAAGAGCACAAAAGTAAAATCTCTAATAACCTCCATTAGGAACATGAAAGGAGAAATCACAACCGATGCTACAGAGATACAAGATATCATCTATGAATTCTACAAAAATCTTTATGCACACAAACTGGAGAACGTGGAGGAAATGGACAAATTTTTAGAAACACATAGTCTTCCCAGGCTCAACCAGGAAGAAATAGAGTACCTGAACAGACCAATATCAAGAACTGAAATCGAAACAGCAATAAAAAACCTTCCCAAAAAGAAAAGCCCTGGTCCAGATGGGTTCACACCTGAATTTTACCATACATACAAAGAAGAACTGGTGCCCATCCTACATAAACTATTCTCCAATATTGAGAAGGATGGAGTTCTCCCCAACACGTTCTACCAAGCCAATATAACATTAATACCAAAACCTGGAAAGGACACAACAAAAATAGAGAACTACAGACCAATTTCCCTCATGAATATAGATGCAAAAATTTTCAATAAAATACTAGCAAATCGAATCCAAGTACTTATCAAAAAAGTAATCCACCACGACCAAGTGGGCTTCATCCCAGAGATGCAGGGGTGGTTCAACATACGTAAATCTATCAATGTAATTCACCACATAAATAGAAGCAAAAACAAAAATCATATGATACTCTCATTAGATGCAGAAAAAGCATTTGACAAAATTCAACACCCTTTTATGATAAAAACGCTTAACAAAATAGGCATTGATGGAACCTACCTAAAAATGATGCAAGCCATATATGACAAACCCACAGCCAACATCATACTGAATGGGAAAAAACTGAAAGCACTCCCACTTAGAACTGGAACCAGACAGGGCTGCCCATTGTCTCCATTACTTTTCAACATAGTATTGGAAGTCCTTGCGAGAGCTATCAGGCAAGAGAGCAGAATCAAGGGAGTCCAAATAGGGAAGGAAGAGATCAAACTCTCACTTTTTGCTGATGATATGATGTTATATCTGGAAAACCCCCAGGATTCAACCAAGAGACTCCTGGAATTGATTAACGAATACAGCAAAGTCTCAGGCTACAAAATTAATATACACAAATCAGAGGCATTTATATATGCCAATAACAGTCAATCGGAAAACCAAATTAAAGACTCAATACCCTTCAAAATAGCAACAAAGAAAATAAAATATCTAGGTATATATCTAACTAAAGAGGTAAAGGACCTCTATAAGGAAAACTATGAAACACTGAGAAAAGAAATAGCAGAACTTGCAAATAGATGGAAAAATATACCATGCTCGTGGATCGGAAGAATCAACATTGTTAAAATGTCTATACTACCCAAAGTGATCTACAAATTCAATGCAATCCCTATTAAATTACCAACATCATTCTTTACAGACATAGAGAAAATAATTATACACTTTGTATGGAGTCAAAGAAGACCCCGTATATCAAAAGCAATTTTAAGCAATAAAAACAAAATGGGAGGTATTAATTTGCCAGACCTCAAACTATACTACAAGGCCGTGGTTCTTAAAACAGCCTGGTATTGGCACAAGTGCAGGGACACAGACCAGTGGAACACAACAGAAAATCCAAATATAGAACCATCCTCATATAGTCACCTAATTTTTGACAAAGCGGGAAAGAATATACTCTGGGGACAAGAATCCCTATTCAACAAATGGTGCTGGGAGAATTGGTTAGCCACTTGCAGAAGACTGAAACAGGACCCACAGCTTTCACCTCTCACAAAAATCAAATCACGGTGGATAACAGACTTAAACCTTAGGCGTGATACAATCAGAATTCTAGAAGAAAATGTAGGAAAGACTCTTACAGACATTGGCCTAGGCAAAGAATTTATGAAGAAGACCCCCAAGGCAATCACAGCAGCAACAAAAATAAATGAATGGGACATGATTAAATTAAAAAGCTTCTGCACAGCCAAAGAAACAGTCCAGAGAATAAACAGACCACCTACAGAATGGGAAAAAATTTTTGCATACTACACATCAGATAAAGGACTGATAACAAGAATCTATTTAGAACTCAGGAAAATCAGCAAGAAAAAATCAAGCAACCCTATCAAAAAGTGGGCAAAGGACATGAATAGAAATTTTTCAAAAGAAGATATAAAAATGGCTAACAAACATATGAAAAAGTGTTCAACATCTCTAATCATCAGGGAAATGCAAATCAAAACCACAATGAGATATCACTTAACCCCAGTGAGAATGGCCTTTATCAAAAAAACCCAAAACAACACATGTTGGCGTGGGTGTGGAGAGACAGGAACACTAATTCACTGCTGGTGGGACTGCAAACTAGTGCAACTCCTGTGGAAAGCATTATGGAGGTATCTTAAACAGATTCAAGTAGACCTGCCATTTGACCCAGCAATCCCATTATTGGGCATATACCCAAAGGAAAAAAGGTCATTCTGTAACAAAGGCACGTGTACCCAAATGTTTATAGCAGCACAATTCACAATAGCAAAGATGTGGAAACAACCCAAATGCCCATCAATACATGATTGGATTAGTAAACTGTGGTATATGTATACCATGGAATATTACTCAGCTATAAGGAATGATGAAGATACGACATCTCTATGGTTCTCCTGGAGAGAGTTGGAACCCATTATATTAAGTGAAGTATCCCAAGAATGGAACAACAAGCATCACATGTACTCACCAGAAAATTGGTTTCCCTGATCATCACCTAAATACAAATCTGGGAATGACACCAATTGGACATCAGACTGAGGTGGGGGGTGGGGGAGGGGATGGGGGTATGCCTACACAATGAGTGCATTGCGCACCGTTTGGGGAGTGGTAACACTTGAAGGTGATGACTCGGAAAAGTGGGGGTGGGGAAAAAAATATGAAACTATTGTTTTTAACTTGCACTGTTCACTTAATAATTTATCATGAATATTTCCCATATTATTTCATATTATTGTACAAGAAATAATGTATACATTATGAGGACATACTGTATCTAACAAGATATACTGTTAGACTCTTTGATTCTGTAAAATTAAATTGAAAAAATAAAAATAAAAAAAAAAAGAAAGCAAGAAGTCTGAGAATTAGATTTAGGGTTAGGATTATGGTTAGGGTTAAGGATGAAGTTTAGTGTTAGAGTGAGGGCTTAGGGTTAGGGATCACGGTTAGGGTTAAAGGTTACTCTTAGGTTTAACGGTTACACTTTGGTTTAGGGTTGAGGTTTACGGTTAGGGTTAAGATGAGGGGTTAGGGTTTGGTACAGGGTTAGGGTTAAGTGTTAGGTTTAGGGTTGAAGATTAGGATTAGGGTTAGGATTAAAGGTTAGCGTGAGAGTTAACGCTTAGGGTTAAGGTTAAGAGTTAGGGTTTAGGGTTAGGGTTAGGGTTAGGGTTAGTTTTAGGGTTAGAGTTATGTGCTATGGTTTGTGTTAGAGGTTAGGGTTAGGTTTACTGGTCACGGTTAGGGTTACGTTTAGGGGGTAGCATTAGGGTTAGGGTTAGGGTTAAGGGATAGGATTAGGGTTAAGTGTTGGGCTTAGGGTTAGGGTTTAGTGTTAAGGTTATCATTAAGGATTAGGGTTAGGGTCAGGGTTAAATGCTTGGGTGCGGGTAATGGTTAGGGTCAGGGTTAAGGTTCACGGATAGGGTTAGTGTTAAGGGTTACGGGTAGGTTTAGGGTTCAGGGTTAGTGTTAGCATTAGGGCTTAAGGTTAGGATTAGGCGGTAGGTTAGATTTAGGGTTAGATCTAGGCGTTAGGGTAAGGGGTAGCGTTAGGGTTAAGAGATAGGGTTAGGTTTAATGCTTAGGATTAGGGTTAGGGTTTGGGGTTAAAGTAAGTGTTAGGGGTTAGGTTTAAGGATCCAAGGTTAGGGTTATTTTTAGCTGTAGTGTTAGGGTTAGGGATAAGGGATCCCATTAGCATTAAGGGTCTTCCTTCCTGTAGGGTTAAGGGTTAGGCTTAGAGTTAAAGGTTAAGGTTAGGGTCAGTGTTAAGATTTAGGGTGAGGGTTAACGGTCAGGGTAAAGGTTAAGCGTTAGGGTTAGGGATTAGTGATTAGGGTTTTTGGTTAGTGTTAGGGTTAGCGGTTAGGAGTTAGTGTTTTATGAAGGGGTATGGTTAGAATTAGGATTGGGGTTAGAGTTAGGGTGAGGTATAGGGGTTAGGTTTAGGGTTTAGTTTTAGGGTAAAAGGATAGGATTAGGGTTACGGGTTGGGCTTAGGTTTAGGGTTAAAGTTTACTGCTAGGGTTAGGGATAGAGTTCAGGGTTAGCTTTAGGGGTTCTGGTTAGGGTTAGGTGTTAGGTTAGTGTCAGGGTTAGGTCTAGTCGTGAGGGTAAGATTTAGGGTTAGCTTTAAGAGCTAGGGTTAGGTTTAATGGTTAGGATTAGAATTAGGGTTAAGGGTTAGGGTAAGGCTTAGGGGTTAGGGTGAAGGGTTAGGGTCAAGGGTTAGGGTTTTTGTTAGGCATAGCGTTGGGGTTAGAAGTAAGGGTTACTGTCAGTGTTAGGATTGCAGGTAGGGTTACGGTTAGGGTTAGCGGTTTAGAATTAGGGTTAGGGATTAGGTGTCACAGTGATGACTAGGAGATAGGGTTAGAATTATTGGATTGGGGTTGTTCTCAGGAAATGGGTTATGCATTAACGTTAGGATAAGAGGTTAAAGTTAGGCGCACGGTGAGGTTTACGTGTTAAGGGGAGAAATAGGAACAGGGTTGGGTGTTATGTTCAGGGTTAGGGTTATCTGTTAAAGGTATTGTTTATGCTTAGCACACGGGCCCTGTCTGCATTAGGCGGGCGGGGGGAGTTTAGGGGGCTGGGATTGTACCCGGGAACCCACTCTATCATACTCTGGGTATGGGCCCGTGGGTTTCATGCAGGACACAGTGGTAGAGCCTCCTTTCACGCATGGCATGGGAGGATTGCAGGCTTTCTAAACTCTAAGGAAGCAAGAAGTCTGAGAATTAGATTTAGGGTGAGGATTCTGGTTAGGGTTAAGGATGAAGTTTAGTGTTAAGGTGAGGGCTTAGGGTTAGAGAATAGGGTTAGGGTTAAAGGTGACTCTTAGGTTTAACGGTTACACTTTGGTTTAGGGTTGAGGTTTACGGTTAGGGTTAAGATGAGGGGTTAGGGTTTGGTACAGGGTTAGGGTTAAGTGTTAGGTTTAGGGTTGAAGATTAGGATTAGGGTTAGGATTAAAGGTTAGCGTGAGAGTTAACGCTTAGTGTTAAGGTTAAGAGTTAGGGTTTAGGGTTAGGGTTAGGGTTAGGGTTAGTTTTAGGGTTAGAGTTATGTGCTATGGTTTGTGTTAGAGGTTAGGGTTAGGTTTACTGGTCACGGTTAGGGTTACGTTTAGGGGGTAGCATTAGGGTTAGGGTTAGGGTTAAGGGATAGGATTAGGGTTAAGTGTTGGGCTTAGGGTTAGGCTTTAGTGTTAGGTTTATCATTAAGGATTAGGATTAGAATCAGGGTTAAATGCTTGGGTGCGGTAATGGTTAGGGTCAGGGTTAAGGTTCACGGATAGGGTTAGTGTTAAGGGTTACGGGTAGGTTTAGGGTTCAGGGTTAGTGTTAGCATTAGGGCTTAAGGTTAGGATTAGGCGGGAGGTTAGATTTAGGGTTAGATCTAGGCGTTAGGGTAAGGGCTAGCGTTAGGGTTAAGAGATAGGGTTAGGTTTAATGCTTAGGATTAGGGTTAGGGTTTGGGGTTAAAGTAAGTGTTAGGGGTTAGGTTTAAGGATCCAAGGTTAGGGTTATTTTTAGCTGTAGTGTTAGGGTTAGGGATAAGGGATCCCATTAGCATTAAGGGTCTTCCTTACTGTAGGGTTAAGGGTTAGGCTTAGAGTTAAAGGTTAAGGTTAGGGTCAGTGTTAAGATTTAGGGTGAGGGTTAACGGTTAGGGTAAAGGTTAAGCGTTAGGGTTAGGGATTAGTGATTAGGGTTTTTGGTTAGTGTTAGGGTTAGCGGTTAGGAGTTAGTGTTTTATGAAGGGGTATGGTTAGAATTAGGATTGGGGTTAGAGTTAGGGTGAGGTATAGGGGTTAGGTTTAGGGGTTAGTTTTAGGGTAAAAGGATAGGATTAGGGTTACGGGTTGGGCTTAGGTTTAGGGTTAAAGTTTACTGATAGGGTTAGGGATAGGGTTCAGGGTTAGCTTTAGGGGTTCTGGTTAGGGTTAGGTGTTAGGTTAGTGTCAGGGTTAGGTCTAGTCGTGAGGGTAAGGTTTAGGGTTAGCTTTAAGAGCTAGGGTTAGGTTTAATGGTTAGGATTAGGATTAGGCTAAGGGTTAGGGTAAGGCTTAGGGGTTAGGGAGAAGGGTTAGGGTCAAGGGTTAGGGTTTTTGTTAGGCATAGCGTTGGGGTTAGAAGTAAGGGTTACTGTCAGTGTTAGGGTTGTAGGTAGGGTTACGGTTAGGGTTAGCGGTTTAGAATTAGGGTTAGGGATTAGGTGTCACAGTGATGACTAGGAGATAGGGTTAGAATTATGGGATAGGGGTTGTTCTCAGGAAATGGGTTATGCATTAACGTTAGGATAAGAGGTTAAAGTTAGGCGCACGGTGAGGTTTACGTGTTAAGGGGAGAAATAGGAACAGGGTTGGGTGTTATGTTCAGGGTTAGGGTTATCTGTTAAAGGTATTGTTTATGCTTAGCGCACGGGCCCTGTCTGCATTAGGCGGGCGGGGGGAGTTTAGGGGGCTGGGATTGTACCCGGGAACCCACTCTATCATACTCTGGGTATGGACCCGTGGGTTTCATGCAGGACACAGTGGTAGATCCTCCTTTCACGCATGGCATGGGAGGATTGCAGGCTTTCTAAACTCTAAGAAAGCAAGAAGTCTGAGAATTAGATTTAGGGGTAGGATTCTGGTTAGGGTTAAGGATGAAGTTTAGTGTTAGGGTGAGGGCTTAGGGTTAGGGATTAGGGTTAGGGTTAAAGGTTACTCTTAGGTTTAACGGTTACACTTTGGTTTAGGGTTGAGGTTTACGGTTAGGGTTAAGATGAGGGGTTAGGGTTTGGTTCAGGGTTAGGGTTAAGTGTTAGGTTTAGGGTTGAAGATTAGGATTAGGGTTAGGATTATAGGTTAGCATGAGAGTTAACGCTTAGTGTTAAGATTAAGAGTTAGGGTTTAGGGTTAGGGTTAGGGTTAGGGTTAGTTTTAGGGTTAGAGTTATGTGCTATGGTTTGTGTTAGAGGTTAGGGTTAGGTTTACTGGTCACGGTTAGGGTTACGTTTAGGGGGTAGCATTAGGGTTAGGGTTAGGGTTAAGGGATAGGATTAGGGTTAAGTGTTGGGCTTAGGGTTAGGCTTTAGTGTTAGGTTTATCATTAAGGATTAGGATTAGAATCAGGGTTAAATGCTTGGGTGCGGTAATGGTTAGGGTCAGGGTTAAGGTTCACGGATAGGGTTAGTGTTAAGGGTTACGGGTAGGTTTAGGGTTCAGGGTTAGTGTTAGCATTAGGGCTTAAGGTTAGGATTAGGCGGTAGGTTAGATTTAGGGTTAGATCTAGTCGTTAGGGTAAGGGCTAGCGTTAGGGTTAAGAGATAGGGTTAGGTTTAATGCTTAGGATTAGGGTTAGGGTTTGGGGTTAAAGTAAGTGTTAGGGGTTAGGTTTAAGGATCCAAGGTTAGGGTTATTTTTAGCTGTAGTGTTAGGGTTAGGGATAAGGGATCCCATTAGCATTAAGGGTCTTCCTTACTGTAGGGTTAAGAGTTAGGCTTAGAGTTAAAGGTTAAGGTTAGGGTCAGTGTTAAGATTTAGGGTGAGGGTTAACGGTTAGGGTAAAGGTTAAGCGTTAGGGTTAGGGATTAGTGATTAGGGTTTTTGGTTAGTGTTAGGGTTAGCGGTTAGGAGTTAGTGTTTTATGAAGGGGTATGGTTAGAATTAGGACTGGGGTTAGAGTTAGGGTGAGGTATAGGGGTTAGGTTTAGGGGTTAGTTGTAGGGTAAAAGGATAGGATTAGTGTTACGGGTTGGGCTTAGGTTTAGGGTTAAAGTTTACTGCTAGGGTTAGGGATAGGGTTCAGGGTTAGCTTTAGGGGTTCTGGTTAGGGTTAGGTGTTAGGTTAGTGTCAGGGTTAGGTCTAGTCGTGAGGGTAAGGTTTAGGGTTAGCTTTAAGAGCTAGGGTTAGGTTTAATGGTTAGGATTAGGATTAGGGTTAAGGGTTAGGGTAAGGCTTAGGGCTTAGGGTGAAGGGTTAGGGTCAAGGGTTAGGGTTTTTGTTAGGCATAGCGTTGGGGTTAGAAGTAAGGGTTACTGTAAGTGTTAGGATTGTAGGTAGGGTTACGGTTAGGGTTAGCGATTTAGAATTAGGGTTAGGGATTAGGTGTCACAGTGATGACTAGGAGATAGGGTTAGAATTATGGGATAGGGCTTGTTCTCAGGAAATGGGTTATGCATTAACGTTAGGATAAGAGGTTAAAGTTAGGCGCACAGTGAGGTTTACGTGTTAAGGGGAGAAATAGGAACAGGGTTGGGTGTTATGTTCAGGGTTAGGGTTATCTGTTAAAGGTATTGTTTATGCTTAGCGCACGGGCCCTGTCTGCATTAGGCGGGCGGGGGGAGTTTAGGGGGCTGGGATTTAACCCGGGAACCCACTCTATCATACTCTGGGTATGGGCCCATGGGTTTCATGGAGGACACAGTGGTAGAGCCTCCTTTCACGCATGGCATGGGAGGATTGCAGGCTTTCTAAACTCTAAGAAAGCAAGAAGTCTGAGAATTAGATTTAGGGTTAGGATTCTTGTTAGGGTTAAGGATGAAGGTTAGTGTTAGGGTGAGGGCTTAGGGTTAGGGATTAGGGTTAGGGTTAAAGGTTACTCTTAGGTTTAACGGTTACACTTTGGTTTAGGGTTGAGGTTTACGGTTAGGGTTAAGATGAGGGGTTAGTGTTTGGTACAGGGTTAGGGTTAAGTGTTAGGTTTAGGGTTGAAGATTAGGATTAGGGTTAGGAATAAAGGTTAGCGTGAGAGTTAACGCTTAGGGTTAAGATTAAGAGTTAGGGTTTAGGGTTAGGGTTAGGGTTAGTTTTAGGGTTAGAGTTATGTGCTATGGTTTGTGTTAGAGGTTAGGGTTAGGTTTACTGGTCACGGTTAGGGTTACGTTTAGGGGGTAGCATTAGGGTTAGCATTAGGGTTCGGGTTAGGGGATAGGATTAGGGTTAAGTGTTGGGCTTAGGGTTAGGGTTTAGTGTTAGGTTTATCATTAAGGATTAGGGTTAGAATCAGGGTTAAATGCTTGGGTGCGGGTAATGGTTAGGGTCAGGGTTAAGGTTCACAGATAGGGTTAGTGTTAAGGGTTACGGGTAGGATTAGGGTTCAGGGTTAGTGTTAGCATTTGGGCTTAAGGTTAGGATTAGGCGGTAGGTTAGATTTAGGGTTAGATCTAGGCGTTAGGGTAAGGGCTAGCGTTAGGGTTAAGAGATAGGGTTAGGTTTAATGCTTAGGATTAGGGTTAGGGTTTGGGGTTAAAGTAAGTGTTAGGGGTTAGTTTTAAGGATCCAAGGTTAGGGTTATTTTTAGCTGTAGTGTTAGGGTTAGGGATAAGGGATCCCATTAGCATTAAGGGTCTTCCTTACTGTAGGGTTAAGGGTTAGGCTTAGAGTTAAAGGTTAAGGTTAGGGTCAGTGTTAAGATTTAGGGTGAGAGTTAACGGTTAGGGTAAAGGTTAAGCGTTAGGGTTAGGGATTAGTGATTAGGGTTTTTGGTTAGTGTTAGGGTTAGCGGTTAGGAGTTAGTGTTTTATGAAGGGGTATGGTTAGAATTAGGATTGGGGTTAGAGTTAGGATGAGGTATAGGGGTTAGGTTTAGGGGTTAGTTTTAGGGTAAAAGGATAGGATTAGGGTTACGGGTTGGGCTTAGGTTTAGGGTTAAAGTTTACTGCTAGGGTTTGGGATAGGGTTCAGGGTTAGCTTTAGGGGTTCTGGTTAGGGTTAGGTGTTAGGTTAGTGTCAGGGTTAGGTCTAGTCGTGAGGGTAAGGTTTAGGGTTAGCTTTAAGAGCTAGGGTTAGGTTTAATGGTTAGGATTAGGATTAGGGTTAAGGGTTAGGATAAGGCTTAGGGGTTAGGGTGAAGGGTTAGGGTCAAGGGTTAGGGTTTTTGTTAGGCATAGCGTTGGGGTTAGAAGTAAGGGATACTGTCAGTGTTAGGGTTGTAGGTAGGGTTACGGTTAGGGTTAGCGGCTTAGAATTAGGGTTAGGAATTAGGTGTCACAGTGATGACTAGGAGATAGGGTTAGAATTATGGGATAGGGGTTGTTCTCAGGAAATGGGTTATGCATTAACGTTAGGATAAGAGGTTAAAGTTAGGCGCACGGTGAGGTTTACGTGTTAAGGGGAGAAATAGGAACAGGGTTCGGTGTTATGTTCAGGGTTAGGGTTATCTGTTAAAGGTATTGTTTATGCTTAGCGCACGGGCCCTGTCTGCATTAGGCGGGCGGGGGGAGTTTAGGGGGCTGGGATTGTACCCGGGAACCCACTCTATCATACTCTGGGTATGGGCCCGTGAGTTTCATGCAGGACACAGTGGTAGAGCCTCCTTTCACGCATGGCATGGGAGGATTGCAGGCTTTATAAACTCTAAGGAAGCAAGAAGTCTGAGAATTAGATTTAGGGTTAGGATTATGGTTAGGGTTAAGGATGAAGTTTAGTGTTAGGGTGAGGGCTTAGGGTTAGGGATTAGGGTTAGGGTTAAAGGTTACTCTTAGGTTTAACGGTTACACTTTGGTTTAGGGTTGAGGTTTACGGTTAGGGTTAAGATGAGGGGTTAGGGTTTGGTACAGGGTTAGGGTTAAGTGTTAGGTTTAGGGTTGAAGATTAGGATTAGGGTTAGGATTAAAGGTTAGCGTGAGAGTTAACGCTTAGGGTTAAGGTTAAGAGTTAGGGTTTAGGGTTAGGGTTAGCGTTAGTGTTAGTTTTAGGGTTAGAGTTGTGTGATATGGTTTGTGTTAGAGGTTAGGGTTAGGTTTACTGGTCACGGTTAGGGTTACGTTTAGGGGTTAGCATTAGGGTTAGGGTTAGGGTTAAGGGATAGGATTAGGGTTAAGTGTTGGGCTTAGGGTTAGGTTTTAGGGTTAAGGTTATCATTAAGGATTAGGGTTAGGGTCAGGGTTAAATGCTTGGGTGGGGGTAATGGTTAGGATCAGGGTTAAGGTTCACGGATAGGGTTAGTGTTAAGGGTTACGGTTAGGTTTAGGGTTCAGGGTTAGTGTTAGCATTAGGGCTTAAGGTTAGGATTAGGCGGGAGGTTAGATTTAGGGTTAGATCTAGGCGTTAGGGTAAGGGCTGGCGTTAGGGTTAAGAAATAGGGTTAGGTTTAATGCTTAGGATTAGGGTTAGGGATAGGGTTAGGGATAAGGGATCCCATGAGCATTAAGGGTCTTCCTTACTGTAGGGTTAAGGGTTAGGCTTAGAGTTAAAGGTTAAGGTTAGGGTCAGTGTTAAGATTTAGGGTGAGGGTTAACGGTTAGGGTAAAGGTTAAGCGTTAGGGTTAGGGATTAGTGATTAGGGTTTTTGGTTATTGTTAGGGTTAGCGGTTAGGACTTAGTGTTTTATGAAGGGGTATGGTTAGAATTAGGATTGGGGTTAGGGTTAGGGTGAGGTATAGGGGTTAGGTTTAGGGGTTAGTTTGAGGGTAAAAGGATAGGATTAGGGTTACGGGTTGGGCTTAGGTTTAGGGTTAAAGTTTACTGCTAGGTTTAGGGATAGGGTTCAGGGTTAGCTTTAGGGGTTCTGGTTAGGGTTAGGTGTTAGGTTAGTGTCAGGGTTAGGTCTAGTCGTGAGGGTAAGGTTTAGGGTTAGCTTTAAGAGCTAGGGTTAGGTTTAATGGTTAGGATTAGGATTAGGGTTAAGGGTTAGGGTAAGGCTTAGGGGTTAGGGTGAAGGGTTAGGGTCAAGGGTTAGGGTTGTTGTTAGGCATAGCGTTGGGGTTAGAAGTAAGGGTTACTGTCAGTGTTAGGGTTGTAGGTAGGGTTACGGTTAGGGTTAGCGCTTTAGAATTAGGGTTAGGGATTAGGTGTCACAGTGATGACTAGGAGATAGGGTTAGAATTATGGGATAGGGGTTGTTCTCAGGAAATGGGTTATGCATTAACGTTAGGATAAGAGGTTAAAGTTAGGCGCACGGTGAGGTTTACGTGTTAAGGGGAGAAATAGCAACAGGGTTGGGTGTTATGTTCAGGGTTAGGGTTATCTGTTAAAGGTATTGTTTATGCTTAGCGCACGGGCCCTGTCTGCAGTAGGCGGGCGGGGGGAGTTTAGGGGGCTGGGATTGTACCCGGGAACCCACTCTATCATACTCTGGGTATGGGCCCGTGGGTTTCATGCAGGACACAGTGGTAGAGCCTCCTTTCACGCATGGCATGGGAGGATTGCAGGCTTTCTAAACTCTAAGAAAGCAAGAAGTCTGAGAATTAGATTTAGGGTTAGGATTCTGGTTAGGGTTAAGGATGAAGTTTAGTGTTAGGGTGAGGGCTTAGGGTTAGGGATTAGGGTTAGGGTTAAAGGTTACTCTTAGGTTTAACGGTTACACTTTGGTTTAGGGTTCAGGTTTACGGTTAGGGTTAAGAAGAGGGGTTAGGGTTTGGTACAGGGTTAGGGTTAAGTGTTAGGTTTAGGGTTGAAGATTAGGATTAGGGTTAGGATTAAAGGTTAGCGTGAGAGTTAACGCTTAGGGTTAAGGTTAAGAGTTAGGGTTTAGGGTTAGGGTTAGGGTTAGGGTCAGTTTTAGGGTTAGAGTTATGTGCTATGGTTTGTGTTAGAGGTTAGGGTTAGGTTTACTGGTCACGGTTAGGGTTACGTTTAGGGGGTAGCATTAGGGTTAGGGTTAGGGTTAAGGGATAGGATTAGGGATAAGTGTTGGCCTTAGGGTTAGGGTTTAGTGTTAGGGTTAGCATTAAGGATTAGGGTTAGGGTCAGGGTTAAATGCTTGGGTGCGGGTAATGGTTAGGGTCAGGTTTAAGGTTCACGGATAGGGTTAGTGTTAAGGGTTATGGGTAGGTTTAGGGATCAGGGTTAGTGTTAGCATTAGGGCTTAAGGTTAGGATTAGGCGGGAGGTTAGATTTAGGGTTAGATCTAGGCGTTAGGGTAAGGGCTAGCGTTAGGGTTAAGAGATAGGGTTAGGTTTAATGCTTAGGATTAGGGTTAGGGTTTGGGGTTAAAGTAAGTGTTAGGGGTTAGGTTTAAGGATCCAAGGTTAGGGTTATTTTTAGCTGTAGTGCTAGGGTTAGGGATAAGGGATCCCATTAGCATTAAGGGTCTTCCTTACTGTAGGGTTAAGGGTTAGGCTTAGAGTTAAAGGTTAAGGTTAGGGTCAGTGTTAAGATTTAGGGTGAGGGTTAACGGTTAGGGTAAAGGTTAAGCGTTAGGGTTAGGGATTAGTGATTATGGTTTTTGGTTAGTGTTAGGGTTAGCGGTTAGGAGTTAGTGTTTTATGAAGGGGTATGGTTAGAATTAGGATTGGGGTTAGAGTTAGGGTGAGGTATAGGGGTTAGGTTTAGGGGTTAGTTTTAGGGTAAAAGGATAGGATTAGGGTTACGGGTTGGGCTTAGGTTTAGGGTTAAAGTTTACTGCTAGGGTTAGGGATAGGGTTCAGGGTTAGCTTTACGGGTTCTGGTTAGGGTTAGGTGTTAGGTTAGTGTCAGGGTTAGGTCTAGTCTTGAGGGTAAGGTCTAGGTTTAGCTTTAAGAGCTAGGGTTAGGTTTAATGGTTAGGATTAGGATTAGGGTTAAGGGTTAGGGTAAGGCTTAGGGCTTAGGGTGAAGGGTTAGGGTCAAGGGTTAGGGTTCTTGTTAGGCATAGCGTTGGTGTTAGAAGTAAGGGTTACTGTCAGTGTTAGGGTTGTAGGTAGGGTTACGGTTAGGGTTAGCGGTTTAGAATTAGGGTTAGGGATTAGGTGTCACAGTGATGACTAGGAGATAGGGTTAGAATTATGGGATAGGGGTTGTTCTCAGGAAATGGGTTATGCATTAACGTTAGGATAAGAGGTTAAAGTTAGGCGCACGGTGAGGTTTACGTGTTAAGGGGAGAAATAGGAACAGGGTTGGGTGTTATGTTCAGGGTTAGGGTTATCTGTTAAAGGTATTGTTTATGCTTAGCGCACGGGCCCTGTCTGCATTAGGCGGGCGGGGGGAGTTTAGGGGGCTGGGATTGTACCCGGGAACCCACTCTATCATACTCTGGGTATGGGCCCGTGGGTTTCATGCAGGACACAGTGGTAGAGCCTCCTTTCACGCATGGCACGGGAGGATTGCAGGCTTTCTAAACTCTAAGAAAGCAAGAAGTCTGAGAATTAGATTTAGGGTTAGGATTCTGCTTAGGGTTAAGGATGAAGTTTGGTGTTAGGGTGAGGGCTTAGGGTTAGGGATTAGGGTTAGGGTTAAAGGTTACTCTTAGGTTTAACGGTTACACTTTGGTTTAGGGTTGAGGTTTATGGTTAGGGTTAAGATGAGGGGTTAGGGTTTGGTACAGGGTTAGGGTTAAGTGTTAGGTTTAGGGTTGAAGATTAGCATTAGGGTTAGGATTAAAGGTTAGCGTGAGAGTTAACGCTTAGGGTTAAGGTTAAGAGTTAGGGTTTAGGGTTAAGTTTAGGGTTAGGGTTAGTTTTAGGGTTAGAGTTATGTCCTATGGTTTGTGTTAGAGGTTAGGGTTAGGTTTACTGGTCACGGTTAGGGTAACGTTTAGGGGGTAGCATTAGGGTTAGGATTAGGGTTAAGGGATAGGATTAGGGTTAAGTGCTGGGCTTAGGTTTAGGGTTTAGTGTTAGGTTTATCATTAAAGATTAGGGTTAGAATCAGGGTTAAATGCTTGGGTGCGGGTAATGGTTAGGTTCAGGGTTAAGGTTCACAGATAGGGTTAGTGTTAAGGGTTACCGGTAGGTTTAGGGTTCAGGGTTAGTGTTAGCATTAGGGCTTAAGGTTAGGATTAGGCGGTAGGTTAGATTTAGGGTTAGATCTAGGCGTTAGGGTAAGGGCTAGCGTTAGGGTTAAGAGATAGGGTTAGGTTTAATGCTTAGGATTAGGGTTAGGGTTTGGGGTTAAAGTAAGTGTTAGGGGTTAGGTTTAAGGATCCAAGGTTAGGGTTATTTTTAGCTGTAGTGTTAGGGTTAGGGATAAGGGATCCCATTAGCATTAAGGGTCTTCCTTACTGTAGGGTTAAGGGTTAGGCTTAGAGTTAAAGGTTAAGGTTAGGGTCAGTGTTAAGATTTAGGGTGAGGGTTAACGGTTAGGGTAAAGGTTAAGCGTTAGGGTTAGGGATTAGTGATTAGGGTTTTTGGTTAGTGTTAGGGTTAGCGGTTAGGAGTTAGTGTTTTATGAAGGGGTATGGTTAGAATTAGGATTGGTATTAATGTTATATTGGCTTGGTAGAACGTGTTGGGGAGAACTCCATCCTTCTCAATATTGGAGAATAGTTTATGTAGGATGGGCACCAGTTCTTCTTTGTATGTATGGTAAAATTCAGGTGTGAACCCATCTGGACCAGGGCTTTTCTTTTTGGGAAGGTTTTTTATTGCTGTTTCGATTTCAGTTCTTGATATTGGTCTGTTCAGGTACTCTATTTCTTCCTGGTTGAGCCTGGGAAGACTATGTGTTTCTAAAAATTTGTCCATTTCCTCCACGTTCTCCAGTTTGTGTGCATAAAGATTTTTGTAGAATTCATAGATGATATCTTGTATCTCTGTAGCATCGGTTGTGATTTCTCCTTTCATGTTCCTAATGGAGGTTATTAGAGATTTTACTTTTGTGCTCTTGGTTAGTCTAGCCAGAGGTGTGTCTATTTTGTTTATCTTTTCAAAGAATCAACTTTTTGTTTTATTAATTTCCCTTATAGTTTCTTTGTTGTCCTTTTCATTTAGTTCTGATTTGATCTTAGTAATTTCTCGCCTTCTGCTGGGTTTGGGATCGTTCTGTTCTTCTTTCTCCAGCTCTTTGAGTCTATTCGTTAGGTTGTCTATTTGCATGTTTTCTGTCTTTTTGATATAGGCATTTATGGATATGAATTTTCCTCTCAGGACTGCTTTAGCTGCATCCCATAGATTTTGATAAGTTGTATCTCCATTGTCATTTAATTCAAAGAAATTTTTGATTTCCATCTTGATTTCTTCTTTTATAGAATAATTATTCAGGAGAAGGTTATTTAGCTTCCATGACTTTGAGTAAGAGTGAGGGTTTCTGTTTGTGATCATTGTTACTTTTATTCCGCTGTGATCTGAGAAGATGCATGGTATAATTTCTATTTTTTTGAATTTTTGAAGACATGATTTATGTCCTAGGACATGGTCAATCTTAGAGAATGTCCCGTGAGCTGATGAGAAGAATGTATATTCTGTGGACTTTGGGTAGAATGTCCTATAGATGTCAGCCATGCCCATTTGTTCTAGCATTCTATTGAGGTCCATTATGTCTTTGTTTATTTTCTGTTTAGAGGATCTGTCCTGTACTGTCAGTGGGGTGTTAAAGTCTCCAGCTATTACAGTATTATTATCTATCATCTGGTTCAGATCTAGTAGGGTTTGCTTTATGAATCTAGGTGCACCTAGGTTGGGTGCATATATATTGAGTATAGTCATGGCTTCTTGTTGAATTGTGCCCTTGACCAGTATGTAGTAGCCATTTTTGTCTTTTATTATTTTTGTTGGTTTGAAAGCTAAGTTATTGGAAATTAAGATTGCCACACCAGCTTTCTTTTCGTTACCGTTTGCTTGAAATACCGATTTCCATCGTTTTACTTTCAGTCTAAATGCATCTTTGCTCGTTAGGTGGGTTTCTTGGAGACAGCAGATACTTGGCTTGTGCTTTTTTATCCATTGGGCCAGTCTATGTCTCTTGAGCGGGGAATTCAAGCCATTCACATTTATTGAGAAAACCGATAAGTGAGACGGTTTTTTGTTCAGCTTGTTGGGTAGAACTTCATTGCAATGTTTTCTAATCATCAGGGAAATGCAAATCAAAACCACAATGAGATATCACTTAACCCCAGTGAGAATGGCCTTTATCAAAAAAACCCAAAACAACACATGTTGGCGTGGGTGTGGAGAGACAGGAACACTAATACACTGCTGGTGGGACTGCAAACTAGTGCAACCCCTGTGGAAAGCATTATGGAGGTATCTTAAACAGATTCAAGTAGACCTGCCATTTGACCCAGCAATCCCATTACTGGGCATATACCCAAAGGAAAAAAGGTCATTCTGTTACAAAGGCACGTGTACCCAAAAGTTTATAGCAGCACAATTCACAATAGCAAAGATGTGGAAACAACCCAAATGCCCATCAATACATGATTGGATTAGTAAACTGTGGTATATGTATACCATGGAATATTACTCAGCTATAAGGAATGATGAAGATACGACATCTCTATGGTTTTCCTGGAGAGAGTTAGAACCCATTATATTAAGTGAAGTATCCCAAGAATGGAAAAACAAGCATCACATGTACTCACCAGAAAATTGGTTTCCCTGATCATCACCTAAATACAAATCTGGGAATGACACCAATTGGACATCAGACTGAGGTGGGGGTGGGGGAGGGGATGGGGGTATGCCTACACAATGAGTGCATTGCACACCTTTTGGGGAGTGGTAACACTTGAAGGTGCTGACTCGGGAAAGGGGGGGTGGGGAAAAAATATGAAACTATTGTTTTTAACTTGCACTGTTCACTTAATAATTTATCATGAATATTTCCCATATTATTTCAAAAAAAAAAAAAAGAATTAGGATTGGGGTTAGAGTTAGGGTGAGGTATAGGGGTTAGGTTTAGGGGTTAGTTTTAGGGTAAAAGGATAGGATTAGGGTTACGGGTTGGGCTTAGGTTTAGGGTTAAAGTTTACTGCTAGGGTTAGGGATAGGGTTCAGGGTTAGCTTTAGGGGTTCTGGTTAGGGTTAGGTGTTAGGTTAGTGTCAGGGTTAGGTCTAGTCGTGAGGGTAAGGTTTAGGGTTAGCTTTAAGAGCTAGGGTTAGGTTTAATGGTTAGGATTAGGATTAGGGTTAAGGGTTAGGGTAAGGCTTAGGGGTTAGGGTCAAGGGTTAGGGTCAAGGGTTAGGGTTTTTGTTAGGCATAGCGTTGGGGTTAGAAGTAAGGGTTACTGTCAGTGTTAGGGTTGTAGGTAGGGTTACGGTTAGGGTTAGCGGTTTAGAATTAGGGTTAGGGATTAAGTGTCACAGTGATGACTAGGAGATAGGGTTAGAATTATGGGATAGGGCTTGTTCTCAGGAAATGGGTTATGCATTAACGTTAGGATAAGAGGTTAAAGTTGGGCGCACGGTGAAGTTTACGTGTTAAGGGGAGAAATAGGAACAGGGTTGGGTGTTATGTTCAGGGTTAGGGTTATCTGTTAAAGGTATTGTTTATGCTTAGCACACAGGCCCTGTCTGCATTAGGCGGGCGGGGGGAGTTTAGGGGCCTGGGATTGTACCCGGGAACCCACTCTATCATACTCTGGGTATGGACCCGTGGGTTTCATGCAGGACACAGTGGTAGAGCCTCCTTTCACGCATGGCATGGGAGGATTGCAGGCTTTCTAAACTCTAAGAAAGCAAGAAGTCTGAGAATTAGATTTAGGTTTAGGATTCTGGTTAGGGTGAAGGATGAAGTTTAGTGTTAGGGTGAGGGCTTAGGGTTAGGGATCACGGTTAGGGTTAGAGGTTACTCTTAGGTTTAATGGTTACACTTTGGTTTATGGTTGAGGTTTACGGTTAGGGTTAAGATGAGGGGTTAGGGTTTGGTACAGGGTTAGGGTTAAGTGTTAGGTTTAGGGTTGAAGATTAGGATTAGGGTTAGGATTAAAGGTTAGCGTGAGAGTTAACGCTTAGGGTTAAGGTTAAGAGGTAGGGTTTAGGGTTAGGGTTAGGGTTAGTTTTAGGGTTAGAGTTATGTGCTATGGTTTGTGTTACAGGTTAGGGTTAGGTTTACTGGTCATGGTTAGGGTTACATTTAGGGGTTAGCATTAGGGTTAGGGTTATGGTTACGGTTAAGTGAAAGGATTAGGGTGAAGTGTTGGGCTTAGGGTTAGGGTTTAGTGTTAAGGTTAGCATTAAGGATTAGGGTTAGGGTCAGGGTTAAATGCTTGGGTGCAGGTAATGGTTAGGGTCAGGGTTAAGGTTCACGGATAGGGTTAGTGTTAAGAGTTACGGGTAGGTTTAGGGTTCAGGGTTAGTGTTAGCATTAGGGCTTAAGGTTAGGATTAGGCGGTAGGTTAGATTTAGGGTTAGATTTAGGCGTTAGGGTAAGGGCTAGCGTTAGGGTTAAGAGATAGGGTTAGGTTTAATGCTTAGGATTAGGGTTAGGGTTTGGGGTTAAAGTAAGTGTTAGGGGTTAGGTTTAAGGATCCAAGGTTAGGGTTATTTTTAGCTGTAGTGTTAGGGTTAGGGATAGGGGATCCCATTAGCATTAAGGGTCTTCCTTACTGTAGGGTTAAGGGTTAGGCTTAGAGTTAAAGGTTAAGGTTAGGGTCAGTGTTAAGATTTAGGGTGAGGGTTAACGGTTAGGGTAAAGGTTAAGCGTTAGGGTTAGGGATTAGTGATTAGGGTTTTTGGTTAGTGTTAGGGTTAGCGGTTAGGAGTTAGTGTTTTATGAAGGGGTATGGTTAGAATTAGGATTGGGGTTAGAGTTAGGGTGAGGTATAGGGGTTAGGTTTAGGGTTTAGTTTTAGGGTAAAAGGATAGGATTAGGGTTACGGATTGGGCTTAGGTTTAGGGTTAAAGTTTACTGCTAGGGTTAGGGATAGGGTTCAGGGTTAGCTTTAGGGGTTCTGGTTAGGGTTAGGTGTTAGGTTAGTGTCAGGGTTAGGTCTAGTCGTGAGGGTAAGGTTTAGGGTTAGCCTTAAGAGCTAGGGTTAGGTTTAATGGTTAGGATTAGGATTAGGGTTAAGGGTTAAGGTAAGGCTTAGGGGTGAGGGTGAAGGGTAAGAGTCAAGTGTTAGGGTTTTTGTTAGGCATAGCGTTGGGGTTAGAAGTAAGGGTTACTGTCAGTGTTAGGGTTGTAGGTAGGGTTACAGATAGGGTTAGCGGTTTAGAATTAGGGTTAGGGATTAGGTGTCACAGTGATGACTAGGAGATAGGGTTAGAATTATGGGATAGGGGTTGTTCTCAGGAAATGGGTTATGCATTAACGTTAGGATAAGAGGTTAAAGTTAGGCGCACGGCAAGGTTTACGTGTTAAGGGGAGAAATAGCAACAGGGTTGGGTGTTATGTTCAGGGTTAGGGTTATCTGTTAAAGGTATTGTTTATGCTTAGCGCACGGGCCCTGTCTGCATTAGGCGGGCGGGGGGAGTTTAGGGGGCTGGGATTGTACCCGGGAACCCACTCTATCATACTCTGGGTATGGGCCCGTGGGTTTCAAGCAGGACACAGTGGTAGAGCCTCCTTTCACGCATGGCATGGGAGGATTGCAGGCTTTCTAAACTCTAAGAAAGCAAGAAGTCTGAGAATTAGATTTAGGGTTAGGATTCTGGTTAGGGTTAAGGATGAAGTTTAGTGTTAGGGTGAGGGCTTAGGGTTAGGGTTTAGGGTTAGGGTTAAAGATTACTCTTAGGTTTAACGGTTACACTTTGGTTTAGGGTTGAGGTTTACGGTTACGGTTAAGATGAGGGGTTAGGGTTTGGTACAGGGTTAGGGTTAAGTGTTAGGTTTAGGGTTGAAGATTAGGATTAAGGTTAGGATTAAAGGTTAGCGTGAGAGTTAACGCTTAGGGTTAAGGTTAAGTGTTAGGGTTTAGGGTTAGGTTTAGGGTTAGTTTTAGGGTTAGAGTTATCTGCTATGGTTTGTGTTAGAGGTTAGGGTTAGGTTTACTGGTCATGGTTAAGGTTACGTTAGGGGTTAGCATTAGGTTTAGGGTTAGGGTTAGGCTTAAGGTATAGGATTAGGGTTAAGTGTTGGGCTTAGGGTTAGGGTTTAGTGTTAAGGTTAGCATTAAGGATTAGGGTTAGGGTCAGGGTTAAATGCTTGGGTGCGGGTAATGGTTAGGGTCAGGCTTAACGTCACGGATAGGGTTAGTGTTAAGGGTTACGGGTAGGTTTAGGGTTCAGGGTTAGTGTTAGCATTAGGGCTTAAGGTTAGGATTAGGCGGTAGGTTAGATTTAGGGTTAGATCTAGGCGTTAGGGTAAGGGCTAGCGTTAGGGTTAAGAGATAGGGTTAGGTTTAATGCTTAGGATTAGGGTTAGGGTTTGGGGTTAAAGTAAGAGTTAGGGGTTAGGTTTAAGGATCCAAGGTTAGGGTTATTTTTAGCTGTAGTGTTAGGGTTAGGGATAAGGGATCCCATTAGCATTAAGGGTCTTCCTTACTGTAGGGTTAAGGGTTAGGCTTAGAGTTAAAGGTTAAGGTTAGGGTCAGTGTTAAGATTTAGGGTGAGGGTTAACGGTTAGGGTAAAGGTTAAGCGTTAGGGTTAGGGATTAGTGATTAGGGTTTTTGGTTAGTGTTAGGGTTAGCGGTTAGGAGTTAGTGTTTTATGAAGGTGAATGGTTAGAATTAGGATTGGGGTTAGAGTTAGGGTGAGATATAGGGGTTAGGTTTAGGGGTTAGTTTTAGTGTAAAAGGATAGGATTAGGGTTACGGGTTGGGCTTAGGTTTAGGGTTAAAGTTTACTGCTAGGGTTAGGGATAGGGTTCAGGGTTAGCTTTAGGGGTTCTGGTTAGGGTTAGGTGTTAGGTTAGTGTCAGGGTTAGGTCTAGTCGTGAGGGTAAAGTTTAGGGTTAGCTTTAAGTGCTAGGGTTAGGTTTAATGGTTAGGATTAGGATTAGGGTTAAGGGTTAGGGTAAGGCTTAGGGGTTAGGGTGAAGGGTTAGGGTCAAGGGTTAGGGTTTTTGTTAGGCATAGCGTTGGGGTTAGAAGTAAGGGTTACTGTCAGTGTTAGGGTTGTAGGTAGGGTTACGGTTAGGGTTAGCGGGTTAGAATTAGGATTAGGGATTAGGTGTCACAGTGATGACTAGGAGATAGGGTTAGAATTATGGGATAGGGGTTGTTCTCAGGAAATGGGTTATGCATTAACGTTAGGATAAGAGGTTAAAGTTAGGCGCACGGTGAGGTTTACGTGTTAAGGGGAGAAATAGGAACAGGGTTGGGTGTTATGTACAGGGTTAGGGTTATCTATTAAAGGTATTGTTTATGCTTAGCGCACGGGCCCTGTCTGCATTAGGCAGGCAGGGGGAGTTTAGGGGGCTGGGATTGTACCCGGGAACCCACTCTATCATACTCTGTGTATGGGCCCATGGGTTTCATGCAGGACACAGTGGTAGAGCCTCCTTTCAGGCATGGCATCGGAGGATTGCAGGCTTTCTAAACTCTAAGAAAGCAAGAAGTCTGAGAATTAGATTTAGGGTTAGGATTATGGTTAGGGTTAAGGATGAAGTTTAGTGTTAGGGTGAGGGCTTAGGGTTAGGGATTAGGGTTAGGGTTAAAAGTTACTCTTAGGTATAACGGTTACACTTTGGTTTAGGGTTGAGGTTTACGGTTAGGGTTAAGATGAGGGGTTAGGATTTGGTACAGGGTTAGGGTTAAGTTTTAGGTTTAGGGTTGAAGATTAGGATTAGGGTTAGGATTAAAGGTTAGCGTGAGAGTTAACGCTTAGGGTTAAGGTTAAGATTTAGGGTTTAGGGTTAGGGTTAGGGTTAGTTTTAGGGTTAGAGTTATGTGCTATGGTTTGTGTTACAGGTTAGGGTTAGGTTTACTGGTCATGGTTAGGGTTACCTTTAGGGGATAGCATTAGGGTTAGGGTTATGGTTACGGTTAAGTGATAGGATTAGGGTTAAGTGTTGGGCTTAGGGTTAGGGTTTAGTGTTAAGGTTAGCATTAAGGATTAGGGTCAGGGTCAGGGTTAAATGCTTGGGTGCGGGTAATGGTTACGGTCAGGGTTAAGGTTCACGGATAGGGTTAGTGTTAAGGGTTACGGGTAGGTTTAGGGTTCAGGGTTAGTGTTTGCATTAGGGCTTAAGGTTAGGATTAGGCGGTAGGTTAGATTTAGGGTTAGATCTAGGCGTTAGGGTAAGGGCTAGCATTAGGGTTAAGAGATAGGGTTAGGTTTAATGCTTAGGATTAGGGTTAGGGTTTGGGGTTAAAGTAAGTGTTAGCGGTTAGGTTTAAGGATCCAAGGTTAGGGTTATTTTTAGCTGTAGTGTTAGGGTTAGGGATAAGGGATCCCATTAGCATTAAGTGTCTTCCTTCCTGTAGGGTTAAGGGTTAGGCTTAGAGTTATAGGTTAAGGTTAGGGTCAGTGTTAAGATTTAGGGTGAGGGTTAACGGTTAGGTTAAAGGTTAAGCGTTAGGGTTAGGGATTAGTGATTAGGGTTTTTGGTTAGTGTTAGGGTTAGCGGTTAGGAGTTAGTGTTTTATGAAGGGGTATGGTTAGAATTAGGATTGGGGTTAGAGTTAGGGTGAGGTATAGGGGTTAGGTTTAGGGGTTAGTTTTAGGGTAAAAGGATAGGAATAGGGTTACGGGTTGGGCTTAGGTTTAGGGTTAAAGTTTACTGCTAGGGTTAGGGATAGGGTTCAGGGTTAGCTTTAGGGGTTCTGGTTAGGGTTAGGTGTTAGGTTAGTGTCAGGGTTAGGTCTAGTCGTGAGGGTAAGGTTTAGGGTTAGCTTTAAGAGCTAGGGTTAGGTTTAATGGTTAGGATTAGGATTAGGGTTAAGGGTTAGGGTAAGGCTTAGGGGTTAGGGTGAAGGGTTAGGGTCAAGGGTTAGGTTTTTTGTTAGGCATAGCGTTGGGGTGAGAAGTAAGGGTTACTGTCAGTGTTAGGGTTGTAGGTAGGGTTACGGTTAGGGTTAGCGGTTTAGAATTAGGGTTAGGGATTAGGTGTCACAGTGATGACTAGGAGATAGGGTTAGAATTATGGGATAGGGGTTGTTCTCACGAAATGGGTTATGCATTAACGTTAGGATAAGAGGTTAAAGTTAGGCGCACGGTGAGGTTTACGTGTTAAGGGGAGAAATAGGAACAGGGTTGGGTGTTATGTTCAGGGTTAGGGTTATCTGTTAAAGGTATTGTTTATGCGTAGCGCACGGGCCCTGTCTGCATTAGGCGGGCGGGGGGAGTTTAGGGGGCTGGGATTGTACCCGGGAACCCACTCTATCATACTCTGGGTGTGGGCCCGTGGGTTTCATGGAGGACACAGTGGTAGAGCCTCCTTTCACTCATGGCATGGGAGGATTGCAGGCTTTCTAAACTCTAAGAAAGCAAGAAGTCTGAGAATTAGATTTAGGGTTAGGATTATGGTTAGGGTTAAGGATGAAGTTTAGTGTTAGGGTGAGAGCTTAGGGTTAGGGATTAGGGTTAGGGTTAAAGGTTACTCTTAGGTTTAACGGTTACACTTTGGTTTAGGGTTGAGGTTTACGGTTAGGGTTAAGATGAGGGGTTAGGGTTAGGTACAGGGTTAGGGTTAAGTGTTAGGTTTAGGGTGGAAGATTAGGATTAGGGTTAGGATTAAAGGTTAGCGTGAGAGTTAACGCTTAGGGTTAAGGTTAAGAGTTAGGGTTTAGGGTTAGGGTTAGGGTTAGGGTTAGTTTTAGGGTTAGAGTTATGTGCTATGGTTTGTGTTAGAGGTTAGGGTTAGGTTTACTGGTCACGGTTAGGGTTACGTTTAGGGGGTAGCATTAGGGTTAGGGTTAGGTTTAAGTGATAGGATTATGGTTAAGTGTTGGGCTTAGGGTTAGGGTTTAGTGTTAGGTTTATCATTAAGGATTAGGGTTAGAATCAGGGTTAAATGCTTGGGTGCGGGTAATGGTTAGGGTCAGGGTTAAGTTTCTCGGATAGGGTTAGTGTTAAGGGTTACGGGTAGGTTTAGGGTTCATGGTTAGTGTTAGCATTAGGGCTTAAGGTTAGGATTAGGCGGTAGATTAGATTTAGGGTTAGATCTAGGCGTTAGGGTAAGGGCTAGCGTTAGGGTTAAGAGATAGGGTTAGGTTTAATGCTTAGGATTAGGGTTAGGGTTTTGGGTTAAAGTCAGTGTTAGGGGTTAGGTTTAAGGATCCAAGGTTAGGATTATTTTTAGCTGTAGTGTTAGGGTTCGGGGTAAGGGATCCCATTAGCATTAAGGGTCTTCCTTACTGTAGGGTTAAGGGTTAGGCTTAGAGTTAAAGGTTAGGTTAGGGTCAGTGTTAAGATTTAGGGTGAGGGTTAACGGTCAGGGTAAAGGTTAAGCGTTAGGGTTAGGGATTAGTGATTAGGGTTTTTGGTTAGTGTTAGGGTTAGTGGTTAGGAGGTAGTGTTTTATGAAGGGGTATGGTTAGAATTAGGATTGGGGTTAGAGTTAGGGTGAGGTATACGGGTTAGGTTTAGGGGTTAGTTTTAGGGTAAAAGGATAGGATTAGGGTTACGGGTTGGGCTTAGGTTTAGGGTTAAAGTTTACTGCTAGGGTTAGGGATAGGGTTCAGGGTTAGCTTTAGGGGTTCTGGTTAGGGTTAGGTGTTAGGTTAGTGTCAGGGTTAGGTCTAGTCGTGAGGGTAAGGTTTAGGGTTAGCTTTAAGAGCTAGGGTTAGGTTTAATGGTTAGGATTAGGATTAGGGTTAAGGGTTAGGGTAAGGCTTAGGGGTTAGGGTGAAGGGTTAGGGTCAAGGGTTAGGGTTTTTGTTAGGCATAGCGTTGGGGTTGGAAGTAAGGGTTACTGTCAGTGTTAGGGTTGTAGGTAGGGTTACGGTTAGGGTTAGTGGTTTAGAATTACGGTTAGGGATTAGGTGTCACTGTGATGACTAGGAGATAGGGTTAGAATTATGGGATAGGGCTTGTTCTCAGGAAATGGGTTATGCATTAACGTTAGGATAAGAGGTTAAAGTTAGGCGCACGGTGAGGTTTACGTGTTAAGGGGAGAAATAGGAACAGGGTTGTGTGTTATGTTCAGGGTTAGGGTTATCTGTTAAAGGTATTGTTTATGCTTAGCGCACGGGCCCTGCCTGCATTAGGCGGGCAGGTGGAGTTTAGGGGGCTGGGATTGTACCCGGGAACCCACTCTATCATACTCTGGGTATGGGCCCATGGGTTTCATGCAGGACACAGTGGTAGAGCCTCCTTTCACGCATGGCATCGGTGGATTGCAGGCTTTCTAAACTCTAAGAAAGCAAGAAGTCTCAGAATTAGATTTAGGGTTAGGATTATGGTTAGGGTTAAGGATGAAGTTTAGTGTTAAGCTGAAGGCTTAGGCTAGGGATTAGGGTTAGGGTTAAAGGTTACTCTTAGGTTTAACGGTTACACTTTGGTTTAGGGTTGAGGTTTACGTTTAGGGTTAAGATGAGGGGTTAGGGTTTGGTACAGGGTTAGGGTTAAGTGTTAGGTTTAGGGTTGAAGATTAGGATTAGGGTTAGGATTAAAGGTTAGCGTGAGAGTTAATGCTTAGGGTTAAGGTTAAGTGTTAGGGTTTAGGGTTAGGGTTAGGGTTAGGGTTAGTTTTAGGGTTAGAGTTATGTGCTATGGTTTGTGTTAGAGGTTAGGGTTAGGTTTACTGGTCACGGTTAGGGTTACGTTTAGGGGGTAGCATTAGGGTTAGGGTTAGGGTTAAGGGATAGGTTTAGGGTTAAGTGTTGGCCTTAGGGTTAGGGTTTAGTGTTAAGGTTATCATTAAGGATTAGGGTTAGTGTCAGGGTTAAATGCTTGGGTGCGCGTAATGGTTAGGGTCAGGGTTTAGGTTCACGGATAGGGTTAGTGTTAAGGGTTACGGGTAGGTTTAGTGTTCAGGGTTAGTGTTAGCATTAGGGCTTAAGGTTAGGATTAGGCGGGAGGTTAGATTTAGGGTTAGATCTAGGCGTTAGGGTAAGGGCTAGCGTTAGGGTTAAGAGATAGGGTTAGGTTTAATGCTTAGGATTAGGGTTAGGGTTTGGGGTTAAAGTAAGTGTTAGGGGTTAGGTTTAAGGATCCAAGGTTATGGATATTTTTAGCTGTAGTGTTAGGGTTAGGGATAAGGGATCCCATTAGCATTAAGGGTCTTCCTTATTGTAGAGTTAAGGGTTAGGCTTAGAGTTAAAGGTTAAGGTTAGGGTCACTGTTAAGATTTAGGGTGAGGGTTAACGGTCAGGGTAAAGGTTAAGTGTTAGGGTTAGGGATTAGTGATTAGGGTTTTGGTTAGTATTAGGGTTAGCGGTTAGGGGTTAGTGTTTTATGAAGGGGTAAGGTTAGAATTAGGATTGGGGTTAGAGTTAGGGTGAGGTATAGGGGTTAGGTTTAGGGGATAGTTTTAGGGTAAAAGGATAGGAGTAGGGTTACGGGTTGGGCTTAGGTTTAGGGTTAAAGTTTACTGCTAGGGTTAGGGATAGGGTTCAGGGTTAGCTTTAGGGGTTCTGGTTAGGGTTAGGTGTTAGGTTAGTGTCAGGGTTAGGTCTAGTCGTGAGGGTAAGGTTTAGTGTTAGCTTTAAGAGCTAGGGTTAGGTTTAATGGTTAGGATTAGGATTAGGGTTAAGGGTTAGGGTAAGGCTTAGGGGTTAGGGTGAAGGGTTAGGGTCAAGTGTTAGGGTTTTTGTTAGGCATAGCGTTGGGGTGAGAAGTAAGGGTTACTGTCAGTGTTAGGGTTGTAGGTAGGGTTACGGCTAGGGTTAGCGGTTTAGAATTAGGGTTAGGGATTAGGTGTCACAGTGATGACTAGGAGATAGGGTTAGAATTATGGGATAGGGCTTGTTCTCAGGAAATGGGTTATGCATTAACGTTAGGATAAGAGGTTAAAGTTAGGCGCACGGTGAGGTTTACGTGTTAAGGGGAGAAATAGGAACAGGGTTGGGTGTTATGTTCAGGGTTAGGGTTATCTGTTAAAGGTATTGTTTATGCTTAGCGCACGGGCCCTGTCTGCATTAGGCGGGCGGGGGGAGTTTAGGGGGCTGGGATTGTACCCGGGAACCCACTCTATCATACTCTGGGTATGGGCCCGTGGGTTTCATGCAGGACACAGTGGTAGAGCCTCCTTTCATGCATGGCATGGGAGGATTGCAGGCTCTCCAAACTCTAAGAAAGCAAGAAGTCTGAGAATTAGAGTTAGGGTTGGATTCTGGTTAGGGTTAAGGATGAAGTTTAGTGTTAGGTTGAGGGCTTAGGGTTAAGGATTAGGGTTAGGGTTAAAGGTTACTCTTAGGTTTAACGGTTACACTTTGGTTTAGGGTTGAGGTTTACGGTTAGGGTTAAGATGAGGGGTTAGGGTTTGGTACAGGGTTAGGGTTAAGTGTTAGGTTTAGGGTTGAAGATTAGGATTAGGGTTAGGATTAAAGGTTAGCGTGAGAGTTAACGCTTAGGGTTAAGGTTAAGAGTTAGGGTTAGGGTTAGGGTTAGTTTTAGGGTTAGAGTTATGTGCTATGGTTTGTGTTAGAGGTTAGGGTTAGGTTTACTGGTCACGGTTAGGGTTACGTTTAGGGGGTAGCATTAGGGTTAGGGTTAGGGTTAAGGGATAGGTTTAGGGTTAAGTGTTGGGCTTAGGGTTAGGGTTTAGTGTTAAGGTTATCATTAAGGATTAGGGTTAGGGTCATGGTTAAATGCTTGGGTGCGGGTAATGGTTAGGGTCAGGGTTTAGGTTCACGGATAGGGTTAGTGTTAAGGGTTACGGGTAGGTTTAGGGTTAGGGTTAGTGTTAGCAATAGGGCTTAATGTTAGGATTAGGCGGGAGGTTAGATTTAGGGTTAGATCTAGGCGTTAGGGTAAGGGCTAGCGTTAGGGTTAAGAGATAGGGTTAGGTTTAATTCTTAGGATTAGGGTTAGGGTTTGGGGTTAAAGTAAGTGTTAGGGGTTAGGTTTAAGGATCCAAGGTGAGGGTTATTTTTAGCTGTAGTGTTAGGGTTAGGGATAAGGGATCCCATTAGCATTAAGGGTCTTCCTTACTGTAGGGTTAAGGGTTAGGCTTAGAGTTAAAGGTTAAGGTTAGGGTCAGTGTTAAGATTTAGGGTGTGGGTTAACGGTTAGGGTAAAGGGTAAGCGTTAGGGTTAGGGATTAGTGATTAGGGTTTTTGGTTAGGGATAGGGTTAGCGGTTAGGAGTTAGTGTTTTATGAAGGGGTATGGTTAGAATTAGGATTGGGGTTAGAGTTAGGGTGAGGTATAGGGGTTAGGTATAGGGGTTAGTTTTAGGGTAAAAGGATAGGATTAGGGTTACGGGTTGGGCTTAGGTTTAGGGTTAAAGTTTACTGCTAGGGTTAGGGATAGGTTTCAGGGTTAGCTTTAGGGGTTCTGGTTAGGGTTAGGTGTTAGGTTAGTGTCAGGGTTAGGTCTAGTCGTGAGGGTAAGGTTTAGGGTTAGCTTTAAGAGCTAGGGTTAGGTTTAATGGTTAGGATTAGGATTAGGGTTAAGGGTTAGGGTAAGGCTTAGGGGTTAGGGTGAAGGGTTAGGGTCAAGGGTTAGGGTTTTTGTTAGGCATAGCGTTGGGGTTGGATGTAAGGGTTACTGTCAGTGTTAGGGTTGTAGGTAGGGTTCCGGTTAGGGTTAGCGGTTTAGAATTAGGGTTAGGGATTAGGTGTCACAGTGATGACTAGGAGATAGGGTTAGAATTATGGGATAGGGCTTGTTCTCAGGAAATGGGTTATGCATTAACGTTAGGATAAGAGGTTAAAGTTAGGCGCACGGTGAGGTTTACGTGTTAAGGGGAGAAATAGGAACAGGGTTGGGTGTTATGTTCAGGGTTAGGGTTATCTGTTAAAGGTATTGTTTATGCTTAGCGCACGGGCCCTGTCTGCAGTAGGCGGGTGGGGGGAGTTTAGGGGGCTGGGATTGTACCCGGGAACCCACTCTATCATACTCTGGGTATGGGCCCGTGGGTTTCATGCAGGACACAGTGGTAGAGCCTCCTTTCACGCATGGCATGGGAGGATTGCAGGCTTTCTAAACTCTAAGAAAGCAAGAAGTCTGAGAATTTGATTTAGGGTTAGGATTATTGTTAGGGTTAAGGATGAAGTTTAGTGTTAGGGTGAGAGCTTAGGGATCGGGATTAGGGTTAGGGTTAAAGGTTACTCTTAGGTTTAACGGTTACACTTTGGTTTAGGGTTGAGGTTTACGGTTAGGGTTAAGATGAGGGGTTAGGGTTTGGTACAGGGTTAGGGTTAAGTGTTAGGTTTAGGGTTGAAGATTAGGATTAGGGTTAGGATTAAAGGTTAGCGTGAGAGTTAACGCTTAGGGTTAAGGTTAAGAGTTAGGGTTTAGGGTTAGGGTTAGGGTTAGTTTTAGGGTTAGAGTTATGTGCTATGGTTTGTGTTAGAGGTTAGGGTTAGGTTTACTGGTCACGGTTAGGGTTACGTTTAGGGGGTAGCATTTTGGTTAGGGTTAGGGTTATGGTTTAGGGTTAGGGTTAGGGTTAGGGTTTAGTGTTAAGGTTAGCATTAAGGATTATGGTTAGGGTCAGGGTTAAATGCTTGGGTGCGGGTATTGGTTAGGGTAAGGGTTTAGGTTCACGGGTAGGGTTAGTGTTAAGGGTTACGGGTAGGTTTAGGGTTCAGGGTTAGTGTTAGCATTAGGGCTTAAGGTTAGGATTAGGCGGTAGGTTAGATTTAGGGTTAGATCTAGGCGTTTGGGTAAGGGCTAGCGTTAGGGTTAAGAGATAGGGTTACGTTTAATGCTTAGGATTAGGGTTAGGGTTTGGGGTTAAAGTAAGTGTTAGGGGTTAGGTTTAAGGATCCAAGGTTAGGGTTATTTTTAGCTGTAGTGTTAGGGTTAGGGATAAGGGATCCCATTAGCATTAAGGGTCTTCCTTACTGTAGGGTTAAGGATTAGGCTTAGAGTTAAAGGTTAATGTTAGGGTCAGTGTTAAGATTTAGGGTGAGGGTTAACGGTTAGGGTAAACGTTGAGCATTAGGTTTAGGGATAGTGATTAGGGTTTTTGGTTAGTGTTAGGGTTAGCGGTTAGGAGTTAGTGTTTTATGAAAGGGTATGGTTCGAATTAGGATTGGGGTTAGAGTTAGGGTGAGGTATAGGGGTTAGGTTTAGGGGTTAGTTTTAGGGTAAAAGGATAGGATTAGGGTTACGGGTTGGGCTTAGGTTTAGGTTTAAAGTTTACTGCTAGGGATAGGGATAGGGTTCAGGGTTAGCTTTAGGGGTTCTGGTTAGGGTTAGGTGTTAGGTTAGTGTCAGGGTTAGGTCTAGTCGTGAGGGTAAGGTTTAGGGTTAGCTTTAAGAGCTAGGGTTAGGTTTAATGGTTAGGATTAGGATTAGGTTTAAGGGTTAGGGTAAGGCTTAGGGGTTAGGGTGAAGGGTTAGGGTCAAGGGTTCGGGTTTTTGTTAGGCATAGCGTTGGGGTTAGAAGTAAGGGTTACTGTCAGTGTTAGGGTTGTAGGTAGGGTTACGGTTAGGGTTAGTGGTTTAGAATTACGGTTAGGGATTAGGTGTCACTGTGATGACTAGGAGATAGGGTTAGAATTATGGGATAGGGGTTGTTCTCAGGAAATGGGTTATGCCTTAACGTTAGGATAAGAGGTTAAAGTTAGGCGCACGGTAAGGTTTACGTGTTAAGGGGAGAAATAGGAACAGGGTTGGGTGTTATGTTCAGGGTTAGGGTTATCTGTTAAAGGTATTGTTTATGCTTAGCGCACGGGCCCTGTCTGCATTAGGCGGGCGGGGGGAGTTTAGGGGGCTGGGATTGTACCCGGAAACCCACTCTATCATACTCTGGGTATGGGCCCGTGGGTTTCATGCAGGACACAGTGGTAGAGCCTCCTTTCACGCATGGCATGGGAGGATTGCAGGCTCTCTAAACTCTAAGAAAGCAAGAAGTCTGAGAATGAGATTTAGGGTTAGGATTATGGTTAGGGTTAAGGATGAAGTTTAGTGTTAGGGTGAGGGCTTAGGGTTAGGGATTAGGGTTAGGGTTAAAGGTTACTCTTAGGTTTAACGGTTACACTTTGGTTTAGGGTTGAGGTTTACGGTTAGGGTTAAGATGAGGGGTTAGGGTTTGGTACAGGGTTAGGGTTAAGTGTTAGGTTTAGGGTTGAAGATTAGGATTAGGGTTAGGATTAAAGGTTAGCGTGAGAGTTAACGCTTAGGGTTAAGGTTAAGGTTTAGGGTTTAGGGTTAGGGTTAGGGTTAGTTTTAGGGTTAGAGTTATGTGCTATGGTTTGTGTTACAGGTTAGGGTTAGGTTTACTGGTCATGGTTAGGGTTACGTTTAGGGGTTAGCATTAGGGTTAGGGTTAGGGTTAGGGTTAAGGGATAGGATTAGGGTTAAGTGTTGGGCTTAGGGTTAGGGTTTAGTGTTAGGGTTAGCATTACGGATTAGGGTTAGGGTCAGGGTTAAATGCTTGGGTGCGGGTAATGATTTGGGTCAGGGTTTAGGTTCACGGATAGGGTTAGTGTTAAGGGTTACGGGTAGGTTTAGGGTTCAGGGTTAGTGTTAGCATTAGGGCTTAAGGTTAGGATTAGGCGGGAGGTTAGATTTAGGGTTAGATCTAGGCGTTAGGGTAAGGGCTAGCGTTAGGGTTAAGAGATAGGGTTAGGTTTAATGCTTAGGATTAGGGTTAGGGTTTGGGGTTAAAGTAAGTGTTAGGGGTTAGGTTTAAGGATCCAAGGTTAGGGTTATTTTTAGCTGTAGTGTTAGGGTTAGGGATAAGGGATCCCATTAGCATTAAGGGTCTTCCTTACTGTAGGCTTAAGGGTTAGGCTTAGAGTTAAAGGTCAAGGTTAGGTTCAGTGTTAAGATTTAGGGTGAGGGTTAACGGTTAGGGTAAAGGTTAAGCGTTAGGGTTAGGGATTAGTGATTAGGGTTTTTGGTTAGTGTTAGGGTTAGCGGTTAGGAGTTAGTGTTTTATGAAGGGGTATGGTTAGAATTAGGATTGGGGTTAGAGATAGGGTGAGGTATAGGCGTTAGGTTTAGGGGTTAGTTTTAGGGTAAAAGGATAGGAATAGGGTTACGGGTTGGGCTTAGGTTTAGGGTTAAAGTTTACTGCTAGGGTTAGGGATAGGGTTCAGGGTTAGCTTTAGGGGTTCTGGTTAGGGTTAGGTGTTAGGTTAGTGTCAGGGTTAGGTCTAGTCGTGAGGGTAAGGTTTAGGGTTAGCTTTAAGAGCTAGGGTTAGGTTTAATGGTTAGGATTAGGGTTAAGGGTTAGGGTAAGGCTTAGGGGTTAGGGTGAAGGGTTAGGGTCAAGGGTTAGGGTTCTTGTTAGGCATAGCGTTGCGGTTAGAAGTAAGGGTTACTGTCAGTGTTAGGGTTGTAGGTAGGGTTACGGTTAGGGTTAGCGGTTTAGAATTAGGGTTAGGGATTAGGTGTCACAGTGATGACTAGGAGATAGGGTTAGAATTATGGGATAGGGGTTGTTCTCAGGAAATGCGTTATGCATTAACGTTAGGATAAGAGGTTAAAGTTAGGCGCACGGTGAGGTTTACGTGTTAAGGGGAGAAATAGGAACAGGGTTGGGTGTTATGTTCAGGGTTAGGGTTATCTGTTAAAGGTATTGTTTATGCTTAGCGCACGGGCCCTGTCTGCATTAGGCGGGTGGGGGGAGTTTAGGGGGCTGGGATTGTACCCGGGAACCCACTCTATCGTACTCTGGGTATGGGCCCGTGGGTTTCATGCAGGACACAGTGGTAGAGCCTCCTTTCACGCATGGCATGGGAGAATTGCAGGCTTTCTAAACTCTAAGAAAGCAAGAAGTCTGAGAATTAGATTTAGGGTTAGGATTCTGGTTAGGGTTAAGGATGAAGTTTAGTGTTAGGGTGAGGGCTTAGGTTTAGGGATTAGGGTTAGGGTTAAAGGTTACTCTTAGGTTTAACGGTTACACTTTGGTTTAGGGTTGAGGTTTACGGTTAGGGTTAAGATGAGGGGTTAGGGTTTGGTACAGGGTTAGGGTTAAGTGTTAGGTTTAGGGTTGAAGATTAGGATTAGGGTTAGGATTAAAGGTTAGCGTGAGAGTTAACGCTTAGGGTTAAGGTTAAGAGTTAGGGTTTAGGGTTAGGGTTAGGATTAGGGTTAGTTTTAGGGTTAGAGTTATGTGCTATGGTTTGTGTTAGAGGTTAGGGTTAGGTTTACTGGTCACGGTTAGGGTTACGTTTAGGGGGTAGCATTAGGGTTAGGGTTAGGGTTAAGGGATAGGATTAGGGTTAAGTGTTGGGCTTAGGGTTAGGGTTTAGTGTTAGGTTTATCATTAAGGATTAGGGTTAGAATCAGGGTTAAATGCTTGGGTGCGGGTAATGGTTAGGGTCAGGTTTAAGGTTCACGGATAGGGTTAGTGTTAAGGGTTAGGGGTAGGTTTAGGGTTCAGGGTTAGTGTTAGCATTAGGGCTTAAGGTTAGGATTAGGCGGTAGGTTAGATTTAGGGTTAGATCTAGGCGTTAGGGTAAGGGTAAGCGTTAGGGTTAAGAGATAGGGTTAGGTTTAATTCTTAGGATTAGGGTTAGGTTTAGGGGATAAAGTAAGTGTTAGGGGTTAGGTTTAAGGATCCAAGGTTAGGGTTATTTTTAGCTGTAGTGTTAGGGTTAGGGATAAGGGATCCCATTAGCATTAAGGGTCTTCCTTAGTGTAGGGCTAAGGGTTAGGCTTAGAGTTAAAGATTAAGGTTAGGGTCAGTGTTAAGATTTAGGGTGAGGGTTAACGGTTAGGGTAAAGGTTAAGCGTTCGGGTTAGGGAATAGTGATTAGGGTTTTTGTTTATTGTTAGGGTTAGCGGTTAGGAGTTAGTGTTTTATGAAGGGGTATGGTTAGAATTAGGATTGGGGTTAGAGTTAGGGTAAGGTATACGGGTTAGGTTTAGGGGATAGTTTTAGGGTAAAAGGATAGGATTAGGGTTGCGGGTTGGGCTTAGGTTAGGGTTAAAGTTTACTGCTTGGGTTAGGGATAGGGTTCAGGGTTAGCTTTAGGGGTTCTGGTTAGGGTTATGCGTTAGGTTAGTGTCAGGGTTAGGTCTAGTCGTGAGGGTAAGGTTTAGGGTTAGCTTTAAGAGCTAGGGTTAGGTTTAATGGTTAGGATTAGAATTAGGGTTAAGGGTTAGGGTAAGGCTTAGGGGTTAGGATGAAGGGTTAGGGTCAAGGGTTAGGGTTTTTGTTAGGCATAGCGTTGGGGTTAGAAATAAGGTTTACTGTCAGTGTTAGGGTTGTAGGTAGGGTTACGGTTAGGGTTAGCGGTTTAGAATTAGGGTTAGGGATTAGGTGTCACAGTGATGACTAGGAGATAGGGTTAGAATTATGGGATAGGGGCTGTTCTCAGGAAATGGGTTATGCATTAACGTTAGGATAAGAGGTTAAAGTTAGGCGCACGGTGAGGTTTACGTGTTAAGGGGAGAAATAGGAACAGGGTTGGGTGTTATGTTCAGGGTTAGGGTTATCTGTTAAAGGTATTGTTTATGCTTAGCGCACGAGCCCTGTCTGCATTAGGCCGGCGGGGGGAGTTTAGGGGGCTGGGATTGTACCCGGGAACCCACTCTATCATACTCTGGGTATGGGCCCGTGGGTTTCATGCAGGACACAGTGGTAGAGCCTCCTTTCACGCATGGCATGGGAGGATTGCAGGCTTTCCAAACTCTAAGAAAGCAAGAAGTCTGAGAATTAGATTTAGGGTTAGGATTCTGGTTAGGGTTAAGGATGAAGTTTAGTGTTAGGGTGAGGGCTTAGGGTTAGGGAATAGGGTTAGGGTTAAAGGTTACTCTTAGGTTTAACGGTTACACTTTGCTTTAGGGTTCAGGTTTACGGTTAGGGTTAAGATGAGGGGTTAGGGTTTGGTACAGTGTTAGGGTTAAGTGTTAGGTTTAGGGTTGAAGATTGGGATTAGGGTTAGGATTAAAGGTTAGCGTGAGAGTTAACACTTAGTGTTAAGGTTAAGAGTTAGGGTTTACGGTTAAGGTTAGGGTTAGTTTTAGGGTTAGAGTTATGTGCTATGGTTTGTGTTAGAGGTTAGGGTTAGGTTTACTGGTCACGGTTAGGGTTACGTTTAGGGGTTAGCATTAGGGTTAGGGTTAGGGTTAGGGTTAAGGGATAGGATTAGGGTTAAGTGTTGGGCTTAGGGTTAGGGTTTAGTGATAGGGTTAGCATTAAGGATTAGGGTTAGGGTCAGGGTTAAATGCTTGGGTGCAGGTAATAGTTAGGGTAAGGGTTATGGTTCACGGATAGGGTTAGTGTTAAGGGTTACGGGTAGGTTTAGGGTTCAGGGTTAGTGTTAGCATTAGGGCTTAAGGTTAGGATTAGGCGGTAGGTTAGATTTAGGGTTAGAGCTAGGCGTTAGGGTAAGCGCTAGCGTTAGGGTTAAGAGATAGGGTTAGGTTTAATGCTTAGGATTAGGATTAGGGTTTGGGGTTAAAGTAAGTGTTAGGGGTTAGGTTTAAGGATCCAAGGTTAGGGTTATTTTTAGCTGTAGTGTTAGGGTTAGGGATAAGGGATCCCATTAGCATTAAGGGTCTTCCTTACTGTAGGGTTAAGGGTTAGGCTTAGAGTTAAAGGTTAAGGTTAGGGTCAGTGTTAAGATTTAGGGTGAGGGTTAACGGTTAGGGTAAAGGATAAGCGTTAGGGTTAGGGATTAGTGATTAGGGTTTTTGGTTAGTGTTAGGGTTATCGGTTAGGAGTTAGTGTTTTATGAAGGGGTATGGTTAGAATTAGGATTGGGGTTAGAGTTAGGGTGAGGTATAGGGGTTAGGTTTAGGGGTTAGTTTTAATGTAAAAGGATAGGATTAGGGTTACGGGTTGGGCTTAGGTTTAGGGTTAAAGTTTACTGCTGGGGTTAGGGATAGGGTTCAGGGTTATCTTTAGGGGTTCTCGTTAGGGTTAAACGCTGAACACCTGCAAATAATTTTCAACGTAGTGGTTAATTGAAAAGCTCTGCGGCATACTTCTTGGAACAAGCCAGTTACCTGTTCCCACGCAAAGAGGAGTATATAGAACCATGGTGGATTTCCAGCTGATGAAGTAAAGGATTATTAAAGGAACGGGATGACCATGGGGATCATCGTCAATTCTCTGAAACAGAATCCGCCTTTTTCACCTGCCAAACACATGCCCACTACTCTTCTCTGGGGATAATAAAAACAAACCAGCGATCTGACAGAGGGCCTGAACACCCATCCTGGCCGACCCCACAAAAAAAAAAAGTACCCTCCAGCTACTAATTATAATGCCAATTTGCAAAATTTCCCTGCATTTTTAAACAATGGAGAAATGATGGTGGGATGATACTTAGAAGAATGGCTTCTTGTCAGTCTCCACTGAAAAAAATAGGCAACACCAAGTCAGCTACGCCTCAGCATAGTTATGTCCATAGCAGCCATATTTGGTTTCAGTACGCACATACACACGTCATCACAATTATGGTGAAACGTTGAAAACCTACAAAGGATTTTCAACATACTGGTTAATTGAAAAGCTCTGAGGCATCCTTCTTAGAACAAACCAGTTTCCTGTGCCCACGCATAGAGAAGTATATAGAACCGTGGTGGCTTCCCAGCTCAGGAAGCAAAGGATTCTTAAAGGAACGGGATTACCAGGCGGATCCTGTTTAATTCTCTGAAACAGATCCGCAGTTTTCACCTGCCATACTAATACCCACTTCTCCTCTCTGGGGATAATAAAAAGAAACCAGCAAACTGACAGAGGGCCTGACCAAGACATCCACACCGACCCCACAGGAAAAAAAAAAAAAAAAAACCACCGTAGCCTCCAGCTACTAATTATAATGCTAACTTGCAAAATTTTCCTGCATTTTTAAACAATGGAAAAATGATGGTGAGATGATACTTAGAAGAATGGATTCTTGTCAGTCTCCACTAACAAAAATAGGCAAAACCAAGTCAGCTACGCCTCAGCATAGTTATGTCCGTCGCAGCCTTCTTGGGTTTCAGGAGCCACAAACAAACGTTATCACAATTATGGTGAAACGTTGAACACCTGCAAATAATTTTCAACGTAGTGGTTAATTGAAAAGCTCTGCGGCATACTTCTTGGAACAAGCCAGTTACCTGTTCACACGCAAAGAGGAGTATATAGAACCATGGTGGATTTCCAGCTGATGAAGTAAAGGATTATTAAAGGAACGGGATGACCATGGGGATCATCGTCAATTCTCTGAAACAGAATCCGCCCTTTTCACCTGCCAAACACATGCCCACTTCTCCTCTCTGGGTATAATAAAAACTAACCAGCGAACTGACAGAGCGCCTGACCCCCCCATCCACATCGACCACACAAAAAAAAAACCGTACCCTCCAGCTACTAATTATAATGCTAACTTGCAAAATTTCCCTGCATTTTCAAACAATGGAAAAATGGTGGTGGGATGATACTTAGAAGAATGGATTCTTGTCTGTCTCCACAAACAGAAATAGGCAACACCAAGTCAGCTACTCCTCAGCATAGTTATGTCCGTCGCAGCCTTCTTGGGTTTCAGGAGGCACATACAAACCTTATCAAAATTATGGTGAAACGCTGAAAACCTGCAAATAATTTTCAACGTACAGGTTAATTTGAAAACTCTCCAGCATACTTCTTGGAACAAGCCAGGTACCTGTGCCCACACATAGAGGAGTATATAGAAACATGGTGGAATCCCAGCTGATGAAGCAAAGGATATTTAAAGGAATGAGATGACCATGCGGATCCTGTTTAATTCTATGAAACAGAATCCGCACTTTTCCCCTGCCAAACACATGCCCACTTCTCCTCTCTGGGGATTATAAAAACAAACCAGTGAATTGACAGATGGCCTGACCCCCCCATCCACATCGACCACACAAAAAAAAAAAACCGTACCCTCCAGCTACTAATTATAATGCTAACTTGCAAAATTTCCCTGCATTTTAAAACAATGGAAAAATGGTGGTGGGATGATACTTAGAAGAATGGCTTCTTGTCAGTCTCCACTAACAAAAATAGGAAACACGAAGTCAGCTACGCCTCAGCATACTTATGTCCGTGGCAGCAATATTGGGTTTCAGGAGACACATACAAACGTTATAAGAATTATGGTGAAACGCTGAAAACCTGCAAATAGTTTTCAACGTACTGCTTAATTGAAAATCTCTGCGGCATACTTCTTGGAACAAGCCAGTTACCTGTGCCCACACATAGAGGAGTATATAGAACCATGGTGGATTCCCAGCTGATGAAGCAAAAGTTTCCTAAAGGAACGGGATGAGCATGCGGATCCTGTTTCATTCTCTGAAACAGAATCCGAACTTTTCCCTGCCAAACACATGCCCACTTCTCCTCTCTGGAGATAATAAAAACTAACCAGCGAACTGACAGAGGGCCTGACCCCCTCCATCAACATCGACCACACACAAAAAAAAACCGTACCCTCCAGCCACTAATTATAATGCTAAGTTGCAAAATTTCCCTGCCTTTTAAAACAATGGAAAAATGGTGGTGGGATGATACTTAGAAGAATGGATTCTTGTCTGTCTCCACGAACAAAAATAGGCAACACCAAGTCAGCTACTCCTCAGCATAGTTATGTCCGTCGCAGGCTTCTTGGGTTTCAGGAGGCACATACAAACCTTATCAAAATTATGGTGAAACGCTGAACACCTGCAAATAATTTTCAATGTAGTGGTTAATTGAAAATCTCTGCGGCATACTTCTCGGAACAAGCCAGGTACCTGTGCCCACGCATAAAGGAGTATATAGAAACATGGTGGAATCCCAGCTGATGAAGCAAAGGATTCTTAAAGGAATGAGATGACCATGCGGATCCTGTTTAATTCTCTGAAACAGAATCCGCACTTTTCACCTGCAAAACACATGCCCACTACTCTTCTCTGGGGATAATAAAAACAAACCAGCGATCTGACAGAGGGCCTGAACACCCATCCTGACCGACCCCACAAAAAAAAAAGTACCCTCCAGCTACTAATTATAATGCCAATTTGCAAAATTTCCCTGCATTTTTAAACAATGGAGAAATGATGGTGGGATGATACTTAGAAGAATGGCTTCTTGTCAGTCTCCACTGACAAAAATAGGCAACACCAAGTCAGCTACGCCTCAGCATAGCTATGTCCGTAGCAGCCATATTTGGTTTCAGTAGGCACATACACACGTTATCACAATTATGGTGAAACGCTGAAAACCTGCAAAGGATTTTCAACATACTGGTTAATTGAAAAGCTCTGAGGCATACTTTTTGGAACAAGCCAGTTTCCTGTGCCCACGAATAGAGAAGTATATAGAAACATGGTGGATTCCCAGCTCATGAAGCAAAGGATTCTTAAAGGAACGGGATTACCATGCGGATCCTGTTTAATTCTCTGAAACAGATCCGCAGTTTTCACCTGCCATACTAATACCCACTTCTCCTCTCTGGGGATAATAAAAACAACCAGCGAACTGACAGAGGGCCTGACCAACACATCCACACCGACCCCACAGGAAAAACAAAAAAAAAAACACCGTAGCCTCAAGCTACTAATTATAATGCTAACTTGCAAAATTTTCCTGCATTTTTAAACAATGGAAAAATGATGGTGAGATGATACTTAGAAGAATGGATTCTTGTCAGTCTCCACTAACAAAAATAGGCAAAACCAAGTCAGCTACGCCTCAGCATAGTTATGTTCGTGGCAGCCATCTTGGGTTTGAGGAGGCACAAACAAACGTTATCACAATTATGGTGAAACGCTGAACACCTGCAAATAATTTTCAACGTACTGGTTAATTGAGAAGCTCTGCGGTATACTTCTTGGAACAAGCCAGTTACCTGTTCCCACGCAAAGAGGAGTATAGAGAACCATGGTGGAATTCGAGCTGATGAAGTAAAGGATTATTAAAGGAACGGGATGACCATGGGGATCATCGTTAATTCTCTGAAACAGAATCCGCCCTTTTCACCTGCCAAACACGTGCCCACTTCTCCTCTCTGGGGATAATAAAAACTAACCAGCGAACTGACAGAGGGCCTGACCCCCCCATCCACATCGACCACACAAAAAAAAAAAACCGTACCCTCCATGTACTAATTATAATGCTAATTAGCAAAATTTCCCTGCATTTTAAAACAATGGAAAAATGGTGGTGGGATGATACTTAGAAGAATGGCTTCTTGTCTGTCTCCACTAACAAAAATAGGCAACACCAAGTGAGCTACTCCTCAGCATAGTTATGTCCGTCGAAGCCTTCTTGGGTTTCAGGAGGCACATACAAACCTTATCAAAATTATGGTGAAACGCTGAAAACCTGCAAATAATTTTCAACGTACTGGTTAATTTGAAAACTCTCCAGCATACTTCTTGGAACAAGCCAGGTACCTGTGCCCACCCATGGAGGAGTATATAGAAACATGGTGGAATCCCAGCTGATGAAACAAAGGATTCTTAAAGGAATGAGATGACCATGCAGACCCTGTTTAATTCTCTGAAACAGAATACGCACTTTTCACCTGCCAAACACATGCCCACTACTCTTCTCTGGGGATAATAAAAACAAACCAGCGATCTGACAGAGGGCCTGAACACCCATCCTGACCGACCCCACAAAACAAAAAAAGTACCCTCAGCTACTAATTATAATGCCAATTTGCAAAATTTCCCTGCATTTTTAAACAATGGAGAAATGATGGTGGGATGATACTTAGAAGAATGGCTTCTTGTCAGGCTCCACTAAAAAAATAGGCAACACGAATTCAGTTACGCCTCAGCATACTTATATCCGTGGCAGCCATATTGGGTTTCAGGAGACACATACAAACGTTATAAGAATTATGGTGAAACGCTGAAAACCTGCAAATGATTTTCAACGTACTGCTTAATTGAAAAGCTCTGCGGCATACTTCTTGGAACAAGCTAGTTACCTGTGCCCACACATAGAGAAGTATATAGAACCATGGTGGATTCCCACCTGATGAAGCAAATTTTTCTAAAGGAACGGGATGAGCATGCGGATACTGTACCATTCTCTGAAACAGAATCCGCACTTTTCACCTGCCAAACACATGCCCACTACTCTTCTCTGGGGATAATAAAAACAAACCAGCGATCTGACAGAGGGCCTGAACACCCATCCTGACCGAACCCACAAAAAAAAAAAGGACCCTCCAGCTACTAATTATAATGCCAATTTGCAGAATTTCCCTGCATTTTAAAACAATGGAAAAATGGTGGTGGGATGATACTTAGAAGAATGGCTTCTTGTCTGTCTCCACTAACAAAAATAGGCAACACCAAGTCAGCTACTCCTCAGCATAGTTAAGTCAGTCGCAGCCTTCTTGGGTTTCAGGAGGCACAAACAAACGTTATCACAATTATGGTGAAACGCTGAACACCTGCAAATAATTTTCAACGTAGTGGTTAATTGAAAAGCTCTGCGGCATACTTCTTGGAACAAGCCAGTTACCTGTTCCCACGCAAAGAGGAGTATATAGAACCATGGTGGATTTCCAGCTGATGAAGTAAAGGATTATTAAAGGAACGGGATGACCCTGGTGATCATCGTTAATTCTCCTAAACAGAATCCGCCCTATTCACCTGCCAAACACATGCCCACTTCTCCTCTCCTGGGATAATAAAAACTAACCAGCGAACTGACAGAGGGCCTGACCCCCCCCATCCGCATAGTCCACACACAAAAAAAAACCGTACCCTCCACCTACTAATTATAATGCTAACTTGCAAAATGTCCCTGCATTTTAAAACAATGGAAAAATGGTGGTGGGATGATACTTAGAAGAATGGCTTCTTGTCAGTCTCCACTAACAAAAATAGGCAACACCAAGTCAGCTACTCCACAGCATAGTTATGTCCGTAGCAGCCTTCTTGCGTTTCAGGAGGCACATACAAACGTTATCACAATTACGGTGAAACGCTGAAAACCTGCAAATAATTTTCAACGTACTGGTTAATTTGAAAACTCTCCAGCATACTTCTTGCTACAAGCCAGGTACCTGTGGCCACGCATAGAGGAGTATATAGAAACATGGTGGAATCCCAGCTGATGAAGCAAAGGATTCTTAAAGGAATGAGATGACCATGCGGATCCTGTTTAATTCTCTGAAACAGAATCCGCACTTTTCACCTGCCAAACACATGCCCACTACTCTTCTCTGGGGATAATAAAAACAAACCAGCGATCTGACAGAGGGCCTGAACACCCATCCTGACCGACCCCACAAAAAAAAAAGTACCCTCCAGCTACTAATTATAATGGCAATTGGCAAAATTTCCCTGCATTTTTAAACAATGGAGAAATGATGGTGGGATGATACTTAGAAGAATGGCTTCTTGTCAGTCTCCACTGACAAAAATAGGCAACACCAAGTCAGCTACGCCTCAGCATATTTATGTCCGTAGCAGCCATATTTGGTTTCAGGAGACACATACACACGTTATCACAATTATGGTGAAACGCTGAAAACCTGCAAAGGATTTTCAACATACTGGTTAATTGAAAATCTCTGAGGCATACTTCTTGGAACAAGCCAGTTTTCTGTGCCCACACATAGAGAAGCATATAGAACCATGGTGGATTGCCAGCTCATGAAGCAAAGGATTCTTAAAGGAACAGGATTACCATGCGGATCCTGTTTAATTCTCTGAAACAGATCCGCAGTTTTCACCTGCCATACTAATACCCACTTCTCCTCTCTGGGGATAATAAAAAAAAACCAGCGAACTGACAGAGGGCCTTACCAACCCATCCACACTGACCCCACAAAAAAAAAAATAGTACCCTCCAGCTACTAATTATAATGCTAACTTGTAATATTTCCCTACATTTTTAAACAATGGAAAAATGATGGTGGGATGATACTTAGAAGAATGGCTTCTTGTCAGTCTCCACTAACAAAAATAGGCAACACGAAGTCAGCTAAGCCTCAGCATACCTATGTCCTTGGCAGCCATATTGGGTTTCAGGAGACACATAAAAACTTTATAAGAAATATGGTGAAACGCTGAAAACCTGCAAATAATTTTCAACGTACTGGTTAATTTGAAAACTCTCCAGCATACTTCTTGGAACAAGCCAGGTACCTGTGCCCACGCATAGAGGAGTATATAGAATCATGGTGGAATCCCAGCTGATGAAGCAAAGGATTCTTAAAGGAATGAGATGACCATGCGGATCCTGTTTAATTCTCTGAAACAGAATCCGCACTTTTCACCTGCCAAACACATGCCCACTACTCTTCTCTGGGGATAATAAAAACAAACCAGCGATCTGACAGAGGGTCTGAACACCCATCCTGACCGACCCCACAAAACAAAAAACTACCCTCCAGCTACTAATTATACTGCCAATTTGCAAAATTTCCCTGCATTTTTAAACAATGGAGAAATGATGGTGGGATGATACTTAGAAGAATGGCTTCTTGTCAGTCTCCACTGACAAAAATAGGCAAAACCAAGTCAGCTACACCTCACCATAATTATGTCCATAGCAGCCATATTTGGTTTCAGTAGGCACATACACACGTTATCACAATTATGCTGAAACGCTGAAAAACTGCAAAGGATTTTCAACAGACTGGTTAATTGAAAAGCTCTGAGGCATACTTCTTGGAACAAGCCAGTTTCCTGTGCCCACGCATAGAGAAGTATATAGAACCATGGTGGATTCCCAGCTCATGAAGCAAAGGATTCTTAAAGGAACGGGATTATCATGCGGATCCTGTTTAATTCTCTGAAACAGATCCGCAGTTTTCACCTGCCATACTAATACCCACTTCACCTCTCTGGGGATAATAAAAACCAACCGGGGAACTGACAGAGGGCCTGACCAACAGATCCACACCGAACCCACAGGATAAAAAAAAAAAAAACACCGTAGCCTCCAGCTACTAATTATAATGCTAACTTGCAAAATTTCCCTGCATTTTAAAACAATGGAAAAATGGTGGTGGGATGATACTTAGAAGAATGGCTTCTTGTCAGTCTCCACTAACAAAAATAGGCAACACCAATTCAGCTACTCCTCAGCATAGTTATGTCCGTCGCAGCCTTCTTGGGTTTCAGGAGGCACAAACAAAGGTTCTCACAATTATGGTAAAACGCTGAACACCTGCAAATAATTTTCAACGTAGTGGTTAATTGAAAAGCTCTGAGGCATACTTCTTGGAACAAGGCAGTTACCTGTTCCCACGCAAAGAGGAGTATATAGAACCATGGTGGATTTCCAGCTGATGAAGTAAAGGATTATTAAAGGAAAGGGATGACCATGGGGATCATCGTTAATTCTCTGAAACAGAATCCGCCCTTTTCACCTGCCAAACACATGCCCACTTCTCCTCTCTGGGGATAATAAAAACTAACCAGCGAACTGACAGTGGGCCTGACCCCCCCCATCCACATCGACCACACACAAAAAAAAAAACTGTACCCTCCAGCTACTAATTATAATGCTAACTTGCAAAATTTCCCTGCATTTTAAAACAATGGAAAAATGGTGGTAGGATCATACTTAGAAGAATGGCTTCTTGTCTGTCTCCACTAACAAAAATAGGCAACACCAAGTCAGCTACTCCTCAGCATAGTTATGTCCGTCGCAGCCTTCTTGGCTTTCAGGAGGGACATACAAACGTTATCAAAATAATGGTGAAACGCTGAACACCTGAAAATAATTTTCAACGTACTGGTTAATTTGAAAACTCTCCAGCATAATTCTTGGAACAAGCCAGGTACCTGTGCCCACGCATAGAGGAGTATATAGAAACATGGTGGAATCCCAGCTGATGAAGCAAAGGATTCTTAAAGGAATGAGATGACCATGCGGATCCTGTTTAATTCTCTGAAACAGAATCCGCACTTTTCACCTGCCAAACACATGCCCACTACTCTTCTCTGGGGATAATAAAAACAAACCAGCGATCTGACAGAGGGCCTGAACACCCATCCTGACCGACCCCACAAAACAAAAAAGTACCCTCCAGCTACTAATTATAATGCCAATTTGCAAAATTTCCCTGCATTTTTAAACAATGGAGAAATGATGGTGGGATGATACTTAGAAGAATGGCTTCTTGTCAGTCTCCACTGACAAAAATAGGCAACACCAAGTCAGCTACGCCTCAGCATAGTTATGTCCGTAGCAGCCATATTTGGATTCAGTAGGCACATACACACGTTATCACAATTATGGTGAAACGCTGAAAACCCGCAAAGGATTGTCAACATACTGGTTAATTGAAAAGCTCTGAGGCATACTTCTTGGAACTAGCCAGTTTCCTGTGCCCACGCGTGGACAAGTATATAGAACCATGGTGGATTCCCAGCTCATGAAGCAAAGCATTGTTAAAGGAACTGGATTACCATGCGGATCCTGTTTAATTCTCTGAAACACATCCGCAGTTTTCACCTGCCATACTAATACCCACTTCTCCTCTCTGGGGATAATAAAAACCAACCGGGGAACTGACAGAGGGCCTTACCAACACATCCACACCGACCCCACAGGAAAAAAAAAAACAAAAAACACCGTAGCCTCCAGCTACTTATTATAATGCTTACTTGCAAAATTTTCCTGCATTTTTAAACAATGGAAAAATGATGGTGAGATGATACTTACAAGAATGGATTCTTGTCAGTCTCCACTAACAAAAATAGGCAAAACCAAGTCAGCTACGCCTCAGCATAGTTATGTCCATCGCAGCCTTCTTGGGTTTCAGGAGGCACAAACAAAGGTTCTCACAATTATGGTGAAACGCTGAACACCTGCAAATAATTTTCAATGTAGTGGTTAATTGAAAAGCTCTGCGGCATACTTCTTGGAACAAGCCAGTTACCTGTTCCATCGCAAAGAGGAGTATATAGAACCATGGTGGATTTCCAGCTGATGAAGTAAAGGATTATTAAAGGAACGGGATGACCATGGGGATCATCGTTAATTCTCTGAAACAGAATCCGCCCTTTTCACCTGCCAAACACATGCCCACTTCTCCTTTCTGGGGATAATAAAAACCAACCAGCGAACTGACAGAGGGCCTGACCCCCACCATCCACATCGACCACACAAAAAAAAAAAAAACCGTACCCTCCAGCTACTAATTATAATGCTAACTTGCAAAATTTCCCTGCATTTTAAAACAATGGAAAAATGGTGGTGGATGATACTTAGAAGAATGGCTTCTTGTCAGTCTCCACTAACAAAAATAGGCAACACCAAGTCAGCTACTCCTCAGCATAGTTATGTCCCTCGCAGCCTTCTAGGATTTCAGGAGGCACAATCAAAGGTTCTCACAATTATGGTAAAACGCTGAACACCTGCAAATAATTTTCAACGTAGTGGTTAATTGAAAAGCTCTGCGGCATACTTCTTGGAACAAGCTAGTTACCTGTTCCCACGCAAAGAGGAGTATAGAGAACCATGGTGGATTTCCAGCTGATGAAGTAAAGAATTATTAAAGGAACGGGATGACCATGGGGATCATCGTTAATTCTCTGAAACAGAATCCGCCCTTTTCACCTGCCAAACACATGCCCACTTCTCCTCTCTGGGGATAATAAAAACTAACCAGCGAACTGACAGAGGGCCTGACCCCCCCATCCACATCGACCACACACACACAAAAAAAAAACCGTACCCTCCAGCTACTAATTATAATGCTAACTTGCAAAATTTCCCTGCATTTTAATACAATGGAAAAATGATGGTGGGATGATACTTAGAAGAGTGGCTTCTTGTCAGTCTCCACTAACAAAAATAGGCAACACCAAGTCAGCTACTCCTCAGCATAGTTATGTCCGTCGCAGCCTTCTTGGGTTTCAGGAGGCACAAACACACGTTATCACAATTATGGTGAAACGCTGAACACCTGCAAATAATTTTCAACGTAGTGGGTAATTGAAAAGCTCTGCGGCATACTTCTTGGAACAAGGCAGTTACCTGTTCCCACGCAAAGAGGAGTATATAGAACCATGGTGGATTTCCAGCTGATGAAGTAAAGGATTATTAAAGGCACGGGATGACCATGGGGATCATCGTTAATTCTCTGAAACAGAATCCGCCCTTTTCACCTGCCAAACACATGCCCAATTCTCCTCTCTGGGGATAATAAAAACTAACCAGCGAACTGACAGAGGGCCTGACCCCCCCCCATCCACATCGACAACACACACAAAAAAAACCGTACCCTCCAGCTACTAATTATAATGCTAACTTGCAAAATTTCCCTGCATTTTAAAACAATGGAAAAATGGTGGTGGGATCATACTTAGAAGAATGGCTTCTTGTCTGTCTCCACTAACAAAAATAGGCAACACCAAGTCAGCTACTCCTCAGCATAGTTATGTCCGTCGCAGCCTTCTTGGGTTTCAGCAGGCACATACAAACGTTATGAAAATTATGGTGAAATGCTGAACACCTGCAAATAAATTTCAACGTACTGGTTAATTTGAAAACTCTCCAGCATACTTCTTGGAACAAGCCAGGTACCTGTGCCCACGCATAGAGGAGTATATAGAATCATGGTGGAATCCCAGCTGATGAAGCAAAGGATTCTTAAAGGAATGAGATGACCATGCGGATCCTGTTTAATTCTCTGAAACAGAATCCGCACTTTTCACCTGCCAAACACATGCCCACTACTCTTCTCTGGGGATAATAAAAACAAACCAGCGATCTGACAGAGGGCCTGAACACCCATCCTGACCGACCCCACAAAACAAAAAACTACCCTCCAGCTACTAATTATACTGCCAATTTGCAAAATTTCCCTGCATTTTTAAACAATGGAGAAATGATGGTGGGATGATACTTAGAAGAATGGCTTCTTGTCAGTCTCCACTGACAAAAATAGGCAACACCAAGTCAGCTACACCTCACCATAATTATGTCCATAGCAGCCATATTTGGTTTCAGTAGGCACATACACACGTTATCACAATTATGCTGAAACGCTGAAAACCTGCAAAGGATTTTCAACAGACTGGTTAATTGAAAAGCTCTGAGGCATACTTCTTGGAACAAGCCAGTTTCCTGTGCCCACGCATAGAGAAGTATATAGAACCATGGTGGATTCCCAGCTCATGAAGCAAAGGATTCTTAAAGGAACGGGATTATCATGCGGATCCTGTTTAATTCTCTGAAACAGATCCGCAGTTTTCACCTGCCATACTAATACCCACTTCACCTCTCTGGGGATAATAAAAACCAACCGGGGAACTGACAGAGGGCCTGACCAACAGATCCACACCGAACCCACAGGATAAAAAAAAAAAAAACACCGTAGCCTCCGGCTACTAATTATAATGCTAACTTGCAAAATTTCCCTGCATTTTAAAACAATGGAAAAATGGTGGTGGGATGATACTTAGAAGAATGGCTTCTTGTCAGTCTCCACTAACAAAAATAGGCAACACCAATTCAGCTACTCCTCAGCATAGTTATGTCCGTCGCTGCCTTCTTGGGTTTCAGGAGGCACAAACAAAGGTTCTCACAATTATGGTAAAACGCTGAACACCTGCAAATAATTTTCAACGTAGTGGTTAATTGAAAAGCTCTGCGGCATACTTCTTGGAACAAGGCAGTTACCTGTTCCCACGCAAAGAGGAGTATATAGAACCATGGTGGATTTCCAGCTGATGAAGTAAAGGATTATTAAAGGAAAGGGATGACCATGGGGATCATCGTTAATTCTCTGAAACAGAATCCGCCCTTTTCACCTGCCAAACACATGCCCACTTCTCCTCTCTGGGGATAATAAAAACTAACCAGCGAACTGACAGTGGGCCTGACCCCCACCATCCACATCGACCACACACAAAAAAAAAAACTGTACCCTCCAGCTACTAATTATAATGCTAACTTGCAAAATTTCCCTGCATTTTAAAACAATGGAAAAATGGTGGTGGGATCATACTTAGAAGAATGGCTTCTTGTCTGTCTCCACTAACAAAAATAGGCAACACCAAGTCAGCTACTCCTCAGCATAGTTATGTCCGTCGCAGCCTTCTTGGCTTTCAGGAGGGACATACAAACGTTATCAAAATAATGGTGAAACGCTGAACACCTGAAAATAATTTTCAACGTACTGGTTAATTTGAAAACTCTCCAGCATAATTCTTGGAACAAGCCAGGTACCTGTGCCCACGCATAGAGGAGTATATAGAAACATGGTGGAATCCCAGCTGATGAAGCAAAGGATTCTTAAAGGAATGAGATGACCATGCGGATCCTGTTTAATTCTCTGAAACAGAATCCGCACTTTTCACCTGCCAAACACATGCCCACTACTCTTCTCTGGGGATAATAAAAACAAACCAGCGATCTGACAGAGGGCCTGAACACCCATCCTGACCGACCCCACAAAACAAAAAAGTACCCTCCAGCTACTAATTATAATGCCAATTTGCAAAATTTCCCTGCATTTTTAAACAATGGAGAAATGATGGTGGGATGATACTTAGAAGAATGGCTTCTTGTCAGTCTCCACTGACAAAAATAGGCAACACCAAGTCAGCTACGCCTCAGCATAGTTATGTCCGTAGCAGCCATATTTGGATTCAGTAGGCACATACACACGTTATCACAATTATGGTGAAACGCTGAAAACCCGCAAAGGATTGTCAACATACTGGTTAATTGAAAAGCTCTGAGGCATACTTCTTGGAACTAGCCAGTTTCCTGTGCCCACGCGTGGACAAGTATATAGAACCATGGTGGATTCCCAGCTCATGAAGCAAAGCATTGTTAAAGGAACTGGATTACCATGCGGATCCTGTTTAATTCTCTGAAACACATCCGCAGTTTTCACCTGCCATACTAATACCCACTTCTCCTCTCTGGGGATAATAAAAACCAACCGGGGAACTGACAGAGGGCCTTACCAACACATCCACACCGACCCCACAGGAAAAAAAAAAACAAAAAACACCGTAGCCTCCAGCTACTTATTATAATGCTAACTTGCAAAATTTTCCTGCATTTTTAAACAATGGAAAAATGATGGTGAGATGATACTTACAAGAATGGATTCTTGTCAGTCTCCACTAACAAAAATAGGCAAAACCAAGTCAGCTACGCCTCAGCATAGTTATGTCCATCGCAGCCTTCTTGGGTTTCAGGAGGCACAAACAAAGGTTCTCACAATTATGGTGAAACGCTGAACACCTGCAAATAATTTTCAATGTAGTGGTTAATTGAAAAGCTCTGCGGCATACTTCTTGGAACAAGCCAGTTACCTGTTCCATCGCAAAGAGGAGTATATAGAACCATGGTGGATTTCCAGCTGATGAAGTAAAGGATTATTAAAGGAACGGGATGACCATGGGGATCATCGTTAATTCTCTGAAACAGAATCCGCCCTTTTCACCTGCCAAACACATGCCCACTTCTCCTCTCTGGGGATAATAAAAACCAACCAGCGAACTGACAGAGGGCCTGACCCCCATCATCCACATCGACCACACACAAAAAAAAAAAAACCGTACCCTCCAGCTACTAATTATAATGCTAACTTGCAAAATTTCCCTGCATTTTAAAACAATGGAAAAATGGTGGTGGATGATACTTAGAAGAATGGCTTCTTGTCAGTCTCCACTAACAAAAATAGGCAACACCAAGTCAGCTACTCCTCAGCATAGTTATGTCCCTCGCAGCCTTCTAGGATTTCAGGAGGCACAATCAAAGGTTCTCACAATTATGGTAAAACGCTGAACACCTGCAAATAATTTTCAACGTAGTGTTTAATTGAAAAGCTCTGCGGCATACTTCTTGGAACAAGCTAGTTACCTGTTCCCACGCAAAGAGGAGTATAGAGAACCATGGTGGATTTCCAGCTGATGAAGTAAAGAATTATTAAAGGAACGGGATGACCATGGGGATCATCGTTAATTCTCTGAAACAGAATCCGCCCTTTTCACCTGCCAAACACATGCCCACTTCTCCTCTCTGGGGATAATAAAAACTAACCAGCGAACTGACAGAGGGCCTGACCCCCCCATCCACATCGACCACACACACAAAAAAAAAACCGTACCCTCCAGCTACTAATTATAATGCTAACTTGCAAAATTTCCCTGCATTTTAATACAATGGAAAAATGATGGTGGGATGATACTTAGAAGAGTGGCTTCTTGTCAGTCTCCACTAACAAAAATAGGCAACACCAAGTCAGCTACTCCTCAGCATAGTTATGTCCGTCGCAGCCTTCTTGGGTTTCAGGAGGCACAAACAGACGTTATCACAATTATGGTGAAACGCTGAACACCTGCAAATAATTTTCAACGTAGTGGTTAATTGAAAAGCTCTGCGGCATACTTCTTGGAACTAGGCAGTTACCTGTTCCCACGCAAAGAGGAGTATATAGAACCATGGTGGTTTTCCAGCTGATGAAGTAAAGGATTATTAAAGGAACGGGATGACCATGGGGATCATCGTTAATTCTCTGAAACACAATCCGCCCTTTTCACCTGCCAAACACATGCCCACTTCTCCTCTCTGAGGATAATAAAAACTAACCAGCGAACTGACAGAGGGCCTGACCCCCCCATCCACATCGACCACACACACAAAAAAAAAACCGTACCATCCAGCTACTAATTATAATGCTAACTTGCAAAATTTCCCTGCATTTTAAAACAATGGAAAAATGATGGTGGGATCATACTTAGAAGAATGGCTTCTTGTCAGTCTCCACTAACAAAAATAGGCAACACCAAGTCAGCTACTCCTCAGCATAGTTATGTCCGTCGCAGCCTTCTTGGATTTCAGGATTGACATACAAACGTTATCAAAATTATGGTGAAACGCTGAAAACCTGCAAATTATTTTCAACGTACTGGTTAATTTGAAAACTCTCCAGCATAATTCTTGGAACAAGCCAGGTACCTGTGCCCACGCATATAGGAGTATATAGAATCATGGTGGAATCCCAGCTCATGAAGCAAAGGATTCTTAAAGGAACGGGATTACCATGCGGATCCTGTTTAATTCTCTGAAAGAGATCCGCAGTTTTCCCCGGCCATACTAATACCCACTTCTCCTCAATGGGGATAATAAAAACCAACCGGGGAACTGACAGAGGGGCTGACCAACACATCCACACCGACCCCACAGGAAAAAAAAAAAAAAACAAAAAACACCGTAGCCTCCAGCTACTAATTATAATGCTAACTTGCAAAATTTTCCTGCAATAATAAACAATGGAAAAATGATGGTGAGATGATACTTAGAATAATGGATTCTTGTCAGTCTTCACTAACAAAAATAGGCAAAACCAAGTCAGCTACGCCTCAGCATAGTTATGTCCGTCGCAGCCTTCTTGGGTTGCAGGAGGCACAAACAAACGTTATCACAATTATGGTGAAACGCTGAACACCGACAAATAATTTTCAACGTACTGGTTAATTGAAAAGCTCTGCGGCATACTTCTTGGAACAAGCCAGTTACCTGTTCCCACGAAAAGAGGAGTATATAGAACCATGGTGGATTTCCAGCTGATGAAGTAAAGGATTATTAAAGGAACGGCATGACCATGGGGATCATCGTTAATTCTCTGAAACAGAATCCGCCCTTTTCACCTGCCAAACACATGCCCACTTCTCCTCTCTGTGGATAATAAAAACTAACCAGCGAACTGACAGAGGGCCTGACCCCCACCATCCACATCGACCACACACAAAAAAAAAACCGTACCCTCCAGCTACTAATTATAATGCTAACTTGCAAAATTTCCCTGCATTTTAAAACAATGGAAAAATGGTGGTGGGATCATACTTAGAAGAATGGCTTCTAGTCTGTCTCCACTAACAAAAATAGGCAACACCAAGTCAGCTACTCCTCAGCATAGTTATGTCCGTCGCAGCCTTCTAGGATTTCAGGAGGCACAAACACACGTTATCACAATTATGGTGAAACGCTGAACACCTGCAAATAATTTTCAACACAGTGGTTAATTGAAAAGCTCTGCGGCATACTTCTTGGAACAAGGCAGTTACCTGTTGCCACGCAAAGAGGAGTATATAGAACCATGGTGGATTTCCAGCTGATGAAGTAAAGGATTATTAAAGGAACGGGATGACCATGGGGATCATCGTTAATTCTCTGAAACTGAATCCGCCTTTTCACCTGCCAAACACATGCCCACTTCTCCTCTCTGGGGATAATAAAAACTAACCAGCGAACTGACAGAGGGCCTGACCCCCCCATCCACCTCGACCACACACACAAAAAAAAAACCCTACCCTCCAGCTACTAATTATAATGCTAACTTGCAAAATTTCCCTGCATTTTAAAACAATGGAAAAATGGTGGTTTGATCATACTTAGAAGAATGGCTTCTTGTCTGTCTCCACTAACAAAAATAGGCAACACCAAGTCAGCTACTCCTCAGCATAGTTATGTCTGTCACAACCTTCTTGGGTTTGAGGAGGGACATACAAACGTTTTCAAAATTATGGTGAAACGCTGAAAACCTGCAAATAATTTTCAACGTACTGGTTAATTTGAAAACACTCCAGCATAATTCTTGGAACAAGCCAGGTACCTGTACCCACGCATAGAGGAGTATATAGAAACATGGTGGAATCCCAGCTGATGAAGCAAAGGATTCTTAAAGGAATGAGATGACCATGCGGATCCTGTTTAATTCTCTGAAACAGAATCCGCACTTTTCACCTGCCAAACACATGCCCACTACTCTTCTCTGGGGATAATAAAAACAAACCAGCGATCTGACAGAGGGCCTGAACACCCATCCTGACCGACCCCACAAAACAAAAAAGTACCCTCCAGCTACTAATTATAATGCCTATTCGCAAAATTTCCCTGCATTTTTAAACAATGGAGAAATGATGGTGGGATGATACTTAGAAGAATGGCTTCTTGTCAGTCTCCACTGACAAAAATAGGCAACACCAAGTCAGCTACGCCTCAGCATAGTTATGTCCGTAGCAGCCATATTTGGTTTCAGTAGGCACATACACACGTTATAACAATTATGGTGAAACGCTGAAAACCTGCAAAGGATTGTCAACATACTGGTTCATTGAAAAGCTCTGAGGCATACTTCTTGGAACTAGCCAGTTTCCTGTGCCCACGCGTGGACAAGTATATAGAACCATGGTGGATTCCCAGCTCATGAAGCAAAGGATTCTTAAAGGAACGGGATTACCATGCGGATCCTGTTTAATTCTCTGAAACAGATCCGCAGTTTTCACCTGCCATACTAATACCCACTTCTCCTCTCTGGGGATAATGAAAATCAACCGGGGAACTGACAGAGGGCCTGACCAACACATCCACACCGACCCCACAGGAAAAAAAAAAAAAAAAAAAGTAGCCTCCTGCTACTAATTATAATTCTAACTTGCAAAATTTCCCTGCATTTTAAAACAATGGAAAAATGGTGGTGGGATGATACTTAGAAGAATGGCTTCTTGTCAGTCTCCACTAACAAAAATAGGCAACACCAAGTCAGCTATCCTCAGCATAGCTATGTCCATCGCAGCCTTCTTGGGTTTCAGGAGGCACAAACAAACGTTATCACAATTATGGTGAAACGCTGAACACCTGCAAATAATTTTCAACGTACTGGTTAATTGAAAAGCTCTGCGGCATACTTGTTGGAACAAGCCAGTTACCTGTTCCCACGCAAAGAGGAGTATATAGAACCATGGTGGATTTCCAGCTGATGAAGTAAAGGATTATTAAAGGAACGGGATGACCATGGGGATCATCGTTAATTCTCTGAAACACAATCCGCCCTTTTCACCTGCCAAACACATGCCCACTTCTCCTCTCTGGGGATAATAAAAACTAACCAGCGAACTGACAGAGGGCCTGACCCCCCCATCCACTTCGACCACACAAAAAAAAAAAAACCGTACCCTCCATCTACTAATTATAATGCTAACTTGCAAAATTTCCCTGCATTTTAAAACAATGGAAATATGGTGGTGGGATGATACTTAGAAGAATGGCTTCTTGTCAGTCTCCACTAACAAAAATAGGCAACACCAAGTCAGCTACTCCTCAGCATAGTTATGTCCGTCGCAGCCTTCTTGGGTTTCAGGAGGCACAAACAAAGGTTCTCACAATTATGGTGAAACGCTGAACACCTGCAAATAATTTTCAACGTAGTGGTTAATTGAAAAACTCTGCGGCATACTTCTTGGAACAAGCCAGTTACCTGTTCCCACGCAAAGAGGAGTATAGAGAACCATGGTGGATTTCCAGCTGATGAAGTAAAGGATTATTAAAGGAACGGGATGACCATGGGGATCATCGTTAATTCTCTGAAACAGAATCCGCCCTTTTCACCTGCCAAACACATGCCCACTTCTCCTCTCTGGGGATAATAAAAACTAACCAGCGATCTGACAGAGGGTCTGACCCCCCCCCCCATCCAGATCGACCACACACAAAAAAAAAACCATACCCTCCAGCTACTAATTATAATGCTAACTTGCAAAATTTCCCTGCATTTTAAAACAATGGAAAAATGGTGGTGGGATGATACTTAGAAGAATGGCTTCTTGTCAGTCTCCACTGACAAAAATAGGCAACACCAAGTCAGCTACGCCTCAGCATAGTTATGTCCGTAGCAGCCATATTTGGTTTCAGTAGGCACATACACACGTTATCACAATTATGGTGAAACGCTGAAAACCTGCAAAGGATTTTCAACATACTGGTTAATTGAAAAGCTCTGAGGCATACTTCTTGGAACAAGCCAGTTACCTGTTCCCACGCAAAGAGGAGTATATAGAACCATGGTGGATTCCCAGCTCATGAAGCAAATGATTCTTAAAGGAACGGGATTACCATGCGGATCCTGTTTAATTCTCTGAAACAGATCCGCAGTTTACACCTGCCATACTAATACCCACTTCTCCTCTCTGGGGATAATAAAAACAAACCAGCGAACTGACAAAGGGACTGACCAACACATCCACACCGACCCCACAGGAAAAAAAAAAAAAAAAAAAAACACCGTAGCCTCCAGCTAATAATTATAATGCTAACTTGCAAAATTTTCCTGCATTTTTAAACAATGGAAAAATGATGGTGAGATGATACTTACAAGAATGGATTCTTGTCTGACTCCACTAACAAAAATAGGCAAAACCAAGTCTGCTACGCCTCCGCATAGTTATGTCCGTCGCAGCCTTCTTGGGTTTCAGGAGGCACAAACAAACGTTATCACAATTATGGTGAAACGCAGAACACCTGCAAATAATTTTCAACGTAATGGTTAATTGAAAAGCTCTGCGGCATACTTCTTGGAAAAAGGCAGTTACCTGTTGCCACGCAAAGAGGAGTATATAGAACCATGGTGGATTTCCAGCTGATGAAGTAAAGGATTATTAAAGGAACGGGATGACCATGGGGATCATCGTTAATTCTCTGAAACTTAATCCGCCTTTTCACCTGCCAAACACATGCCCACTTCTCCTCTCTGGGGATAATAAAAACTAACCACCGAACTGACAGAGGGCCTGACCCCCCCATCCACATCGACCACACACACAAAAAAAAAACCCTACCCTCCAGCTACTAATTATAATGCTAACTTGCAAAATTTCCCTGCACTTTAAACAATGGAAAAATGGTGGTTTGATCATACTTAGAAGAATGGCTTCTTGTCTGTCTCCACTAACAAAAATAGGCAACACCAAGTCAGCTACTCCTCAGCATAGTTATGTCTGTCGCAACCTTCTTGGGTTTGAGGAGGGACATACAAACGTTTTCAAAATTATGGTGAAACGCTGAAAACCTGCAAATAATTTTCAACGTACTGGTTAATTTGAAAACACTCCAGCATAATTCTTGGAACAAGCCAGGTACCTGTACCCACGCATAGAGGAGTATATAGAAACATGGTGGAATCCCAGCTGATGAAGCAAAGGATTCTTAAAGGAATGAGATGACCATGCGGATCCTGTTTAATTCTCTCAAACAGAATCCGCACTTTTCACCTGCCAAACACATGCCCACTACTCTTCTCTGGGGATAATAAAAACAAACCAGCGATCTGACAGAGGGCCTGAACACCCATCCTGACCGACCCCACAAAACAAAAAAGTACCCTCCAGCTACTAATTATAATGCCAATTTGCAAAATTTCCCTGCATTTTTAAACAATGGAGAAATGATGGTGGGATGATACTTAGAAGAATGGCTTCTTGTCAGTCTCCACTGACAAAAATAGGCAACACCAAGTCAGCTACGCCTCAGCATAGTTATGTCCGTAGCAGCCATATTTGGTTTCAGTAGGCACATACACACGTTATCACAATTATGGTGAAACGCTGAAAACCTGCAAAGGATTGTCAACATACTGGTTCATTGAAAAGCTCTGAGGCATACTTCTTGGAACTAGCCAGTTTCCTGTGCCCACGCGTGGACAAGTATATAGAACCATGGTGGATTCCCAGCTCATGAAGCAAAGGATTCTTAAAGGAACGGGATTACCATGCGGATCCTGTTTAATTCTCTGAAACAGATCCGCAGTTTTCACCTGCCATACTAATACCCACTTCTCCTCTCTGGGGATAATGAAAACCAACCGGGGAACTGACAGAGGGCCTGACCAACACATCCACACCGACCCCACAGGAAAAAAAAAAAAAGAAAAAAAAAAAACGTAGCCTCCTGCTACTAATTATAATTCTAACTTGCAAAATTTCCCTGCCTTTTAAAACAATGGAAAAATGGTGGTGGGATGATACTTAGAAGAATGGCTTCTTGTCAGTCTCCACTAACAAAAATAGGCAACACCAAGTCAGCTATCCTCAGCATAGCTATGTCCATCGCAGCCTTCTTGGGTTTCAGGAGGCACAAACAAACGTTATCACAATTATGGTGAAACGCTGAACACCTGCAAATAATTTTCAACGTACTGGTTAATTGAAAAGCTCTGCGGCATACTTGTTGGAACAAGCCAGTTACCTGTTCCCACGCAAAGAGGAGTATATAGAACCATGGTGGATTTCCAGCTGATGAAGTAAAGGATTATTAAAGGAACGGGATGACCATGGGGATCATCGTTAATTCTCTGAAACACAATCCTCCCTTTTCACCTGCCAAACACATGCCCACTTCTCCTCTCTGGGGATAATAAAAACTAACCAGCGAACTGACAGAGGGCCTGACCCCCCCATCCACATCGACACACAAAAAAAAAAATCTGTACCCTCCAGCTACTAATTATAATGCTAACTTGCACAATTTCCCTGCATTTTAAAACAATGGAAAAATGGTGGTGGGATGATACTTAGAAGAATGGCTTCTTGTCAGTCTCCACTAACAAAAATAGGCAACACCAAGTCAGCTACTCCTCAGCATAGTTATGTCCGTAGCAGCCTTCTTGGGTTTCAGGAGGCACAAACAAAGGTTCTCACAATTATGGTGAAACGCTGAACACCTGCAAATAATTTTCAACGTAGTGGTTAATTGAAAAACTCTGCGGCATACTTCTTGGAACAAGCCAGTTACCTGTTCCCACGCAAAGAGGAGTATAGAGAACCATGGTGGATTTCCAGCTGATGAAGTAAAGGATTATTAAAGGAACGGGATGACCATGGGGATCATCGTTAATTCTCTGAAACAGAATCCGCCCTTTTCACCTGCCAAACACATGCCCACTTCTCCTTTCTGGGGATAATAAAAACTAACCAGCGAACTGACAGAGGGTCTGACCCCCCCCCCCATCCAGATCGACCACACACAAAAAAAAAAACCATACCCTCCATCTACTAATTATAATGCTAACTTGCAAAATTTCCCTGCATTTTAAAACAATGGAAAAATGGTGGTGGGATGATACTTAGAAGAATGGCTTCTTGTCAGTCTCCACTAACAAAAATAGGCAACACCAAGTCAGCTACTCTTCAGCATAGTTATGTCCGTCGCAGCCTTCTAGGGTTTCAGGAGGCACAAAAAAGGTTCTCACCATTACGGTAAAACGCTGAACACCTGCAAATAATTATCAACGTAGTGGTTAATTGAAAAGCTCTGCGGCATACTTCTTGGAACAAGCCAGTTACCTGTTCCCACGCAAAGAGGAGTATATAGAACCATGGTGGATTTCCAGCTGATGAAGTAAAGGATTATTAAAGGAACGGGATGACCATGGGGATCATCGTTAATTCTCTGAAACAGAATCCGCCCTTTTCACCTGCCAAACACATGCCCACTTCTCCTCTCTGAGGATAATAAAAACTAACCACCGAAATGACAGAGGGCCTGACGCCCCCATCCACATCGACCACACACACACAAAAAAATAAACCGTACCCTCCAGCTACTAATTATAATGCTAACTTGCAAAATTTCCCTGCATTTTAAAACAATGGAAAAATGGTGGTGGGATGATACTTAGAAGAATGGCTTCTTGTCAGTCTCCACTAACAAAAATAGGCAACACCAAGTCAGCTACTCCTCAGCATAGCTATGTCCATCGCAGCCATCCTGGGTTTCAGAAGGCAAAAACAAACGTTATCACAATTATGGTGAAACGCTGAACACCTGCAAATAATTTTCAACGTGGTGGTTAATTGAAAAGCTCTGCGGCATACTTCTTGGAACAAGGCAGTTACCTGTTCCCACGCAAAGAGGAGTATATAGAACCATGGCGGATTTCCAGCTGATGAAGTAAAGGATTATTAAAGGAACGGGATGACCATGGGGATCATCGTTAATTCTCTGAAACAGAATCCGCCCTTTTCACCTGCCAAACACATGCCCACTTCTCCTCTCTGGGGATAATAAAAACTAACCAGCGAACTGACAGAGGGCCTGACCATCACCATCCACATCGACCACACCAAAAAAAAAAACGTACCCTCCAGCTACTAATTATAATGCTAACTTGCAAAATTTCCCTGCATTTTAAAACAATGGAAAAATGGTGGTGGGATGATACTTAGAAGAATGGCTTCTTGTCTGTCTCCACTAACAAAAATAGGCAACACCAAGTCAGCTACTCCTCAGCATAGCTATGTCCATCGCAGCCATCTTGGGTTTCAGAAGGCACAAACAAACGTTATCACAATTATGGTGAAACGCTGAACACCTGCAAATAATTTTCAACGTAGTGGTTAATTGAAAAGCTGTGCGGCATACTTCTTGGAACAAGGCAGTTACCTGTACCCACGCAAAGAGGAGTATATAGAACCATGGCGGATTTCCAGCTGATGAAGTAAAGGATTATTAAAGGAACGGGATGACCATGGGGATCATCGTTTATTCTCTGAAACAGAATCCGCCCTTTTCACCTGCCAAACACATGCCCACTTCTCCTCTCTGGGGATAATAATAACTAACCAGCGAACTGACAGAGGGCCTGACCCCCGCATCCACCTCGACCACACACACACACACAAAAAAACCGTACCCTCCAGCTACTAATTATAATGCTAACTTGCAAAATTTCCTACATTTTAAAACAATGGAAAAATGGTGGTGGGATCATACTTAGAAGAATGGCTTCTTGTCTGTCTCCAGTAACAAAAATAAGCAACACCAAGTCAGCTACGCCTCAGCATAGTTATGTCCGTCGCAGCCTTCTTGGGTTTTAGGAGGCACAAACACACGTTATCACAATTATGGTGAAACGCTGAACACCTGCAAATAATGTTCAACGTACTGGTTAATTGAAAAGCTCTGCAGCATACTTCTTGGAACAAGCCAGTTACCTGTTCCCACGCAAACAGGAGTATATAGAACCATGGTGGATTCCCAGTTCATGAAGCAAAGGATTCTTAAAGGAACGGGATTACCAGCGGATCCTGTTTAATTCTCTGAAACAGATCCGCAGTTTTCACCTGCCATACTAATAACCACTTCTCCTCTCTGGGGATAATAAAAACCAACCGGGGAACTGACAGAGGGCCTGACCAACACATCCACACCGACCCCACAGGAAAAAAAAAAAAAAAAACAACTTAGCCTCCAGCTACTAATTATAATGCTAACTTGCAAAATTTCCCTGCATTTTTAAACAATGGAAAAATGATGGTGAGATGATACTTACAAGAATGGTTTCTTGTCAGTCTCCACTAACAAAAATAGGGAAAACCAAGTCAGCTACGCCTCAGCATAGTTATGTCCTTCGCAGCCTTCTTGGGTTTCAGGAGGCACAAACAAACGTTATCACAATTATGGTGAAACGCTGAACACCTGCAAATAATTTTCAACGTACTGGTTAATTGAAAAGCTCTGCGGCATACTTCTTGGAACAAGCCAGTTACCTGTTCCCACGCAAACAGGAGTATATAGAACCATGGTGGATTTCCAGCTGATGAAGTAAAGGATTATTAAAGGAACGGGATGACCATGGGGATCATCGTTAATTCTCTGAAACAGAATCCGCCCTTTTCACCTGCCAAACACATGCCCACTTCTCCTCTCTGGGGATAATAAAAACTAACCAGCGAACTGACAGAGGGCCTGACCCCCCCCCATCCACATCGACCACACACAAAAAAAAAAAAACCGCACCCTCCAGCTACTAATTATAATGCTAACTTGCAAAATTTCCCTGCATTTTAAAACAATGGAAAAATGGTGGTGGGATGATACTTAGAAGAATGGCTTCTTGTCAGTCTCCACTAACAAAAATAGGCAACACCAAGTCAGCTACTCCTCAGCATAGTTATGTCCGTCGCAGCCTTCTTGGGTTTCAGGAGGCACAAACAAACGTTATAACAATTATGGTGAAACGCTGCACACCTGCAAATAATTTTCAACGTAGTGGTTAATTGAAAAGCTCTGCGGCATACTTCTGGGAAAAAGGCAGTTACCTGTTCCCACGCAAAGAGGAGTATAGAGAACCATGGTGGATTTCCAGCTGATGAAGTAAAGGATTATTAAAGGAACGGGATGACCATGGGGATCATCGTTAATTCTCTGAAACAGAATCCGCCCTTTTCACCTGCCAAACACATGCCCACTTCTCCCCTCTGGGGATAATAAAAACTAACCAGCGAACTGACAGAGGGCCTGACCCCCACCATCCACATCGACCACACAAAAAAAAAAAAACCGTACCCTCCAGCTACTAATTATAATGCTAACTTGCAAAATTTCCCTGCATTTTAAAACAGTGGAAAAATGGTGGTGGGATCATACTTAGAAGAGTGGCTTCTTGTCAGTCTCCATTAACAAAAATAGGCAACACCAAGTCACCTACTCCTCAGCATAGTTATGTCCGTCGCAGCCTTCTTGGGTTTCAGGAGGGACATACAAACGTTATCAAAATTATGGTGAAACGCTGAAAACCTGCAAATAATTTTCAACGTACTGGTTAATTTGAAAACTCTCCAGCATAATTCTTGGAACAAGCCAGGTACCTGTGCCCACGCATAGAGGAGTATATAGAAACATGGTGGAATCCCAGCTGATGAAGCAAAGGATTCTTAAAGGAATGAGATGACCATGGGGATCCAGTTTAATTCTCTGAAACAGAATCCGCACTTTTCACCTGCCATACACATGCCCACTACTCTTCTCTGGGGATAATAAAAACAAACCAGCGATCTCACAGAGGGCCTGAACACCCATCCTGACCGACCCCACAAAACAAAAAAGTATCCTCCAGCTACTAATTATAATGCCAATTTGCAAAATTTCCCTGCATTTTTAAACAATGGAGAAATGATGGTGGGATGATACTTAGAAGAATGGCTTCTTGTCAGTCTCCACTGACAAAAATAGGCAACACCAAGTCAGCTACGCCTCAGCATAGTTATGTCCGTAGCAGCCATATTTGGTTTCAGTAGGCACATACACACGTTAGCACAATTATGGTGAAACGCTGAAAACCTTCAAAGGATTGTCAACATACTGGTTCATTGAAAAGCTCTGAGGCATACTTCTTGGAACTAGCCAGTTTCCTGTGCCCACGCATAGACAAGTATATAGAACCATGGTGGATTCCCAGCTCATGAAGCAAAGGATTCTTAAAGGAACGGGATTACCATGTGGATCCTGTTTAATTCTCTGAAACAGATCCGCAGTTTTCACCTGCCATACTAATACCCACTTCTCCTCTCTGGGGATAATAAAAACCAACCGGGGAACTGACAGAGGGCCTGACCAACACATCCACACCGACCCCACAGGAAAAAAAAAAAAAAAACACCGTAGCCTCCAGCTACTAATTATAATGCTAACTTGCAAAATTTCCCTGCATTTTAAAACAATGGAAAAATGGTGGTGGGATGATACTTAGAAGAATGGCTTTTTGTCAGTCTCCACTAACAAAAATAGGCAACACCAAGTCAGCTACTCCTCAGCATAGTTATGTCCGTCGCAGCCTTCTTGGGTTTCAGGAGGCACAAACAAAGGTTCTCACAATTATGGTGAAACGCTGAACACCTGCAAATAATTTTCAATGTAGTGGTTAATTGAAAAGCTCTGCGGCATACTTCTTGGAACAAGGCAGTTACCTGATCCCACGCAAAGAGGAGTATATAGAACCATGGTGGATTTCCAGCTGATGAAGTAAAGGATTATTAAAGGAACGGGAAGACCATGGGGATCATCGTTAATTCTCTGAAACAGAATCCGCCCTTTTCACCTGCCAAACACATGCCCACTTCTCCTCTCTGGGGATAATAAAAACTAACCAGCGAACTGACAGAGGGCCTGACCCCCACCATCCACATCGACCACACACAAAAAAAAACCGTACCCTCCAGCTACTAATTATAATGCTAACTTGCAAAATTTCCCTGCATTTTAAAACAATGGAAAAATGGTGGTGGGATGATACTTAGAAGAATGGCTTCTTGTCAGTCTCCACTAACAAAAATAGGCAACACCAAGTCAGCTACTCTTCAGCATAGTTATGTCCGTCGCAGCCTTCTAGGGTTTCAGGAGGCACAAAAAAGGTTCTCACCATTACGGTAAAACGCTGAACACCTGCAAATAATTATCAACGTAGTGGTTAATTGAAAAGCTCTGCGGCATACTTCTTGGAACAAGCCAGTTACCTGTTCCCACGCAAAGAGGAGTATATAGAACCATGGTGGATTTCCAGCTGATGAAGTAAAGGATTATTAAAGGAACGGGATGACCATGGGGATCATCGTTAATTCTCTGAAACAGAATCCGCCCTTTTCACCTGCCAAACACATGCCCACTTCTCCTCTCTGAGGATAATAAAAACTAACCACCGAAATGACAGAGGGCCTGACGCCCACATCCACATCGACCACACACACACAAAAAAATAAACCGTACCCTCCAGCTACTAATTATAATGCTAACTTGCAAAATTTCCCTGCATTTTAAAACAATGGAAAAATGGTGGTGGGATGATACTTAGAAGAATGGCTTCTTGTCAGTCTCTACTAACAAAAATAGGCAACACCAAGTCAGCTACTCCTCAGCATAGCTATGTCCATCGCAGCCATCCTGGGTTTCAGAAGGCACAAACAAACGTTATCACAATTATGGTGAAACGCTGAACACCTGCAAATAATTTTCAACGTAGTGGTAAATTGAAAAGCTCTATGGCATACTTCTTGGAACAAGGCAGTTACCTGTACCCACACAAAGAGGAGTATATAGAACCATGGCGGATTTCCAGCTGATGAAGTAAAGGATTATTAAAGGAACGGGATGACCATGGGGATCATCGTTAATTCTCTGAAACAGAATCCGCCCTTTTCACCTGCCAAACACATGCCCACTTCTCCTCTCTGGGGATAATAAAAACTAACCAGCGAACTGACAGAGGGCCTGACCCCCACCATCCACATCGACCACACCAAAAAAAAAAACCGTACCCTCCAGCTACTAATTATAATGCTAACTTGCAAAATTTCCCTGCATTTTAAAACAATGGAAAAATGGTGGTGGGATGATACTTAGAAGAATGGCTTCTTGTCAGTCTCCACTAACAAAAATAGGCAACACCAAGTCAGCTACTCCTCAGCATAGCTATGTCCATCGCAGCCATCTTGGGTTTCAGAAGGCACAAACAAACGTTATCACAATTATGGTGAAACGCTGAACACCTGCAAATAATTTTCAACGTAGTGGTTAATTGAAAAGCTGTGCGGCATACTTCTTGGAACAAGGCAGTTACCTGTACCCACGCAAAGAGGAGTATATAGAACCATGGCGGATTTCCAGCTGATGAAGTAAAGGATTATTAAAGGAACGGGATGACCATGGGGATCATCGTTAATTCTCTGAAACAGAATCCGCCCTTTTCACCTGCCAAACACATGCCCACTTCTCCTCTCTGGGGATAATAATAATTAACCAGCGAACTGACAGAGGGCCTGAACCCCCATCCATCTCGACCACACACACACACAAAAAAAAACCGTACCCTCCAGCTACTAATTATAATGCTAACTTGCAAAATTTCCTACATTTTAAAACAATGGAAAAATGGTGGTGGGATCATACTTAGAAGAATGGCTTCTTGTCTGTCTCCAGTAACATAAATAAGCAACACCAAGTCAGCTACGCCTCAGCATAGTTATGTCCGTCGCAGCCTTCTTGGGTTTCAGGAGGCACAAACACACGTTATCACAATTATGGTGAAACGCTGAACACCTGCAAATAATGTTCAACGTACTGGTTAATTGAAAAGCTCTGCAGCATACTTCTTGAAACAAGCCAGTTACCTGTTCCCACGCAAACAGGAGTATATAGAACCATGGTGGATTCCCAGTTCATGAAGCAAAGGATTCTTAAAGGAACGGGATTACCAGCGGATCCTGTTAAATTCTCTGAAACAGATCCGCAGTTTTCACCTGCCATACTAATAACCACTTCTCCTCTCTGGGGATAATAAAAACCAACCGGGGAACTGACAGAGGGCCTGACCAACACATCCACACCGACCCCACAGGAAAAAAAAAAAAAAAAACAACTTAGCCTCCAGCTACTAATTATAATGCTAACTTGCAAAATTTCCCTGCATTTTTAAACAATGGAAAAATGATGGTGAGATGATACTTACAAGAATGGTTTCTTGTCAGTCTCCACTAACAAAAATAGGGAAAACCAAGTCAGCTACGCCTCAGCATAGTTATATCCTTCGCAGCCTTCTTGGGTTTCAGGAGGCACAAACAAACGTTATCACAATTATGGTGAAACGCTGAACACCTGCAAATAATTTTCAACGTACTGGTTAATTGAAAAGCTCTGCGGCATACTTCTTGGAACAAGCCAGTTACCTGTTCCCACGCAAACAGGAGTATATAGAACCATGGTGGATTTCCAGCTGATGAAGTAAAGGATTATTAAAGGAACGGGATGACCATGGGGATCATCGTTAATTCTCTGAAACAGAATCCGCCCTTTTCACCTGCCAAACACATGCCCACTTCTCCTCTCTGGGGATAATAAAAACTAACCAGCGAACTGACAGAGGGCCTGACCCCCCCCCATCCACATCGACCACACACAAAAAAAAAAAAACCGCACCCTCCAGCTACTAATTATAATGCTAACTTGCAAAATTTCCCTGCATTTTAAAACAATGGAAAAATGGTGGTGGGATTATACTTAGAAGAATGGCTTCTTGTCAGTCTCCACTAACAAAAATAGGCAACACCAAGTCAGCTACTCCTCAGCATAGTTATGTCCGTCGCAGCCTTCTTGGGTTTCAGGAGGCACAAACAAACGTTATAACAATTATGGTGAAACGCTGCACACCTGCAAATAATTTTCAACGTAGTGGTTAATTGAAAAGCTCTGCGGCATACTTCTGGGAAAAAGGCAGTTACCTGTTCCCACGCAAAGAGGAGTATAGAGAACCATGGTGGATTTCCAGCTGATGAAGTAAAGGATTATTAAAGGAACGGGATGACCATGGGGATCATCGTTAATTCTCTGAAACAGAATCCGCCCTTTTCACCTGCCAAACACATGCCCACTTCTCCCCTCTGGGGATAATAAAAACTAACCAGCGAACTGACAGAGGGCCTGACCCCCACCATCCACATCGACCACACAAAAAAAAAAAAAACCGTACCCTCCACCTACTAATTATAATGCTAACTTGCAAAATTTCCCTGCATTTTAAAACAGTGGAAAAATGGTGGTGGGATCATACTTAGAAGAGTGGCTTCTTGTCAGTCTCCACTAACAAAAATAGGCAACACCAAGTCAGCTACTCCTCAGCATAGTTATGTCCGTCGCAGCCTTCTTGGGTTTCAGGAGGGACATACAAACGTTATCAAAATTATGGTGAAACGCTGAAAACCTGCAAATAATTTTCAACGTACTGGTTAATTTGAAAACTCTCCAGCATAATTCTTGGAACAAGCCAGGTACCTGTGCCCACGCATAGAGGAGTATATAGAAACATGGTGGAATCCCAGCTGATGAAGCAAAGGATTCTTAAAGGAATGAGATGACCATGGGGATCCAGTTTAATTCTCTGAAACAGAATCCGCACTTTTCACCTGCCATACACATGCCCACTACTCTTCTCTGGGGATAATAAAAACAAACCAGCGATCTCACAGAGGGCCTGAACACCCATCCTGACCGACCCCACAAAACAAAAAAGTACCCTCCAGCTACTAATTATAATGCCAATTTGCAAAATTTCCCTGCATTTTTAAACAATGGAGAAATGATGGTGGGATGATACTTAGAAGAATGGCTTCTTGTCAGTCTCCACTGACAAAAATAGGCAACACCAAGTCAGCTACGCCTCAGCATAGTTATGTCCGTAGCAGCCATATTTGGTTTCAGTAGGCACATACACACGTTATCACAATTATGGTGAAACGCTGAAAACCTGCAAAGGATTGTCAACATACTGGTTCATTGAAAAGCTCTGAGGCATACTTCTTGGAACTAGCCAGTTTCCTGTGCCCACGCATAGACAAGTATATAGAACCATGGTGGATTCCCAGCTCATGAAGCAAAGGATTCTTAAAGGAACGGGATTACCATGCGGATCCTGTTTAATTCTCTGAAACAGATCTGCAGTTTTCACCTGCCATACTAATACCCACTTCTCCTCTCTGGGGATAATAAAAACCAACCGGGGAACTGACAGAGGGCCTGACCAACACATCCACACCGACCCCACAGGAAAAAAAAAAAAAAAAACACCGTAGCCTCCAGCTACTATTTATAATGCTAACTTGCAAAATTTCCCTGCATTTTAAAACAATGGAAAAATGGTGGTGGGATGATACTTAGAAGAATGGCTTCTTGTCAGTCTCCACTAACAAAAATAGGCAACACCAAGTCAGCTACTCCTCAGCATAGTTATGTCCGTCGCAGCCTTCTTGGGTTTCAGGAGGCACAAACAAAGGTTCTCACAATTATGGTGAAACGCTGAACACCTGCAAATAATTTTCAATGTAGTGGTTAATTGAAAAGCTCTGCGGCATACTTCTTGGAACAAGGCAGTTACCTGATCCCACGCAAAGAGGAGTATATAGAACCATGGTGGATTTCCAGCTGATGAAGTAAAGGATTATTAAAGGAACGGGAAGACCATGGGGATCATCGTTAATTCTCTGAAACAGAATCCGCCCTTTTCACCTGCCAAACACATGCCCACTTCTCCTCTCTGGGGATAATAAAAACTAACCAGCGAACTGACAGAGGGCCTGACCCCCACCATCCACATCGACCACACACAAAAAAAAACCGTACCCTCCAGCTACTAATTATAATGCTAACTTGCAAAATTTCCCTGCATTTTAAAACAATGGAAAAATGGTGGTGGGATGATACTTAGAAGAATGGCTTCTTGTCAGTCTCCACTAACAAAAATAGGCAACACCAAGTCAGCTACTCTTCAGCATAGTTATGTCCGTCGCAGCCTTCTAGGGTTTCAGGAGGCACAAAAAAGGTTCTCACCATTACGGTAAAACGCTGAACACCTGCAAATAATTATCAACGTAGTGGTTAATTGAAAAGCTCTGCGGCATACTTCTTGGAACAAGCCAGTTACCTGTTCCCACGCAAAGAGGAGTATATAGAACCATGGTGGATTTCCAGCTGATGAAGTAAAGGATTATTAAAGGAACGGGATGACCATGGGGATCATCGTTAATTCTCTGAAACAGAATCCGCCCTTTTCACCTGCCAAACACATGCCCACTTCTCCTCTCTGAGGATAATAAAAACTAACCACCGAAATGACAGAGGGCCTGACGCCCACATCCACATCGACCACACACACACAAAAAAATAAACCGTACCCTCCAGCTACTAATTATAATGCTAACTTGCAAAATTTCCCTGCATTTTAAAACAATGGAAAAATGGTGGTGGGATGATACTTAGAAGAATGGCTTCTTGTCAGTCTCCACTAACAAAAATAGGCAACACCAAGTCAGCTACTCCTCAGCATAGCTATGTCCATCGCAGCCATCCTGGGTTTCAGAAGGCACAAACAAACGTTATCACAATTATGGTGAAACGCTGAACACCTGCAAATAATTTTCAACGTAGTGGTAAATTGAAAAGCTCTATGGCATACTTCTTGGAACAAGGCAGTTACCTGTACCCACACAAAGAGGAGTATATAGAACCATGGCGGATTTCCAGCTGATGAAGTAAAGGATTATTAAAGGAACGGGATGACCATGGGGATCATCGTTAATTCTCTGAAACAGAATCCGCCCTTTTCACCTGCCAAACACATGCCCACTTCTCCTCTCTGGGGATAATAAAAACTAACCAGCGAACTGACAGAGGGCCTGACCCCCACCATCCACATCGACCACACCAAAAAAAAAAAACCGTACCCTCCAGCTACTAATTATAATGCTAACTTGCAAAATTTCCCTGCATTTTAAAACAATGGAAAAATGGTGGTGGGATGATACTTAGAAGAATGGCTTCTTGTCAGTCTCCACTAACAAAAATAGGCAACACCAAGTCAGCTACTCCTCAGCATAGCTATGTCCATCGCAGCCATCTTGGGTTTCAGAAGGCACAAACAAACGTTATCACAATTATGGTGAAACGCTGAACACCTGCAAATAATTTTCAACGTAGTGGTTAATTGAAAAGCTGTGCGGCATACTTCTTGGAACAAGGCAGTTACCTGTACCCACGCAAAGAGGAGTATATAGAACCATGGCGGATTTCCAGCTGATGAAGTAAAGGATTATTAAAGGAACGGGATGACCATGGGGATCATCGTTAATTCTCTGAAACAGAATCCGCCCTTTTCACCTGCCAAACACATGCCCACTTCTCCTCTCTGGGGATAATAATAACTAACCAGCGAACTGACAGAGGGCCTGAACCCCCATCCACCTCGACCACACACACACACAAAAAAAAACCGTACCCTCCAGCTACTAATTATAATGCTAACTTGCAAAATTTCCTACATTTTAAAACAATGGAAAAATGGTGGTGGGATCATACTTAGAAGAATGGCTTCTTGTCTGTCTCCAGTAACAAAAATAAGCAACACCAAGTCAGCTACGCCTCAGCATAGTTATGTCCGTCGCAGCCTTCTTGGGTTTCAGGAGGCACAAACACACGTTATCACAATTATGGTGAAACGCTGAACACCTGCAAATAATGTTCAACGTACTGGTTAATTGAAAAGCTCTGCAGCATACTTCTTGGAACAAGCCAGTTACCTGTTCCCACGCAAACAGGAGTATATAGAACCATGGTGGATTCCCAGTTCATGAAGCAAAGGATTCTTAAAGGAACGGGATTACCAGCGGATCCTGTTTAATTCTCTGAAACAGATCCGCAGTTTTCACCTGCCATACTAATAACCACTTCTCCTCTCTGGGGATAATAAAAACCAACCGGGGAACTGACAGAGGGCCTGACCAACACATCCACACCGACCCCACAGGAAAAAAAAAAAAAAAAAACAACTTAGCCTCCAGCTACTAATTATAATGCTAACTTGCAAAATTTCCCTGCATTTTTAAACAATGGAAAAATGATGGTGAGATGATACTTACAAGAATGGTTTCTTGTCAGTCTCCACTAACAAAAATAGGGAAAACCAAGTCAGCTACGCCTCAGCATAGTTATATCCTTCGCAGCCTTCTTGGGTTTCAGGAGGCACAAACAAACGTTATCACAATTATGGTGAAACGCTGAACACCTGCAAATAATTTTCAACGTACTGGTTAATTGAAAAGCTCTGCGGCATACTTCTTGGAACAAGCCAGTTACCTGTTCCCACGCAAACAGGAGTATATAGAACCATGGTGGATTTCCAGCTGATGAAGTAAAGGATTATTAAAGGAACGGGATGACCATGGGGATCATCGTTAATTCTCTGAAACAGAATCCGCCCTTTTCACCTGCCAAACACATGCCCACTTCTCCTCTCTGGGGATAATAAAAACTAACCAGCGAACTGACAGAGGGCCTGACCCCCCCCCATCCACATCGACCACACACAAAAAAAAAAAAACCGCACCCTCCAGCTACTAATTATAATGCTAACTTGCAAAATTTCCCTGCATTTTAAAACAATGGAAAAATGGTGGTGGGATTATACTTAGAAGAATGGCTTCTTGTCAGTCTCCACTAACAAAAATAGGCAACACCAAGTCAGCTACTCCTCAGCATAGTTATGTCCGTCGCAGCCTTCTTGGGTTTCAGGAGGCACAAACAAACGTTATAACAATTATGGTGAAACGCTGCACACCTGCAAATAATTTTCAACGTAGTGGTTAATTGAAAAGCTCTGCGGCATACTTCTGGGAAAAAGGCAGTTACCTGTTCCCACGCAAAGAGGAGTATAGAGAACCATGGTGGATTTCCAGCTGATGAAGTAAAGGATTATTAAAGGAACGGGATGACCATGGGGATCATCGTTAATTCTCTGAAACAGAATCCGCCCTTTTCACCTGCCAAACACATGCCCACTTCTCCCCTCTGGGGATAATAAAAACTAACCAGCGAACTGACAGAGGGCCTGACCCCCACCATCCACATCGACCACACAAAAAAAAAAAAAAACCGTACCCTCCACCTACTAATTATAATGCTAACTTGCAAAATTTCCCTGCATTTTAAAACAGTGGAAAAATGGTGGTGGGATCATACTTAGAAGAGTGGCTTCTTGTCAGTCTCCACTAACAAAAATAGGCAACACCAAGTCACCTACTCCTCAGCATAGTTATGTCCGTCGCAGCCTTCTTGGGTTTCAGGAGGGACATACAAACGTTATCAAAATTATGGTGAAACGCTGAAAACCTGCAAATAATTTTCAACGTACTGGTTAATTTGAAAACTCTCCAGCATAATTCTTGGAACAAGCCAGGTACCTGTGCCCACGCATAGAGGAGTATATAGAAACATGGTGGAATCCCAGCTGATGAAGCAAAGGATTCTTAAAGGAATGAGATGACCATGGGGATCCAGTTTAATTCTCTGAAACAGAATCCGCACTTTTCACCTGCCATACACATGCCCACTACTCTTCTCTGGGGATAATAAAAACAAACCAGCGATCTCACAGAGGGCCTGAACACCCATCCTGACCGACCCCACAAAACAAAAAAGTACCCTCCAGCTACTAATTATAATGCCAATTTGCAAAATTTCCCTGCATTTTTAAACAATGGAGAAATGATGGTGGGATGATACTTAGAAGAATGGCTTCTTGTCAGTCTCCACTGACAAAAATAGGCAACACCAAGTCAGCTACGCCTCAGCATAGTTATGTCCGTAGCAGCCATATTTGGTTTCAGTAGGCACATACACACGTTATCACAATTATGGTGAAACGCTGAAAACCTGCAAAGGATTGTCAACATACTGGTTCATTGAAAAGCTCTGAGGCATACTTCTTGGAACTAGCCAGTTTCCTGTGCCCACGCATAGACAAGTATATAGAACCATGGTGGATTCCCAGCTCATGAAGCAAAGGATTCTTAAAGGAACGGGATTACCATGCGGATCCTGTTTAATTCTCTGAAACAGATCTGCAGTTTTCACCTGCCATACTAATACCCACTTCTCCTCTCTGGGGATAATAAAAACCAACCGGGGAACTGACAGAGGGCCTGACCAACACATCCACACCGACCACACAGGAAAAAAAAAAAAAAAAACACCGTAGCCTCCAGCTACTATTTATAATGCTAACTTGCAAAATTTCCCTGCATTTTAAAACAATGGAAAAATGGTGGTGGGATGATACTTAGAAGAATGGCTTCTTGTCAGTCTCCACTAACAAAAATAGGCAACACCAAGTCAGCTACTCCTCAGCATAGTTATGTCCGTCGCAGCCTTCTTGGGTTTCAGGAGGCACAAACAAAGGTTCTCACAATTATGGTGAAACGCTGAACACCTGCAAATAATTTTCAATGTAGTGGTTAATTGAAAAGCTCTGCGGCATACTTCTTGGAACAAGGCAGTTACCTGATCCCACGCAAAGAGGAGTATATAGAACCATGGTGGATTTCCAGCTGATGAAGTAAAGGATTATTAAAGGAACGGGAAGACCATGGGGATCATCGTTAATTCTCTGAAACAGAATCCGCCCTTTTCACCTGCCAAACACATGCCCACTTCTCCTCTCTGGGGATAATAAAAACTAACCAGCGAACTGACAGAGGGCCTGACCCCCACCATCCACATCGACCACACACAAAAAAAAACCGTACCCTCCAGCTACTAATTATAATGCTAACTTGCAAAATTTCCCTGCATTTTAAAACAATGGAAAAATGGTGGTGGGATGATACTTAGAAGAATGGCTTCTTGTCAGTCTCCACTAACAAAAATAGGCAACACCAAGTCAGCTACTCTTCAGCATAGTTATGTCCGTCGCAGCCTTCTAGGGTTTCAGGAGGCACAAAAAAGGTTCTCACCATTACGGTAAAACGCTGAACACCTGCAAATAATTATCAACGTAGTGGTTAATTGAAAAGCTCTGCGGCATACTTCTTGGAACAAGCCAGTTACCTGTTCCCACGCAAAGAGGAGTATATAGAACCATGGTGGATTTCCAGCTGATGAAGTAAAGGATTATTAAAGGAACGGGATGACCATGGGGATCATCGTTAATTCTCTGAAACAGAATCCGCCCTTTTCACCTGCCAAACACATGCCCACTTCTCCTCTCTGAGGATAATAAAAACTAACCACCGAAATGACAGAGGGCCTGACGCCCACATCCACATCGACCACACACACACAAAAAAATAAACCGTACCCTCCAGCTACTAATTATAATGCTAACTTGCAAAATTTCCCTGCATTTTAAAACAATGGAAAAATGGTGGTGGGATGATACTTAGAAGAATGGCTTCTTGTCAGTCTCTACTAACAAAAATAGGCAACACCAAGTCAGCTACTCCTCAGCATAGCTATGTCCATCGCAGCCATCCTGGGTTTCAGAAGGCACAAACAAACGTTATCACAATTATGGTGAAACGCTGAACACCTGCAAATAATTTTCAACGTAGTGGTAAATTGAAAAGCTCTATGGCATACTTCTTGGAACAAGGCAGTTACCTGTACCCACGCAAAGAGGAGTATATAGAACCATGGCGGATTTCCAGCTGATGAAGTAAAGGATTATTAAAGGAACGGGATGACCATGGGGATCATCGTTAATTCTCTGAAACAGAATCCGCCCTTTTCACCTGCCAAACACATGCCCACTTCTCCTCTCTGGGGATAATAAAAACTAACCAGCGAACTGACAGAGGGCCTGACCCCCACCATCCACATCGACCACACAAAAAAAAAAAACCGTACCCTCCAGCTACTAATTATAATGCTAACTTGCAAAATTTCCCTGCATTTTAAAACAATGGAAAAATGGTGGTTGGATGATACTTAGAAGAATGGCTTCTTGTCAGTCTCCACTAACAAAAATAGGCAACACCAAGTCAGCTACTCCTCAGCATAGCTATGTCCATCGCAGCCATCTTGGGTTTCAGAAGGCACAAACAAACGTTATCACAATTATGGTGAAACGCTGAACACCTGCAAATAATGTTCAACGTACTGGTTAATTGAAAAGCTCTGCAGCATACTTCTTGGAACAAGCCAGTTACCTGTTCCCACGCAAACAGGAGTATATAGAACCATGGTGGATTCCCAGTTCATGAAGCAAAGGATTCTTAAAGGAACGGGATTACCAGCGGATCCTGTTTAATTCTCTGAAACAGATCCGCAGTTTTCACCTGCCATACTAATAACCACTTCTCCTCTCTGGGGATAATAAAAACCAACCGGGGAACTGACAGAGGGCCTGACCAACACATCCACACCGACCCCACAGGAAAAAAAAAAAAAAAAACAACTTAGCCTCCAGCTACTAATTATAATGCTAACTTGCAAAATTTCCCTGCATTTTTAAACAATGGAAAAATGATGGTGAGATGATACTTACAAGAATGGTTTCTTGTCAGTCTCCACTAACAAAAATAGGGAAAACCAAGTCAGCTACGCCTCAGCATAGTTATGTCCTTCGCAGCCTTCTTGGGTTTCAGGAGGCACAAACAAAGGTTCTCACAATTATGGTGAAACGCTGCACACCTCCAAATAATTTTCAACGTAGTGGTTAACTGAAAAGCTCTACGGCATACTTCTTGGAACAAGCCAGTTACCTGTTCCCACGCAAAGAGGAGTATAGAGAACCATGGTGGATTTCCAGCTGATGAAGTAAAGGATTATTAAAGGAACGGGATGACCATGGGGATCATCGTTAATTCTCTGAAACAGAATCCGCCCTTTTCACCTGCCAAACACGTGCCCACTTCTCCTCTCTGGGGATAATAAAAACTAACCAGCGAACTGACACAGGGCCTGACCCCACCCCATCCGCATCGACCATACACACAAAAAAAACCGTACCCTCCAACTACTAATTATAATGCTAACTTGCAAAATTTCCCTGCATTTTAAAACAATGGAAAAATGGTGTTGGGATGATACTTAGAAGAATGGCTTCTTGTCAGTCTCCACTAACAAAAATAGGCAACACCAAGTCAGCTACTCCTCAGCATAGTTATGTCCGTCGCAGCCTTCTTGGGTTTCAGGAGGCACAAACACACGTTATCACAATTATGGTGAAACGCTGAACACCTGCAAATAATTTTCAACCTAGTGGTTAATTGAAAAACTCTGCGGCATACTTCTTGGAACAAGCCAGTTACCTGTTACCACGCAAAGAGGAGTATAGAGAACCATGGTGGATTTCCAGCTGATGAAGTAAAGGATTATTAAAGGAACGGGATGACCATGGGGATCATCGTTAATTCTCTGCAACAGAATCCGCCCTTTTCACCTGAGAAACACATGCCCACTTCTCCTCTCTGGGGATAATAAAAACTAACCAGCGAACTGACAGAGGGTCTGACCCCCCCCCCATCCACATCGACCACACACAAAAAAAAAAACCATACCCTCCAGCTACTAATTATAATGCTAACTTGCAAAATTTCCCTGCATTTTAAAACAATGGAAAAATGGTGGTGGGATGATACTTAGAAGAATGGCTTCTTGTCAGTCTCCACTCACAAAAATAGGCAACACCAAGTCAGCTACGCCTCAGCATAGTTATGTCCGTAGCAGCCATATTTGGTTTCAGTAGGCACATACACACGTTATCACAATTATGGTGAAACGCTGAAAACCTGCAAAGGATTTTCAACATACTGGTTAATTGAAAAGCTCTGAGGCATACTTCTTGGAACAAGCCAGTTACCTGTTCCCACGAAAAGAGGAGTATATAGAACCATGGTGGATTCCCAGCTCATGAAGCAAATGATTCTTAAAGGAACGGGATTACCATGCGGATCCTGTTTAATTCTCTGAAACAGATCCGCAGTTTACACCTGCCATACTAATACCCACTTCTCCTCTCTGGGGATAATAAAAACAAACCAGCGAACTGACAAAGGGACTGACCAACACATCCACACCGACCCCACAGGAAAAAAAAAAAAAAAACACCGTAGCCTCCAGCTACTAATTATAATGCTAACCTGCAAAATTTTCCTGCATTTTTAAACAATGGAAAAATGATGGTGAGATGATACTTACAAGAATGGATTCTTGTCAGACTCCACTAACAAAAATAGGCAAAACCAAGTCAGCTATGCCTCCGCATAGTTATGTCCGTCGCAGCCTTCTTGGGTTTCAGGAGGCACAAACAAACGTTACCACAATTATGGTGAAACGCTGAACACCTGCAAATAATTTTCAACGTAGTGGTTAATTGAAAAGCTCTGCGGCATACTTCTTGGAACAAGCCAGTTACCTGTTCCCACGCAAAGAGGAGTATATAGAACCATGGTGGATTTCCAGCTGATGATGTAAAGGATTATTAAAGGAACGGGATGACCATGGGGATCATCGTTAATTCTCTGAAACAGAATCCGCCCTTTTCACCTGCCAAACACATGCCCACTTCTCCTCTCTGGGGATAATAAAAACTAACCAGCTAACTGACAGAGGGCCTGACCCCCCCCATCCACATCGACCACACACACAAAAAAAAACCGTACCCTCCAGCTACTAATTATAATGCTAACTTGCAAAAGTTCCTACATTTTAAAACAATGGAAAAATGGTGGTGGGATCATACTTAGAAGAATGGCTTCTTGTCTGTCTCCACTAACAAAAATAGGCAACACCACGTCAGCTACTCCTCAGCATAGTTATGTCCGTCGCAGCCTTCTTGGGTTTCAGGAGGGACATACAAATGTTATCAAAATTATGGTGAAACGCTGAAAACCTGCAAATAATTTTCAACGTACTGGTTAATTTGAAAACTCTCCAGCATAATTCTTGGAACAAGCCAGGTACCTGTGCCCACGCATAGAGGAGTATATAGAAATATCGTGGAATCCCAGCTGATGAAGCAAAGGATTCTTAAAGGAATCAGATGACCATGCGGATCCTGTTTAATTCTCTGAAACAGAATCCGCACTTTTCACCTGCCAAACACATGCCCACTACTCTTCTCTGGGGATAATAAAAACAAACCAGCGATCTGACAGAGGGCCTGAGCACCCATCCTGACCGACCCCACAAAACAAAAAAGTACCCTCCAGCTACTAATTATAATGCCAATTTGCAAAATTTCCCTGCATTTTTAAACAATGGAGAAATGATGGTGGGATGATACTTAGAAGAATGGCTTCTTGTCAGTCTCCACTGACAAAAATAGGCAACACCAAGTCAGCTACGCCTCAGCATAGTTATGTCCGTAGCAGCCATATTTGGTTTCAGTAGGCACATACACACGTTATCACAATTATGGTGAAACGCTGAAAACCTGCAAAGGATTGTCAACATACTGGTTAATTGAAAAGCTCTGAGGCATACTTCTTGGAACTAGCCAGGTTCCTGTGCCCACGCGTAGACAAGTATATAGAACCATGGTGGATTCCCAGCTCATGAAGCAAAGGATTCTTAAAGGAACGGGATTACCATGCGGATCCTGTTTAATTCTCTGAAACAGATCCGCAGTTTTCACCTGCCATACTAATACCCACTTCTCCTCTCTGGGGACAATAAAAACCAACCAGGGAACTGACAGAGGGCCTGACCAACACATCCACACCGACCCCAGAGGAAAAAAAAAAAAAAAAACACCGTAGCCTCTAGCTACTAATTATAATCCTAACTTGCAAAATTTCCCTGCCTTTTAAAACAATGGAAAAATGGTGGTGGGATGATACTTAGAAGAATGGCTTCTTGTCAGTCTCCACTAACAAAAATAGGCAACACCAAGTTGGCTACTCCTCAGCATAGTTATGTCCATCGCAGCATTCTTGGGTTTCAGGAGGCACAAACACACGTTATCACAATTATGGTGAAACGCTGAACACCTGCAAATAATTTTCAACGTAGTGGTTAATTGAAAAGCTCTTCGGCATACTTCTTGGAACAAGGCAGTTACCTGTTCCAACGCAAAGAGGAGTATAGAGAACCATGGTGGATTTCCAGCTGATGAAGTAAAGGATTATTAAAGGAACGGGATGACCATGGGGATCATCGTTAATTCTCTGAAACAGAATCCGCCCTTTTCACCTGCCAAACACATGCCCACTTCTCCTCTCTGGGGATAATAAAAACTAACCAGCGAACTGACACAGGGCCTGACCCCTCCCCATCCACATCGACCACACACAAAAAAAAAAACCGTACCCTCCAGCTACTAATTATAATGCTAACTTGCAAAATTTCCCTGCATTTTAAAACAATGGAAAAATGGTGGTGGGATGATACTTAGAAGAATGGCTTCTTGTCAGTCTCCACTAACAAAAATAGGCAACACCAAGTCAGCTACTCCTCAGCATAGTTATGTCCGTCGCAGCCTTCTTGGGTTTCAGGAGGGACATACAAACGTTATCAAAATTACGGTGAAACGCTGAAAACCTGCAAATAATTTTCAACGTACTGGTTAATTTGAAAACTCTCCAGCATAATTCTTGTAACAAGCCAGGTACCTGTGCCCACGCATAGAGGAGTATATAGAAACATGGTGGAATCCCAGCTGATGAAGCAAAGGTTTCTTAAAGGAATGAGATGACCATGGGGATCCTGTTTAATTCTCTGAAACAGAATCCGCACTTTTCACCTTCCAAACACATGCCCACTACTCTTCTCTGGGGATAATAAAAACAAACCAGCGATCTGACAGAGGGGCTGAACACCCATCCTGACCGACCCCACAAAACAAAAAAGTACCCTCCAGCTACTAATTATAACCCCAATTTGCAAAATTTCCCTGCATTTTTAAACAATGGAGAAATGATGGTGGGATGATACTTAGAAGAATGGCTTCTTGTCAGTCTCCACTGACAAAAATAGGCAACACCAAGTCAGCTACGCCTCAGCATAGTTATGTCCGTAGCAGCCATATTTGGTTTCAGTAGGCACATACACACGTTATCACAATTATGGTGAAACGCTGAAAACCTGCAAAGGATTGTCAACATACTGGTTCATTGAAAAGCTCTGAGGCATACTTCTTGGAACTAGCCAGTTTCCTGTGCCCACGCATAGACAAGTATATAGAACCATGGTGGATTCCCAGCTCATGAAGCAAAGGATTCTTAAAGGAACGGGATTACCATGCGGATCCTGTTTAATTCTCTGAAACAGATCCGCAGTTTTCACCTGCCATACTAATACCCACTTCTCCTCTCTGGGGATAATAAAAACCAACCGGGGAACTGACAGAGGGCCTGACCAACACATCCACACCGACCCCACAGGAAAAAAAAAAAAAAAACACCGCAGCCTCCAGCTACTAATTATAATGCTAACTTGCAAAATTTCCCTGCATTTTAAAACAATGGAAAAATGGTGGTGGGATGATACTTAGAAGAATGGCTTCTTGTCAGTCTCCACTAACAAAAATAGGCAACACCAAGTTGGCTACTCCTCAGCATAGTTATGTCCATCGCAGCATTCTTGGGTTTCAGGAGGCACAAACACACGTTATCACAATTATGGTGAAACGCTGAACACCTGCAAATAATTTTCAACGTAGTGGTTAATTGAAAAGCTCTTCGGCATACTTCTTGGAACAAGGCAGTTACCTGTTCCAACGCAAAGAGGAGTATAGAGAACCATGGTGGATTTCCAGCTGATGAAGTAAAGGATTATTAAAGGAACGGGATGACCATGGGGATCATCGTTAATTCTCTGAAACAGAATCCGCCCTTTTCACCTGCCAAACACATGCCCACTTCTCCTCTCTGGGGATAATAAAAACTAACCAGCGAACTGACACAGGGCCTGACCCCTCCCCATCCACATCGACCACACACAAAAAAAAAAACCGTACCCTCCAGCTACTAATTATAATGCTAACTTGCAAAATTTCCCTGCATTTTAAAACAATGGAAAAAAGGTGGTGGGATGATACTTAGAAGAATGGCTTCTTGTCAGTCTCCACTAACAAAAATAGGCAACACCAAGTCAGCTACTCCTCAGCATAGTTATGTCCGTCGCAGCCTTCTTGGGTTTCAGGAGGGACATACAAACGTTATCAAAATTACGGTGAAACGCTGAAAACCTGCAAATAATTTTCAACGTACTGGTTAATTTGAAAACTCTCCAGCATAATTCTTGTAACAAGCCAGGTACCTGTGCCCACGCATAGAGGAGTATATAGAAACATGGTGGAATCCCAGCTGATGAAGCAAAGGTTTCTTAAAGGAATGAGATGACCATGGGGATCCTGTTTAATTCTCTGAAACAGAATCCGCACTTTTCACCTTCCAAACACATGCCCACTACTCTTCTCTGGGGATAATAAAAACAAACCAGCGATCTGACAGAGGGGCTGAACACCCATCCTGACCGACCCCACAAAACAAAAAAGTACCCTCCAGCTACTAATTATAACCCCAATTTGCAAAATTTCCCTGCATATTTAAACAATGGAGAAATGATGGTGGGATGATACTTAGAAGAATGGCTTCTTGTCAGTCTCCACTGACAAAAATAGGCAACACCAAGTCAGCTACGCCTCAGCATAGTTATGTCCGTAGCAGCCATATTTGGTTTCAGTAGGCACATACACACGTTATCACAATTATGGTGAAACGCTGAAAACCTGCAAAGGATTGTCAACATACTGGTTCATTGAAAAGCTCTGAGGCATACTTCTTGGAACTAGCCAGTTTCCTGTGCCCACGCATAGACAAGTATATAGAACCATGGTGGATTCCCAGCTCATGAAGCAAAGGATTCTTAAAGGAACGGGATTACCATGCAGATCCTGTTTAATTCTCTGAAACAGATCCGCAGTTTTCACCTGCCATACTAATACACACTTCTCCTCTCTGGGGATAATAAAAACCAACCGGGGAACTGACAGAGGGCCTGACCAACACATCCACACCGACCCCACAGGAAAAAAAAAAAAAAAAACACCGTAGCCTCCAGCTACTAATTATAATGCTAACTTGCAAAATTTCCCTGCATTTTAAAACAATGGAAAAATGGTGGTGGGATGATACTTAGAAGAATGGCTTCTTGTCAGTCTCCACTAACAAAAATAGGCAACACCAAGTCAGCTGCTCCTCAGCATAGTTATGTCCGTCGCAGCCTTCTTGGGTTTCAGGAGGCACAAACAAAGGTTCTCACAATTATGGTGAAACGCTGAACACCTGCAAATAATTTTCAATGTAGTGGTTAATTGAAAAGCTCTGCGGCATACTTCTTGGAACAAGGCTTTTACCTGATCCCACGCAAAGAGGAGTATATAGAACCATGGTGGATTTCCAGCTGATGAAGTAAAGGATTATTAAAGGAACGGGAAGACCATGGGGATCATCGTTAATTCTCTGAAACAGAATCCGCCCTTTTCACCTGCCAAACACATGCCCACTTCTCCTCTCTGGGGATAATAAAAACTAACCAGCGAACTGACAGAGGGCCTGACCCCCACCATCCACATCGACCACACACAAAAAAAAACCGTACCCTCCAGCTACTAATTATAATGCTAACTTGCAAAATTTCCCTGCATTTTAAAACAATGGAAAAATGGTGGTGGGATGATACTTAGAAGAATGGCTTCTTGCCAGTCTCCACTAACAAAAATAGGCAACACCAAGTCAGCTACTCTTCAGCATAGTTATGTCCGTCGCAGCCTTCTAGGGTTTCAGGAGGCACAAAAAAGGTTCTCACCATTACGGTAAAACGCTGAACACCTGCAAATAATTTTCAACGTAGTGGTTAATTGAAAAGCTCTGCGGCATACTTCTTGGAACAATCCAGTTACCTGTTCCCACGCGAAGAGGAGTATAGAGAACCATGGTGGATTTCCAGCTGATGAAGTAAAGGATTATTAAAGGAACGGGATGACCATGGGGATCATCGTTAATTCTCTGAAACAGAATCCGCCCTTTTCACCTGCCAAACACATGCCCACTTCTCCTCTCTGAGGATAATAAAAACTAACCAACGAACTGACAGAGGGCCTGACCCCACCATCCACGTCGACCACAGACACACACAAAAAAAATTCGTACCCTCCAGCTACTAATTATAATGCTAACTTGCAAAATGTCCCTGCATTTAAAAACAATGGAAAAATGGTGGTGGGATGATACTTAGAAGAATGGCTTCTTGTCAGTCTCCACTAACAAAAATAGGCAACACCACGTCAGCTACTCCTCAGCATAGTTATGTCCGTCGCAGCCTTCTTGGGTTTCAGGAGGGACATACAAACGTTATCAAAATTATGGTGAAACGCTGATAACCTGCAAATAATTTTCAACGTACTGGTTAATTTGAAAACTCTCCAGCATAATTCTTGAACAAGCCAGGTACCTGTGCCCACGCATAGAGGAGTATATAGAAACATGGTGGAATCCCAGCTGATGAAGCAAAGGATTCTTAAAGGAATCAGATGACCATGCGGATCCTGTTTAATTCTCTGAAACAGAATCCGCACTTTTCACCTGCCAAACACATGCCCACTACTCTTCTCTGGGGATAATAAAAACAAACCAGCGATCTGACAGAGGGCCTGAACACCCATCCTGACCGACCCCACAAAACAAAAAAGTACCCTCCAGCTACTAATTATAATGCCAATTTGCAAAATTTCCCTGCATTTTTAAACAATGGAGAAATGATGGTGGGATGATACTTAGAAGAATGGCTTCTTGTCAGTCTCCACTGACAAAAATAGGCAACACCAAGTCAGCTACGCCTCAGCATAGTTATGTCCGTAGCAGCCATATTTGGTTTCAGTAGGCACATACACACGTTATCACAATTATGGTGAAACGCTGAAAACCTGCAAAGGATTGTCAACATACTGGTTAATTGAAAAGCTCTGAGGCATACTTCTTGGAACTAGCCAGGTTCCTGTGCCCACGCGTAGACAAGTATATAGAACCATGGTGGATTCCCAGCTCATGAAGCAAAGGATTCTTAAAGGAACGGGATTACCATGCGGATCCTGTTTAATTCTCTGAAACAGATCCGCAGTTTTCACCTGCCATACTAATACCCACTTCTCCTCTCTGGGGACAATAAAAACCAACCAGGGAACTGACAGAGGGCCTGACCAACACATCCACACCGACCCCACAGGAAAAAAAAAAAAAAAACACCGTAGCCTCTAGCTACTAATTATAATCCTAACTTGCAAAATTTCCCTGCCTTTTAAAACAATGGAAAAATGGTGGTGGGATCATACTTAGAAGAATGGCTTCTTGTCAGTCTCCACTAACAAAAATAGGCAACACCAAGTTGGCTACTCCTCAGCATAGTTATGTCCGTCGCAGCATTCTTGGGTTTCAGGAGGCACAAACACACGTTATCACAATTATGGTGAAACGCTGAACACCTGCAAATAATTTTCAACGTAGTGGTTAATTGAAAAGCTCTTCGGCATACTTCTTGGAACAAGGCAGTTACCTGTTCCAACGCAAAGAGGAGTATAGAGAACCATGGTGGATTTCCAGCTGATGAAGTAAAGGATTATTAAAGGAACGGGATGACCATGGGGATCATCGTTAATTCTCTGAAACAGAATCCGCCCTTTTCACCTGCCAAACACATGCCCACTTCTCCTCTCTGGGGATAATAAAAACTAACCAGCGAATTGACACAGGGCCTGACCCCTCCCCATCCACATCGACCACACACAAAAAAAAAAAACCGTACCCTCCATCTACTAATTATAATGCTAACTTGCAAAATTTCCCTGCATTTTAAAACAATGGAAAAATGGTGGTGGGATGATACTTAGAAGAATGGCTTCTTGTCAGTCTCCACTAACAAAAATAGGCAACACCAAGTCAGCTACTCCTCAGCATAGTTATGTCCGTCGCAGCCTTCTTGGGTTTCAGGAGGGACATACAAACGTTATCAAAATTATGGTGAAACGCTGAAAACCTGCAAATAATTTTCAACGTACTGGTTAATTTGAAAACTCTCCAGCATAATTCTTGGAACAAGCCAGGTACCTGTGCCCACGCATAGAGGAGTATATAGAAACATGGTGGAATCCCAGCTGATGAAGCAAAGGTTTCTTAAAGGAATGAGATGACCATGGGGATCCTGTTTAATTCTCTGAAACAGAATCCGCACTTTTCACCTTCCAAACACATGCCCACTACTCTTCTCTGGGGATAATAAAAACAAACCAGCGATCTGACAGAGGGGCTGAACACCCATCCTGACCGACCCCACAAAACAAAAAAGTACCCTCCAGCTACTAATTATAACCCCAATTTGCAAAATTTCCCTGCATTTTTAAACAATGGAGAAATGATGGTGGGATGATACTTAGAAGAATGGCTTCTTGTCAGTCTCCACTGACAAAAATAGGCAACACCAAGTCAGCTACGCCTCAGCATAGTTATGTCCGTAGCAGCCATATTTGGTTTCAGTAGGCACATACACACGTTATCACAATTATGGTGAAACGCTGAAAACCTGCAAAGGATTGTCAACATACTGGTTCATTGAAAAGCTCTGAGGCATACTTCTTGGAACTAGCCAGTTTCCTGTGCCCACGCATAGACAAGTATATAGAACCATGGTGGATTCCCAGCTCATGAAGCAAAGGATTCTTAAAGGAACGGGATTACCATGCAGATCCTGTTTAATTCTCTGAAACAGATCCGCAGTTCTCACCTGCCATACTAATACCAACTTCTCCTCTCTGGGGATAACAAAAACCAACCCGGGAACTGACAGAGGGCCTGACCAACACATCCACACCGACCCCACAGGAAAAAAAAAAAAAAAAACACCGTAGCCTCCTGCTAATAATTATAATGCCAACTTGCAAAATTTTCCTGCATTTTTAAACAATGGAAAAATGATGGTTAGATGATACTTACAAGAATGGATTCTTGTCAGTCTCCACTAACAAAAATAGGCAAAAGCAAGTCAGCTACGCCTCAGCATAGTTATGTCCGTCGCAGCCTTCTTGGGTTTCAGGAGGCACAAACAAACGTTATCACAATTATGGTGACACGCTGAACACCTGCAAATAATTTTCAACGTACTGGTTAATTGAAAAGCTCTGTGGCATACTTCTTGGAACAAGGCAGTTACCTGTTCCCAGGCAAAGAGGAGTATAGAGAACCATGGTGGATTTCCAGCTGATGAAGTAAAGGATTATTAAAGGAACGGGATGACCATGGGGATCATCGTTAATTCTCTGAAACAGAATCCGCCCTTTTCACCTGCCAAACACATGCCCACTTCTCCTCTCTGGGGATAATAAAAACTAACCAGCGAACTGACACAGGGCCTGACCCCCCCCATCCACATCGACCACACACACAAAAAAAACCGTACCCTCCAGCTACTAAATATAATGCTAACTTGCAAAATTTCCCTGCATTTTAAAACAATGGAAAAATGGTGGTGGGATGATACTTAGAAGAATGGCTTCTTGTCAGTCTCCACTAACAAAAATAGGCAACACCAAGTCAGCTACTCCTCAGCATAGTTATGTCCGTCGCAGCCTTCTTGGGTTTCAGGAGGCACAAACAAAGGTTCTCACAATTATGGTGAAACGCTGAACACCTGCAAATAATTTTCAACGTAGTGGTTAATTGAAAAGCTCTGCGGCATACTTCTTGGAACAAGGCAGTTACCTGTTCCCACGCAAAGAGGAGTATATAAAACCATGGTGGATTTCCAGCTCATGAAGTAAAGCATTATTAAAGGAACGGGATCACCATGGGGATCATCGTTAATTCTCTGAAACAGAATCCGCCCTTTTCACCTGCCAAACACATGCCCACTTCTCCTCTCTGGGGATAATAAAAACTAACCAGCGAACTGACAGAGGGCCTGACCCCCACCATCCACATCGACCACACACACAAAAAAAACCGTACCTTCCAGCTACTAATTATAATGTTAACTTGCAAAATTTCCCTGCATATTAAAAGAATGGAAAAATGGTGGTTGGATGATACTTAGAAGAAAGGGTTCTTGTCAGTCTCCACTAACAAAAATAGGCAACACCAAGTCAGCTACTCCTCAGCATAGTTATGTCCGTCGCAGCCTTCTTGGGTTTCAGGAGGCACAAACACACGTTATCACAATTATGGTGAAACGCTGAACACCTGCAAATAATTTTGAACGTAGTGGTTAATTGAAAAGCTCTGCGGCATACTTCTTGGAACAAGCCAGTTACCTGTTCCCACGCAAAGAGGAGTATATAGAACCATGGTGGATTTCCAGCTGATGAAGTAAAGGATTATTAAAGGAACGGGATGACCATGGGGATCATCATTAATTCTCTGAAACAGAATCCGCCCTTTTCACCTGCCAAACACATGCCCACTTCTCCTCTCTGGGGATAATAAAAATTAACCGGTGAACTGACAGAGGGCCTGACCCCCCCATCCACATCGACCACACACACACAAAAAAAAAAACCGTACCCTCCAGCTACTAATTATAATGCTAACTTGCAAAATTTCCCTGCATTTGAAAACAATGGAAAAATGGTGGTGGGATGATACTTAGAAGAATGGCTTCTTTTCAGTCTCCACTAACAAAAATAGGCAACACCAAGTCAGCTACTCCTCAGCATAGTTATGTCCGTCGCAGCCTTCTTGGGTTTCAGGAGGCACAAACAAACGTTATCACAATTATGGTGAAACGCTGAACACCTGCAAATAATTTTCAACGTAGTGGTTAATTGAAAAGCTCTGCGGCATACTTCTTGGATCAAGCCAGTTACCCGTTCCCACGCAAAGAGGAGTATATAGAACCATGGTGGATTTCCAGCTGATGAAGTAAATGATTATTAAAGGAACGGGATGACCATGGGGATCATCGTTAATTCTCTGAAACAGAATCCGCCCTTTTCACCTGCCAAACACATGCCCGCTTCTCCTCTCTGGGGATAATAAAAACTAACCAGCGAACTGACAGACGGCCTGACCCCCCCATCCACATCGACCACACACACAAAAAAAAAAACCGTACCCTCCAGCTACTAATTATAATGCTAACTTGCAAAATTTCCCTGCATTTTAAAACAATGGAAAAATGGTGGTGGGATCATACTTAGAAGAATGGCTTCTTGTCTGTCTCCACTAACAAAAATAGGCAACACCAAGTCAGCTACTCCTCAGCATAGTTATGTCCGTCGCAGCCTTCTTGGGTTTCAGGAGGCACAAACAAACGTTATCACAATTATGGTGAAACGCTGAACACCTGCAAATAATTTTCAATGTACTGGTTAATTGAAAAGCTCTCAGGCATACTTCTTGGAACTAGCCAGTTTCCTGTGCCCACGCATAGACAAATATATAGAACCATGGTGGATTTCCAGCTGATGAAGTAAAGGATTATTAAAGGAACGGGATGACCATGGGGATCATCGTTAATTCTCTGAAACAGAATCCGCCCTTTTCACCTGCCAAACACATGCCCACTTCTCCTCTCTGGGGATAATAAAAAATTACCAGCGAACTGACAGAGGGCCTGACCCCCACATCCACATCGACCACACACACACAAAAAAAAACCGTACCCTCCAGCTACTAATTATAATGCTAACTTCCAAAATTTCCCTGCATTTTAAAACAATGGTAAAATGGTGGTGGGATGATACTTAGAAGAATGGCTTCTTGTCAGTCTCCACTAACAAAAATAGGCAACACCAAGTCAGCTACTCCTCAGCATAGTTATGTCCGTCGCAGCCTTCTTGGGTTTCAGGGGGCACAAACAAAGTTTCTCACAATTATGGTGAAACGCTGAACCCCTGCAAATAATTTTCAACGTAGTGGTTAATTGAAAAGCTCTGCGGCATACTTCTTGGAACAAGCCAGTTACCTGTTCCCACGCAAAGAGGAGTATATAGAACCATGGTGGATTTCCAGCTGATGAAGTAAAGGATTATTAAAGGAACGGGATGACCATGGGGATCATCGTTAATTCTCTGAAACAGAATCCGCCCTTTTCACCTGCCAAACACATGCCCACTTCTCCTCTCTGGGGATAATAAAAACTAACCAGCGAACTGTCAGAGGGCCTGACGCCACCATCGACATCGACCACACACAAAAAAAAAACCGTACCCTCCAGCTACTAATTATAATGCTAACTTGCAAAATTTCCCTGCATTTTAAAACAATGGAAAAATGGTGGTGGGATGATACTTAGAAGAATGGCTTCTTGTCAGTCTCCACTAAGACAAATAGGCAACACCAAGTCAGCTACTCCTCAGCACAGTTATGTCAGTCGCAGCCTTCTAGGGTTTCAGGAGGCACAAACAAAGGTTCTCAAAATTATGGTAAAACGCTGAACAAATGCAAATAATTTTCAACGTAGTGGTTAATTGAAAAGCTCTGCGGCATACTTCTTGGAACAAGCCAGTTACCTGTTGCACGCAAAGAGGAGTATAGGGAACCGTGGTGGATTTCCAGCTGATGAAGTAAAGGTTACTAAAGGAACGGGATGACCATGGGGATCATCGTTAATTCTCTGAAACAGTCCGCCCTTTTCACCTGCCAAACACATGCCCACTTCTCCTCTCTGGGGATAATAAAAACTAACCAGCGAACTGACAGAGGGCCTGACCCCCCCATCCACATCGACAACACACAAAAAAAAAAAACCGTACCCTCCAGCTACTAATTATAATGCTAACTTGCAAAATTTCCCTGCATTTTAAAACAATGGAAAAATGGTGGTGGGATGATACTTAGAAGAATGGCTTCTTGTCAGTCTCCACTAACAAAAATAGACAACACCAAGTCAGCTACTCCTCAGCATAGCTATGTCCATCGCAGCCTTCTTGGGTTTCAGGAGGCACAAACAAACGTTATCACAATTATGGTGAAACGCTGAACACCTGCAAATAATTTTCAATGTACTGGTTAATTGAAAAGCTCTCAGGCATACTTCTTGGAACTAGCCAGTTTCCTGTGCCCACGCATAGACAAATATATAGAACCATGGTGGATTTCCAGCTGATGAAGTAAAGGATTATTAAAGGAACGGGATGACCATGGGGATCATCGTTAATTCTCTGAAACAGAATCCGCCCTTTTCACCTGCCAAACACATGCCCACTTCTCCTCTCTGGGGATAATAAAAAATTACCAGCGAACTGACAGAGGGCCTGACCCCCACATCCACATCGACCACACACACACAAAAAAAAACCGTACCCTCCAGCTACTAATTATAATGCTAACTTCCAAAATTTCCCTGCATTTTAAAACAATGGTAAAATGGTGGTGGGATGATACTTAGAAGAATGGCTTCTTGTCAGTCTCCACTAACAAAAATAGGCAACACCAAGTCAGCTACTCCTCAGCATAGTTATGTCCGTCGCAGCCTTCTTGGGTTTCAGGGGGCACAAACAAAGTTTCTCACAATTATGGTGAAACGCTGAACCCCTGCAAATAATTTTCAACGTAGTGGTTAATTGAAAAGCTCTGCGGCATACTTCTTGGAACAAGCCAGTTACCTGTTCCCACGCAAAGAGGAGTATATAGAACCATGGTGGATTTCCAGCTGATGAAGTAAAGGATTATTAAAGGAACGGGATGACCATGAGATCATCGTTAATTCTCTGAAACAGAATCCGCCCTTTTCACCTGCCAAACACATGCCCACTTCTCCTCTCTGGGGATAATAAAAACTAACCAGCGAACTGTCAGAGGGCCTGACCCCACCATCGACATCGACCACACACAAAAAAAAAACCGTACCCTCCAGCTACTAATTATAATGCTAACTTGCAAAATTTCCCTGCATTTTAAAACAATGGAAAAATGGTGGTGGGATGATACTTAGAAGAATGGCTTCTTGTCAGTCTCCACTAAGACAAATAGGCAACACCAAGTCAGCTACTCCTCAGCACAGTTATGTCAGTCGCAGCCTTCTAGGGTTTCAGGAGGCACAAACAAAGGTTCTCAAAATTATGGTAAAACGCTGAACAAATGCAAATAATTTTCAACGTAGTGGTTAATTGAAAAGCTCTGCGGCATACTTCTTGGAACAAGCCAGTTACCTGTTGCACGCAAAGAGGAGTATAGAGAACCGTGGTGGATTTCCAGCTGATGAAGTAAAGGTTACTAAAGGAACGGGATGACCATGGGGATCATCGTTAATACTCTGAAACAGTCCGCCCTTTTCACCTGCCAAACACATGGCCACTTCTCCTCTCTGGGGATAATAAAAACCAACCGGGGAACTGACAGAGGGCCTGACCCCCCCCCACATCCACATCGACCACACACAAAAAAAAAAACCGTACCCTCCAGCTACTAATTATAATGCTAACTTGCAAAATTTCCCTGCATTTTAAAACAATGGAAAAATGGTGGTGGGATGATACTTAGAAGAATGGCTTCTTGTCTGTCTCCACTAACAAAAACAGGCAACACCAAGTCAGCTACTCCTCAGCATAGTTATGTCCCTCGCAGCCTTCTTGGGTTTCAGGAGGGACATACACACGTTATCACAATTATGGTGAAACGCTGAAAACCTGCAAAGGATTGTCAACATACTGGTTAATTGAAAAGCTCTGAGGCATACTTCTTGGAACTAGCGAGTTTCCTGTGCCCACGCATAGACAAGTATATAGAACCATGGTGGATTCCCAGCTCATGAAGCAAAGGATTCTTAAAGGAACGGGATTACCATGCGGATCCTGTTTAATTCTCTGAAACAGATCCGCAGTTTTCACCTGCCATACTAATACCCACTTCTCCTCTCTGGGGATAATAAAAACCAACCGGGGAACTGACAGAGGGCCTGACCAACACATCCATACCGACCACACAGGAAAAAAAAAAAAAACACCGTAGCCTCCAGCTACTAATTATAATGCTAACTTGCAAAATTTTCCTGCATTTTTAAACAATGGAAAAATGATGGTGAGATGATACTTACAAGAATGGATTCTTGTCAGTCTCCACTAACAAAAATAGGCAAAACCAAGTCAGCTACGCCTCAGCATAGTTATGTCCGTCGCAGCCTTCTTGGGTTTCAGGAGACACAAACAAAGTTTTTCACAATTATGGTGAAACGCTCAACACCTGCAAATAATTTTCAACGTAGTGGTTAATTGAAAAGCTCTGCGGCATACTTCTTGGAACAAGCCAGTTACCTGTTCCCACGCAAAGAGGAGTATATAGAACCATGTTGGATTTCCAGCTGATGAAGTAAAGGATTATTAAAGGAACGGGATGACCATGGGGATCATCGTTAATTCTCTGAAACAGAATCCGCCCTTTTCACTTGCCAAACACATGCCCACTTCTCCTCTCTGGGGATAATAAAAACTAACCAGCGAACTGACAGAGGGCCTGACGCCCACCATCCACATCGACCACACACAAAAAAAAAACCGTACCCTCCAGCTACTAATTATAATGGTAACTTGCAAAATTTCCCTGCATTTTAAAACAATGGAAAAATGGTGGTGGGATGAGACTTAGAAGAATGGCTTCTTGTCTGTCTCCACTAACAAAAATAGGCAACACCAAGTCAGCTACTCCTCAGCATAGTTATGTCCGTCGCAGGCTTCTTGGGTTTCAGGAGGGACATACAAACGTTATCAAAATTATGGTGAAACGCTGAAAACCTGCAAATAATTTTCAACGTAGTGGTTAATTGAAAAGCTCTGCGGCATACTTCTTGGAACAAGGCAGTTACATGTTCCCACGCAAAGAGGAGTATAGAGAACCATGGTGGATTTCCAGCTGATGAAGTAAAGGATTATTAAAGTAAAGGGATGACCATGGGGATCATCGTTAATTCTCTGAAACAGAATCCGCCGTTTTCACCTGCCAAACACATGCCCACTTCTCCTCTCTGGGGATAATATAAACTAACCAGCGAACTGACAGAGGGCCTGACCCCCCCCCATCCACATCGACCACACACACAAAAAAAAAAAACCGTACCCTCCAGCTACTAATTATAATGCTAACTTGCAAAATTTCCCTGCATTTTAAAACAATGGAAAAATGGTGGTGGGATGATACTTAGAAGAATGGCTTCTTGTCAGTCTCCACTAACAAAAATAGGCAACACCAAGTCAGCTACTCCTCAGTATAGTTATGTCCGTCGCAGCCTTCTTGGGTTTCAGGAGGGACATACAAACTTTATGAAAATTATGGTGAAACGCTGAAAACCTGCAAATAATTTTCAACGTAGTGGTTAATTGAAAAGCTCTGCGACATACTTCTTGGAACAAGCCAGTTACCTGTTCCCACGCAAAGAGGGGTATATAGAACCATGGTGGAATCCCAGCTGATGAAGCAAAGGATTCTTAAAGGAATGAGATGACCATGCGAATCTTGTTTAATTCTCTGAAACAGAATCCGCACTTTTCACCTGCCAAACACATGCCCACTACTCTTCTCTGGGGATAATAAAAACTAACCAGCGATCTGACAGAGGGCCTGAACACCCATCCTGACCGAACCCACAAAACAAAAAAGTACCCTCCAGCTACTAATTATAATGCCAATTTGCAAAATTTCACTGCATTTTTAAACAATGGAGAAATGATGGTGGGATGATACTTAGAAGAATGGCTTCTTGTCAGTCTCCACTGACAAAAATAGGCAACACCAAGTCAGCTACGCCTCAGCATAGTTATGTCCGTAGCAGCCATATTTGGTTTCAGTAGGCACATACACACGTTATCACAATTATGGTGAAACGCTGAAAACCTGCAAAGGATTGTCAACATACCGGTTAATTGAAAAGCTCTGAGGCATACTTCTTGGAACTAGCCAGTTTCCTGTGCCCACGCATAGACAAGTATATAGAACCATGGTGGATTCCCAGCTCATGAAGCAAAGGATTCTTAAAGGAACGGGATTACCATGCGGATCCTGTTTAATTCTCTGAAACAGATCCGCAGTTTTCACCTGACATACTGATACCCAATTCTCTTCTCTGGGGATAATAAAAACCAACCGGGGAACTGACAGAGGGCCTGACCAACACATCCACACCGACCCCACAGGAAAAAAAAAAAAAAAAAAAAAACACCGTAGCCTCCAGCTACTAATTATAATGCTAACTTGCAAAATTTTCCTGCATTTTTAAACATTGGAAAAATGATGGTGAGATGATACTTACAAAAATGGATTCTTGTCAGTCTCCACTAACAAAAATAGGCAAAACCAAGTGAGCTACGCCTCAGCATAGTTATGTCCTTCGCAGCCTTCTTGGGTTTCAGGAGGCACAAACAAACGTTATCACAATTATGGTGAAACGCTGAACACCTGCAAATAATTTTCAACGTAGTGGTTAATTGAAAAGCTCTGCGGCATACTTCTTGGAACAAGGCAGTTACCTGTTCCCACGCAAAGAGGAGTATATAGAACCATCGTGGATTTCCAGCTGATGAAGTAAAGGATTCTTAAAGGAACGGGATGACCATGGGGATCCTGTTTAATTCTCTGAAACAGATCCGCGGTTTTCACCTGCCATACTAATACCCACTTCTCCTCTCTGGGGATAATAAAAACCAACCGGGGAACTGACAGAGGGCCTGACCAACACATCCACACCAACCCCACAGGAAAAAAAAAAAAAAAACACCGTAGCCTCCAGCTACTAATTATAATACTAACTTGCAAAATTTCCCTGCATTTTAAAACAATGGAAAAATGGTGGTGGGATGATACTTAGTAGAATGGCTTTTTGTCAGTCTCCACTAACAAAAATAGGCAACACCAAGTCAGCTACTCCTCAGCATAGTTATGTCCGTCGCAGCCTTCTTGGCTTTCAGGAGGCACAAACAAAGGTTCTCACAATTATGGTGAAACGCTGAACACCTGCAAATAATTTTCAACGTAGTGGTTAATTAAAAAGTTCTGCGGCATACTTCTTGGAACAAGGCAGTTACCTGTTCCCACGCAAAAAGAGGAGTATATAGAACCATGGTGGATTTCCAGCTGATGAAGTAAAGGATTATTAAAGGAACGGGATGACCATGGGGATCATCGTTAATTCTCTGAAACAGAATCCGCCCTTTTCACCTGCCAAACACATGCCCACTTCTCCTCTCTGGGGATAATAAAAACTAACCAGCGAACTGACAGAAGGCCTGCCCCCCTATGCACATCGACCACACACACAAAAAAAAAAAACCGTACCCTCCAGCTACTAATTATAATGCTAACTTGCAAAATTTCCCTGCATTTTAAAACAATGGAAAAATGGTGGTGGGATGATACTTAGAAGAATGGCTTCTTGTCAGTCTCCACTAACAAAAATAGGCAACACCAAGTCAGCTACTCCTCAGCATAGTTATGTCCGTCGCAGCCTTCTTGGGTTTCAGGAGGCACAAACACACGTTATCACAATTATGGTGAAATGCTGAACACCTGCAAATAATTTTGAACGTAGTGGTTAATTGAAAAGCTCTGCGGCATACTTCTTGGAACAAGACAGTTACCTGTTCCCACGCAAAGAGGAGTATAGAGAACCATGGTGGATTTCCAGCTGATGAAGTAAAGGATTATTAAAGGAACGGGATGACCATGGGGATCATCGTTAATTCTCTGAAACAGAATCCGCCCTTTTCACCTGCCAAACACATGCCCACTTCTCCTCTCTGGGGATAATAAAAACTAACCAGCAAACTGACAGAGGGCCTGCCCCCCCCCATCCACATCGACCACACACAAAAAAAAAACGGTACCCTCCAGCTACTAATTATAATGCTAACTTGCAAAATTTCCCTGCATTTTAAAACAATGGAAAAATGGTGGTGGGATGATACTTAGAAGAATGGCTTCTTGTCAGTCTCCACTAACAAAAATAGGCAACACCAAGTCAGCTACTCCTCAGCATAGTTATGTCCGTCGCAGCCTTCTTGGGTTTCAGGAGGCACAAACACACGTTATCACAATTATGGTCAAATGCTGAACACCTGCAAATAATTTTCAACGTACTGGTTAATTGAAAAGCTCTGCGGCATACTTCTTGGAACAAGCCAGTTACCTGTTCCCACACAAAGAGTAGTATATAGAACCATGGTGGATTTCCAGCTGATGAAGTAAAGGATTATTAAAGGAACGGGATGACCATGGGGATCATCGTTAATTCTCTGAAACAGAATCCGCCCTTTTCACCTGCCAAACACATGCCCACTTGTCCTCTCTGGGGATAATAAAAACTAACCAGCGAACTGACAGAAGGCCTGCCCCCCTATGCACATCGACCACACACACAAAAAAAAAAACCGTACCCTCCAGCTACTAATTATAATGCTAACTTGCAAAATTTCCCTGCATTTTAAAACAATGGAAAAATGGTGGTGGGATGATACTTAGAAGAATGGCTTCTTGTCAGTCTCCACTAACAAAAATAGGCAACACCAAGTCAGCTACTCCTCAGCATAGTTATGTCCGTCGCAGCCTTCTTGGGTTTCAGGAGGCACAAACACACGTTATCACAATTATGGTGAAATGCTGAACACCTGCAAATAATTTTGAACGTAGTGGTTAATTGAAAAGCTCTGCGGCATACTTCTTGGAACAAGACAGTTACCTGTTCCCACGCAAAGAGGAGTATAGAGAACCATGGTGGATTTCCAGCTGATGAAGTAAAGGATTATTAAAGGAACGGGATGACCATGGGGATCATCGTTAATTCTCTGAAACAGAATCCGCCCTTTTCACCTGCCAAACACATGCCCACTTCTCCTCTCTGGGGATAATAAAAACTAACCAGCGAACTGACAGAGGGCCTTCCCCCCCCCCATCCACATCGACCACACACACAAAAAAAACGGTACCCTCCAGCTACTAATTATAATGCTAACTTGCAAAATTTCCCTGCATTTTAAAACAATGGAAAAATGGTGGTGGGATGATACTTAGAAGAATGGCTTCTTGTCAGTCTACACTAACAAAAATAGGCAACACCAAGTCAGCTACGCCTCAGCATAGTTATGTCCGTCGCAGCCTTCTTGGGTTTCAGGAGGCACAAACACACGTTATCACAATTATGGTCAAATGCTGAACACCTGCAAATAATTTTCAACGTACTGGTTAATTGAAAAGCTCTGCGGCATACTTCTTGGAACAAGCCAGTTACCTGTTCCCACACAAAGAGGAGTATATAGAACCATGGTGGATTTCCAGCTGATGAAGTAAAGGATTATTAAAGGAACGGGATGACCATGGGGATCATCGTTAATTCTCTGAAACAGAATCCGCCCTTTTCACCTGCCAAACACATGCCCACTTCTCCTCTCTGGGGATAATAAAAACTAACCAGCGAACTGACAGAGGGCCTGACCCCCACATCCACATCGACCACACAAAAAAAAAAAACCGTACCCTCCAGCTACTAATTATAATGGTAACTTGCAAAATTTCCCTGCATTTTAAAACAATGGAAAAATGGTGGTGGGATCATACTTAGAAGAATGGCTTCTTGTCTGTCTCCACTAACAAAAATAGGCAACACCAAGTCAGCTACTCCTCAGCATAGTTATGTCCGTCGCAGCCTTCTTGGGTTTCAGGAGGGACATACAAACGTTATCAAAATTATGGTGAAACGCTGAAAACCTGCAAATAATTTTCAACGTACTGGTTAATTTGAAAACTCTCCAGAATAATTCTTGTAACAAGCCAGGCACCTGTGCCCACGCATAGAGGAGTATATAGAAACATGGTGGAATCCCAGCTGATGAAGCAAAGGATTCTTAAAGGAATCAGATGACCATGCGGATCCTGTTTAATTCTCTGAAACAGAATCCGCACTTTTCACCTGCCAAACACATGCCCACTACTCTTCTCTGGGGATAATAAAAACAAACCAGCGATCTGACAGAGGGCCTGAACACCCATCCTGACCGACCCCACAAAACAAAAAAGTACCCTCCAGCTACTAATTATAATGCCAATTTGCAAAATTTCCCTGCATTTTTAAACAATGGAGAAATGATGGTGGGATGATACTTAGAAGAATGGCTTCTTGTCAGTCTCCACTGACAAAAATAGGCAACACCAAGTCAGCTACGCCTCAGCATAGTTATGTCCGTAGCAGCCATATTTGGTTTCAGTAGGCACATACACACGTTATCACAATTATGGTGAAACGCTGAAAACCTGCAAAGGATTGTCAACATACCGGTTAATTGAAAAGCTCTGAGGCATACTTCTTGGAACTAGCCAGTTTCCTGTGCCCACGCATAGACAAGTATATAGAACCATGGTGGATTCCCAGCTCATGAAGCAAAGGATTCTTAAAGGAACGGGATTACCATGCGGATCCTGTTTAATTCTCTGAAACAGATCCGCAGTTTTCACCTGACATACTAATACCCACTTCTCCTCTCTGGGGATAATAAAAACCAACCAGGGAACTGACAGAGGGCCTGACCAACACATCCACACCGACCCCACAGGAAAAAAAAAAAAAAAAAAAAACACCGTAGCCTCCAGCTACTAATTATAATGCTAACTTGCAAAATTTTCCTGCATTTTTAAACATTGGAAAAATGATGGTGAGATGATACTTACAAAAATGGATTCTTGTCAGTCTCCACTAACAAAAATAGGCAAAACCAAGTGAGCTACGCCTCAGCATAGTTATGTCCGTCGCAGCCTTCTTGGGTTTCAGGAGGCACAAACAAACGTTATCACAATTATGGTGAAACGCTGAACACCTGCAAATAATTTTCAACGTAGTGGTTAATTGAAAAGCTCTGCGGCATACTTCTTGGAACAAGGCAGTTACCTGCTCACACGCAAACTGGAGTATAGAGAACCATGGTGGATTTCCAGCTGATGAAGTAAAGGATTATTAAAGGAACGGGATGACCATGGGGATCATCCTTAATTCTCTGAAACAGAATCCGCCCTTTTCACCTGCCAAACACACGCCCACTTCTCCTCTCTGGGGATAATAAAACCTAACCAGCGAACTGACAGAGGGCCTGCCCCCCCCAGCCACATCGACCACACAAAAAAAAAAAAACGGTACCCTCCAGCTACTAATTATAATGCTAACTTGCAAAATTTCCCTGCATTTTAAAACAATGGAAAAATGGTGGTGGGATGATACTTAGAAGAATGGCTTCTTGTCAGTCTCCACTAACAAAAATAGGCAACACCAAGTCAGCTACTCCTCAGCATAGTTATGTCCGTCGCAGCCTTCTTGGGTTTCAGGAGGCACAAACACACGTTATCACAATTATGGTGAAATGCTGAACACCTGCAAATAATTTTGAACGTAGTGGTTAATTGAAAAGCTCTGCGGCATACTTCTTGGAACAAGCCAGTTACCTGTTCCCACGCAAAGAGGAGTATATAGAACCATGGTGGATTTCCAGCTGATGAAGTAAAGGATTATTAAAGGAACGGGATGACCATGGGGATCATCGTTAATTCTCTGAAACAGAATCCGCCCTTTTCACCTGCCAAACACATGCCCACTTCTCCTCTCTGGGGATAATAAAAACTAACCAGCGAACTGACAGAGGGCCTGCCCCCCCCATCCACATCGACCACACACAAAAAAAAAACGGTACCCTCCAGCTACTAATTATAATGCTAACTTGCAAAATTTCCCTGCATTTTAAAACAATGGAAAAATGGTGGTGGGATGATACTTAGAAGAATGGCTTCTTCTCAGTCTCCACTAACAAAAATAGGCAACACCAAGTCAGCTACTCCTCAGCATAGTTATGTCCGTCGCAGACTTCTTGGGTTTCAGGAGGCACAAACACACGTTATCACAATTATGGTCAAATGCTGAACACCTGCAAATAATTTTCAACGTAGTGGTTAATTGAAAAGCTCTGCGGCATACTTCTTGGAACAAGGCAGTTACCTGCTCACACGCAAACTGGAGTATAGAGAACCATGGTGGATTTCCAGCTGATGAAGTAAAGGATTATTAAAGGAACGGGATGACCATGGGGATCATCCTTAATTCTCTGAAACAGAATCCGCCCTTTTCACCTGCCAAACACACGCCCACTTCTCCTCTCTGGGGATAATAAAACCTAACCAGCGAACTGACAGAGGGCCTGCCCCCCCCAGCCACATCGACCACACACACAAAAAAAACGGTACCCTCCAGCTACTAATTATAATGCTAACTTGCAAAATTTCCCTGCATTTTAAAACAATGGAAAAATGGTGGTGGGATGATACTTAGAAGAATGGCTTCTTGTCAGTCTCCACTAACAAAAATAGGCAACACCAAGTCAGCTACTCCTCAGCATAGTTATGTCCGTCGCAGCCTTCTTGGGTTTCAGGAGGCACAAACACACGTTATCACAATTATGGTGAAATGCTGAACACCTGCAAATAATTTTGAACGTAGTGGTTAATTGAAAAGCTCTGCGGCATACTTCTTGGAACAAGCCAGTTACCTGTTCCCACGCAAAGAGGAGTATATAGAACCATGGTGGATTTCCAGCTGATGAAGTAAAGGATTATTAAAGGAACGGGATGACCATGGGGATCATCGTTAATTCTCTGAAACAGAATCCGCCCTTTTCACCTGCCAAACACATGCCCACTTCTCCTCTCTGGGGATAATAAAAACTAACCAGCGAACTGACAGAGGGCCTGCCCCCCCCATCCACATCGACCACACACAAAAAAAAAAACGGTACCCTCCAGCTACTAATTATAATGCTAACTTGCAAAATTTCCCTGCATTTTAAAACAATGGAAAAATGGTGGTGGGATGATACTTAGAAGAATGGCTTCTTCTCAGTCTCCACTAACAAAAATAGGCAACACCAAGTCAGCTACTCCTCAGCATAGTTATGTCCGTCGCAGACTTCTTGGGTTTCAGGAGGCACAAACACACGTTATCACAATTATGGTCAAATGCTGAACACCTGCAAATAATTTTCAACGTAGTGGTTAATTGAAAAGCTCTGCGGCATACTTCTTGGAACAAGGCAGTTACCTGCTCACACGCAAACTGGAGTATAGAGAACCATGGTGGATTTCCAGCTGATGAAGTAAAGGATTATTAAAGGAACGGGATGACCATGGGGATCATCCTTAATTCTCTGAAACAGAATCCGCCCTTTTCACCTGCCAAACACACGCCCACTTCTCCTCTCTGGGGATAATAAAACCTAACCAGCGAACTGACAGAGGGCCTGCCCCCCCCAGCCACATCGACCACACACAAAAAAAAAAACGGTACCCTCCAGCTACTAATTATAATGCTAACTTGCAAAATTTCCCTGCATTTTAAAACAATGGAAAAATGGTGGTGGGATGATACTTAGAAGAATGGCTTCTTGTCTGTCTCCACTAACAAAAATAGGCAACACCAAGTCAGCTACTCCTCAGCATAGTTATGTCCGTCGCAGCCTTCTTGGGTTTCAGGAGGCACAAACACACGTTATCACAATTATGGTGAAATGCTGAACACCTGCAAATAATTTTGAACGTAGTGGTTAATTGAAAAGCTCTGCGGCATACTTCTTGGAACAAGCCAGTTACCTGTTCCCACGCAAAGAGGAGTATATAGAACCATGGTGGATTTCCAGCTGATGAAGTAAAGGATTATTAAAGGAACGGGATGACCATGGGGATCATCGTTAATTCTCTGAAACAGAATCCGCCCTTTTCACCTGCCAAACACATGCCCACTTCTCCTCTCTGGGGATAATAAAAACTAACCAGCGAACTGACAGAGGGCCTGCCCCCCCCATCCACATCGACCACACACAAAAAAAAAAAACGGTACCCTCCAGCTACTAATTATAATGCTAACTTGCAAAATTTCCCTGCATTTTAAAACAATGGAAAAATGGTGGTGGGATGATACTTAGAAGAATGGCTTCTTCTCAGTCTCCACTAACAAAAATAGGCAACACCAAGTCAGCTACTCCTCAGCATAGTTATGTCCGTCACAGACTTCTTAGGTTTCAGGAGGCACAAACACACGTTATCACAATTATGGTCAAATGCTGAACACCTGCAAATAATTTTCAACGTACTGGTTAATTGAAAAGCTCTGCGGCATACTTCTTGGAACAAGCCAGTTACCTGTTCCCACACAAAGAGGAGTATATAGAACCATGGTGGATTTCCAGCTGATGAAGTAAAGGATTATTAAAGGAACGGGATGACCATGGGGATCATCGTTAATTCTCTGAAACAGAATCCGCCCTTTTCACCTGCCAAACACATGCCCACTTCTCCTCTCTGGGGATAATAAAAACTAACCAGCGAACTGACAGAGGGCCTGACCCCCACATCCACATCGACCACACAAAAAAAAAAAACCGTACCCTCCAGCTACTAATTATAATGGTAACTTGCAAAATTTCCCTGCATTTTAAAACAATGGAAAAATGGTGGTGGGATCATACTTAGAAGAATGGCTTCTTGTCTGTCTCCACTAACTAAAATAGGCAACACCAAGTCAGCTACTCCTCAGCATATTTATGTCCGTCACAGCCTTCTTGGGTTTCAGGAGGGACATACAAACGTTATCAAAATTATGGTGAAACGCTGAAAACCTGCAAATAATTTTCAACGTACTGGTTAATTTGAAAACTCTCCAGAATAATTCTTGGAACAAGCCCGGCACCTGTGCCCACGCATAGAGGAGTATATAGAAACATGGTGGAATCCCAGCTGATGAAGCAAAGGATTCTTAAAGGAATGAGATGACCATGCGGATCCTGTTTAATTCTCTGAAACAGAATCCGCACTTTTCACCTGCCAAACACATGCCCACTACTCTTCTCTGGGGATAATAAAAACAAACCAGCGATCTGACAGAGGGCCTGAACACCCATCCTGACCGACCCCACAAAACAAAAAAGTACCCTCCAGCTACTAAATATACTGCCAATTTGCAAAATTTCCCTGCATTTTTAAACAATGGAGAAATGATGGTGGGATGATACTTAGAAGAATGGCTTCTTGTCAGTCTCCACTGACAAAAATAGGCAACACCAAGTCAGCTACGCCTCAGCATAGTTATGTCCGTAGCAGCCATATTTGGTTTCAGTAGGCACATACACACGTTATCACAATTATGGTGAAACGCTGAAAACCTGCAAAGGATTGTCAACATACTGGTTAATTGAAAACCTCTGAGGCATACTTCTTGGAACTAGCCAGTTTCCTGTGCCCACGCAAAGACAAGTATATAGAACCATGGTGGATTCCCAGCTCATGAAGCAAAGGATTCTTAAAGGAACGGGATTACCATGCGGATCCTGTTTAATTCTCTGAAACAGATCCGCAGTTTTCACCTGACATACTAAAACCCACTTCTCCTCTCTGGGGATAATAAAAACCAACCGGGGAACTGACAGAGGGCCTGACCAACACATCCACACCGACCCCACAGGAAAAAAAAAAAAACAAAAAACACCATAGCCTCCAGCTACTAATTATAATGCTAACTTGCAAAATTTTCCTGCATTTTTAAACAATGGAAAAATGATGGTGAGATGATACTTACAAGAATGGATCCTTGTCAGTCTCCACTAACAAAAATAGGCAAAACCAAGTCAGCTACGCCTCAGCATAGTTATGTCCGTCGCAGCCTTCTTGGGTTTCAGGAGGCACAAACAAACGTTATCACAATTATGGTGAAACGCTGAACACCTGCAAATAATTTTCAACGTAGTGATTAATTGAAAAGCTCTGCGGCATACTTCTTGGAACAAGGCAGTTACCTGTTCCCACGCAAAGAAGAGTATAGAGAACCATGGTGGATTTCCAGCTGATGAAGTAAAGGATTATTAAAGGAACGGGATGACCATGGGGATCATCGTTAATTCTCTGAAACAGAATCCGCCTTTTCACCTGCCAAACACATGCCCACTTCTCCTCTCTGGGGATAATAAAAACTAACCAGCGAACTGACAGAGGGCCTGACCCCCACGATCCACATCGACCACACTAAAAAAAAAACTGTACCCTCCAGCTACTAATTATAATGCTAACTTGCAAAATTTCCCTGCATTTTAAAACAATGGAAAAATGGTGGTGGGATGATACTTAGAAGAATGGCTTCTTGTCAGTCTCCACTAACAAAAATAGGCAACACCAAGTCAGCTACTCCTCAGCATAGTTATGTCCGTCGCTGCCTTCTTGGGTTTCAGGAGGCACAAACAAAGGTTCTCACAATTATGGTGAAACGCTGAACACCTGCAAAAATTTTCAACGTAGTGGTTAATTGAAAAGCTCTGCGGCATACTTCTTGGAACAAGCCAGTTACCTGTTCCCACGCAAAGAGGAGTATAGAGAACCATGGTGGATTTCCAGCTGATGAAGTAAAGCATTATTAAAGGAAAGGGATGACCATGGGGATCATTGTTAATTCTCTGAAACAGAATCCGCCCTTTTCACCTGCCAAACACATGCCCACTTCTCCTTTCTGGGGATAATAAAAACTAACCAGCGAACTGACAGAGGGCCTGACCCCCCCCCCCATCCACATCGACCACACACAAAAAAAAAAAACCGTAGCCTCCAGCTACTAATTATAATTCTAACTTGCAAAATTTCCCTGCATTTTAAAACAATGGAAAAATGGTGGTGGGATGATACTTAGAAGAATGGCTTCTTGTCAGTCTCCACTAACAAAAATAGGCAACACCAAGTCAGCTACTCCTCAGCATAGTTATGTCCCTCGCAGCCTTCTTGGGTTTCAGAAGGCACAAACAAAGGTTCTCACAATTATGGTGAAACGCTGAACACCTGCAAATAATTTTCAACGTAGTGGTTAATTGAAAAGCTCTGCGGCATACTTCTTGGTACAAGCCAGTTACCTGTTCCCACGCAAAGAGGAGTATATAGAACCATGGTGGATTTCCAGCTGATGAAGTAAAGGATTATTTAAAGAATGGGATGACCATGGGGATCATCGTTAATTCTCTGAAACAGAATCCGCCCTTTTCACCTGCCAAACACATGGCCACTTCTCCTCTCTGGGGATAATAAAAACTAACCAGCGAACTGACAGAGGGCCTGACCCCCCCACATCCACATCGACCACACAAAAAAAAATAAACCGTACCCTCCAGCTACTAATTATAATGCTAACTTGCAAAATTTCCCTGCATTTTAAAACAATGGAAAAATGGTGGTGGGATGATACTTAGAAGAATGGCTTCTTGTCAGTCTCCACTAACAAAAATAGGCAACACCAAGTCAGCTACTCCTCAGCATAGCTATGTCCATCGCAGCCTTCTTGGGTTTCAGGAGGCACAAACAAAGGTTCTCACAATTATGGTAAAACGCTGAACACCTGCAAATAATTTTCAACGTAGTGGTTAATTGAAAAGCTCTGCGGCATACTTCTTGGAACAAGCCAGTTACCTGTTCCCACGCAAAGAGGAGTATATAGAACCATGGTGGATTTCCAGCTGATGAAGTCAAGGATTATTAAAGGAACGGGATGACCATGGGGATCATCGTTAATTCTCTGAAACAGAATCCGCCCTTTTCACCTGCCAAACACATGCCCACTTCTCCTCTCTGTGGATAATAAAAACTAACCAGCGAACTGACAGAGGGCCTGACCCCCCCCTATCCACATCGACCACACACGAAAAAAAAAAACCGTACCCTCCAGCTACTAATTATAATGCTAACTTGCAAAATTTCCCTGCATTTTAAAACAATGGAATAATGGTGGTGGGATGATACTTAGAAGAATGGATTCTTGTCAGTCTCCACTAACAAAAATAGGCAAAACCAAGTCAGCTACGCCTCAGCATAGTTATGTCCGTCGCAGCCTACTTGGGTTTCAGGAGGCACAAACAAACGTTATCACAATTATGGTGAAACGCTGAACACCTGCAAATAATTTTCAACGTACTGGTTAATTGAAAAGCTCTGCGGCATACCTCTTGGAACAAGCCAGTTACCTGTTCCCACGCAAAGAGGAGTATATAGAACCATGGTGGATTTCCAGCTGATGAAGTAAAGGATTATTAAAGGAACGGGATGACCATGGGGATCATCGTTAATTCTGTGAAACAGAATCCGCCCTTTTCACCTGCCAAACACATGCCCACTTCTCCTCTCTGGGGATAATAAAAACTAACCAGCGAAGTGACCGAGGGCCTGACCCCCACCATCCACATCGACCACACACAAAAAAAAAACCGTACCCTCCAGCTACTAATTATAATGCTAACTTGCAAAATTTCCCTGCATTTAAAAACAATGGAAAAATGGTGGTGGGATGATACTTAGAAGAATGGCTTCTTGTCAGTCTCCACTAACAAAAATAGGCAACACCAAGTCAGCTACTCCTCAGCATAGTTATGTCCGTCGCAGCCTTCTTGGGTTTCAGGAGGCACAAACACACGTTATCACAATTATGGTGAAACACTGAACACCTGCAAATAATTTTCAACGTAGTGGTTAATTGAAAAGCTCTACGGCATACTTCTTGGAACAAGCCAGTTACCTGTTCCCACGCAAAGAGGAGTATATAGAACCATGGTGGATTTCCAGCTGATGAAGTAAAGGATTATTAAAGGAACGGGATGACCATGGGGATCATCGTTAATTCTCTGAAACAGACTCCGCCCTTTTCACCTGCCAAACACATGCCCACTTCTCCTCTCTGGGGATAATAAAAACTAACCAGCGAACTGACAGAAGGCCTGACCCCCACCATCCACATCGACCACACACACAAAAAAAACCGTACCCTCTAGCTACTAATTATAATGCTAACTTGCAAAATTTCCCTGCATTTTAAAACAATGGAAAAATGGTGGTGGGATGATACTTAGAAGAATGGCTTCTTGTCAGTCTCCACTAACAAAAATAGGCAACACCAAGTCAGCTACTCCTCAGCATAGTTATGTCCGTCGCTGCCTTCTTGGGTTTCAGGAGGCACAAACAAAGGTTCTCACAATTATGGTGAAACGCTGAACATCTGCAAATAATTTTCAACGTAGTGGTTAATTGAAAAGCTCTGCGGCATACTTCTTGGAACAAGCCAGTTACCTGTTCCCACGCAAAGAGGAGTATATGGAACCATGGTGGATTTCCAGCTGATGAAGTAAAGGATTATTACAGGAACGGGATGACCATGGGGATCATCGTTAATTCTCTGAAACAGAATCCGCCCTTTTCACCTGCCAAACACATGCCCACTTCTCCTCTCTGGGGATAATAAAAACTAACCAGCGAACTGACAGAGGGCCTGACCCCCCCATCCACATCGACCACACACACACAAAAAAAACCGTACCCTCCAGCTACTAATTATAATGCTAACTTGCAAAATTTCCCTACATTTTAAAACAATGGAAAAATGGTGGTGGGATGATACTTAGAAGAATGGCTTCTTGTCAGTCTCCACTAACAAAAATAGGCAACACCAAGTCAGCTACTCCTCAGCATAGTTATGTCCGTCGCAGCCTTCTTGGGTTTCAGGAGGCACAAACAAAGGTTCTCACAATTATGGTGAAACGCTGAACACCTGCAAATAATTTTCAACGTAGTGGTTAATTGAAAAGCTCTGCTGCATACTTCTTGGAACAAGGCAGTTACCTGTTCCCACGCAAAGAGGAGTATATAGAACCATGGTGGATTTCCAGCTGATGAAGTAAAGGATTATTAAAGGAACGGGATGACCATGGGGATCATCGTTAATTCTCTGAAACAGAATCCGCCCTTTTCACCTGCCAAACACATGCCCACTTCTCCTCTCTGGGGATAATAAAAACTAACCAGCGAACTGACATTGGTCCTGACCCCCCCCCATCCACATCGACCACACACAAAAAAAAAAATCGTACCCTCCAGCTACTAATTATAATGCTAACTTGCAAAATTTCCCTGCATTTTAAAACAATGGAAAAATGGTGGTGGGATCATACTTAGAAGAATGGCTTCTTGTCTGTCTCCACTAACAAAAGTAGGCAACACCAAGTCAGCTACTCCTCAGCATAGCTATGTCTGTCGCTGCCTTCTTGGGTTTCAGGAGGCACAAACAAAGGTTCTCACAATTATGGTGAAACGCTGAACATCTGCAAATAATTTTCGACGTAGTGGTTAATTGAAAAGCTCTGCGGCATACTTCTTGGAACAAGCCAGTTACCTGTTCCCACGCAAAGAGGAGTATATAGAACCATGGTGGATTTCCAGCTGATGAAGTAAAGGATTATTAAAGGAACAGGATGACCATGGGGATCATCGTTAATTCTCTGAAACAGAATCCGCCCTTTTCACCTGCCAAACACATGCCCACTTCTCCTCTCTGGGGATAATAAAAACTAACCAGCGAACTGACAGAGGGCCTGACCCCCCCATCCACATCGACCACACACACAAAAAAAAACCCGTACACTGCAGCTACTAATTATAATGCTAACTTGCAAAATTTCCCTGCATTTTAAAACAATGGAAAAATGGTGGTGGGATGATACTTAGAAGAATGCCTTCCTGTCAGTCTCCACTAACAAAAATAGGCAACACCAAGTCAGCTACTCCTCAGCATAGCTATGTCCATCGCAGCCTTCTTGGGTTTCAGGAGGCACAAACAAAGGTTCTCACAATTATGGTAAAACGCTGAACACCTGCAAATAATTTTCAACGTAGTGGTTAATTGAAAAGCTCTGCGGCATACTTCTTGGAACAAGGCAGTTACCTGTTCCCACGCAAAGAGGAGTATAGAGAACCATGGTGGATTTCCAGCTGATGAAGTAAAGGATTATTAAAGGAACGGGATGACCATGGGGATCATCCTTAATTCTCTGAAACAGAATCCGCCCTTTTCACCTGCCAAACACATGCCCACTTCTCCTCTCTGGGGATAATAAAAACTAACCAGCGAACTGACAGAGGGCCTGACCCCCCCCATACACATCGACCACACACACAAAAAAAAAAAACCGTACCCTCCAGCTACTAATTATAATGCTAACTTGCAAAATTTCCCTGCATTTTAAAACAATGGAAAAATGGTGGTGGGATGATACTTAGAAGAATGGCTTCTTGTCTGTCTCCACTAACAAAAATAGGCAACACCAAGTCAGCTACTCCTCAGCATAGTTATGTCCGTCGCAGCCTTCTTGGGTTTCAGGAGGGACATACAAACGTTATCAAAATTATGGTGAAACGCTGAAAACCTGCAAATAATTTTCAACGTACTCGTTAATTTGAAAACTCTCCAGCATGTTTCTTGGAACAAGCTAGGTACCTGTGCCCACGCATAGAGGAGTATATAGAAACATGGTGGAATCCCAGCTGATGAAGCAAAGGATTCTTAAAGGAATCAGATGACCATGCGGATCCTGTTTAATTCTCTCAAACAGAATCCGCACTTTTCACCTGCCAAACACATGCCCACTACTCTTCTTTGGGGATAATAAAAACCAACCAGCGATCTGACAGAGGGGCTGAACACCCATCCTGACCGACCCCACAAAACAAAAAAGTACCCTCCAGCTACTAATTATAATGCTAACTTGCAAAATTTCCCTGCATTTTAAAACAATGGAAAAATGGTGGTGGGATGATACTTAGAAGAATGGCTTCTTGTCAGTCTCCACTAACAAAAATAGGCAACACCAAGTCAGCTACTCCTCAGCATAGTTATGTCCGTCGCTGCCTTCTTGGGTTTCAGGAGGCACAAACAAAGGTTCTCACAATTATGGTGAAACGCTGAACACCTGCAAAAATTTTCAACGTAGTGGTTAATTGAAAAGCTCTGCGGCATACTTCTTGGAACAAGGCAGTTACCTGTTCCCACGCAAAGAGGAGTATAGAGAACCATGGTGGATTTCCAGCTGATGAAGTAAAGCATTATTAAAGGAAAGGGATGACCATGGGGATCATTGTTAATTCTCTGAAACAGAATCCGCCCTTTTCACCTGCCAAACACATGCCCACTTCTCCTTTCTGGGGATAATAAAAACTAACCAGCGAACTGACAGAGGGCCTGACCCCCCCCCCATCCACATCGACCACACAAAAAAAAAAAAACCGTAGCCTCCAGCTACTAATTATAATGCTAACTTGCAAAATTTCCCTGCATTTTAAAACAATGGAAAAATGGTGGTGGGATGATACTTAGAAGAATGGCTTCTTGTCAGTCTCCACTAACAAAAATAGGCAACACCAAGTCAGCTACTCCTCAGCATAGTTATGTCCCTCGCAGCCTTCTTGGGTTTCAGAAGGCACAAACAAAGGTTCTCACAATTATGGTGAAACGCTGAACACCTGCAAATAATTTTCAACGTAGTGGTTAATTGAAAAGCTCTGCGGCATACTTCTTGGTACAAGCCAGTTACCTTTTCCCACGCAAAGAGGAGTATAGAGAACCATGGTGGATTTCCAGCTGATGAAGTAAAGGATTATTTAAAGAAAGGGATGACCATGGGGATCATCATTAATTCTCTGAAACAGAATCCGCCCTTTTCACCTGCCAAACACATGGCCACTTCTCCTCTCTGGGGATAATAAAAACTAACCAGCGAACTGACAGAGGGCCTGACCCCCCCCCCATCCACATCGACCACACAAAAAAAAATAAACCGTGCCCTCCAGCTTCTAATTACAATGCTAACTTGCAAAATTTCCCTGCATTTTAAAACAATGGAAAAATGGTGGTGGGATGATACTTAGAAGAATGGCTTCTTGTCAGTCTCCACTAACAAAAATAGGCAACACCAAGTCAGCTACTCCTCAGCATAGTTATGTCCGTCGCAGCCTTCTTCTGCATTTTAAAACAATGGAAAAATGGTGGTGGGATGATACTAGAAGAATGGCTTCTTGTCAGTCTCCACTAACAAAAATAGGCAACACCAAGTGAGCTACTCCTCAGCATAGATATGTCCGTCGCAGCCTTCTTGGGATTAAGGAGGAACAAACAAATTTTCTCACAATTATGGTGAAACGCTGAACACCTGCAAATAATTTTCAACGTAGTGGTTAATTGAAAAGCTCTGCGGCATATTTCTTGGAACAAGGCAGTTACCTGTTCCCACGCAAAGAGGAGTATATAGAACCATGGTGGATTTCCAGCTGATGAAGTAAAGGATTATTAAAGGAACGGGATGACCATGAGGATCATCGTTAATTCTCTGAAACAGAATCCGCCCTTTTCACCTGCCAAGCACATGCCCACTTCTCCTCTCTGGGGATAATAAAAACTAACCAGCGAACTGACAGAGGGCCTGACCCCCCCATCCACATCGACCACACACAAAAAAAAAAAACCGTACCCTCCAGCTACTAATTATAATGCTAACTTGCAAAATTTCCCTGCATTTTAAAACAATGGAAAAATGGTGGTGGGATGATACTTAGAAGAATGGCTTTTTGTCAGTCTCCACTAACAAAAATAGGCAACACCAAGTCAGCTACTCCTCAGCATAGCTATGTCCATCGCAGCCTTCTTGGGTTTCAGGAGGCACAAACAAAGGTTCTCACAATTATGGTAAAACGCTGAACACCTGCAAATAATTTTCAACGTAGTGGTTAATTGAAAAGCTCTGCGGCATACTTCTTGGAACAAGCCAGTTACCTGTTCCCACGCAAAGAGGAGTATATAGAACCATGGTGGATTTCCAGCTGATGAAGTCAAGGATTATTAAAGGAACGGGATGACCATGGGGATCATCGTTAATTCTCTGAAACAGAATCCGCCCTTTTCACCTGCCAAACACATGCCCACTTCTCCTCTCTGGGGATAATAAAAACTAACCAGCGAACTGACAGAGGGCCTGACCCCCCCCAATCCACATCGACCACACACAAAAAAAAAAAAACCATACCCTCCAGCTACTAATTATAATGCTAACTTGCAAAATTTCCCTGCATTTTAAAACAATGGAATAATGGTGGTGGGATGATACTTAGAAGAATGGATTCTTGTCAGTCTCCACTAACAAAAATAGACAAAACCAAGTCAGCTACGCCTCAGCATAGTTATGTCCGTCGCAGCCTACTTGGGTTTCAGGAGGCACAAACAAACGTTATCACAATTATGGTGAAACGCTGAACACCTGCAAATAATTTTCAACGTAGTGGTTAATTGAAAAGCTCTGCGGCATACCTCTTGGAACAAGCCAGTTACCTGTTCCCACGCAAAGAGTAGTATATAGAACCATGGTGGATTTCCAGCTGATGAAGTAAAGGATTATTAAAGGAACGGGATGACCATGGGGATCATCGTTAATTCTGTGAAACAGAATCCGCCCTTTTCACCTGCCAAACACATGCCCACTTCTCCTCTCTGGGGATAATAAAAAATAACCAGCGAACTGACAGAGGGCCTGACCCCCACCATCCACATCGACCACACACAAAAAAAAAACCGTACCCTCCAGCTACTAATTATAATGCTAACTTGCAAAATTTCCCTGCATTTTAAAACAATGGAAAAATGGTGGTGGGATGATACTTAGAAGAATGGCTTCTTGTCAGTATCCACTAACAAAAATAGGCAACACCAAGTCAGCTACTCCTCAGCATAGTTATGTCCGTCGCAGCCTTCTTGGGTTTCAGGAGGCACAAACACACGTTATCACAATTATGGTGAAACACTGAACACCTGCAAATAATTTTCAACGTAGTGGTTAATTGAAAAGCTCTACGGCATACTTCTTGGAACAAGCCAGTTACCTGTTCCCAGGCAAAGAGGAGTATAGAGAACCATGGTGGATTTCCAGCTGATGAAGTAAAGGATTATTAAAGGAACGGGATGACCATGGGGATCATCGTTAATTCTCTGAAACAGAATCCGCCCTTTTCACCTGCCAAACACATGCCCACTTCTCCTCTCTTGGGATAATAAAAACTAACCAGCGAACTGACAGAAGGCCTGACCCTCGCCATCCACATCGACCACACACACAAAAAAAACCGTACCCTCTAGCTACTAATTATAATGCTAACTTGCAAAATTTCCCTGCATTTTAAAACAATGGAAAAATGGTGGTGGGATGATACTTAGAAGAATGGCTTCTTGTCAGTCTCCACTAACAAAAATAGGCAACACCAAGTCAGCTACTCCTCAGCATAGTTATGTCCCTCGCTGCCTTCTTGGGTTTCAGGAGGCACAAACAAAGGTTCTCACAATTATGGTGAAACGCTGAACATCTGCAAATAATTTTCAACGTAGTGGTTAATTGAAAAGCTCTGCGGCATAATTCTTGGAACAAGCCAGTTACCTGTTCCCACGCAAAGAGGAGTATATGGAACCATGGTGGATTTCCAGCTGATGAAGTAAAGGATTATTACAGGAACGGGATGACCATGGGGATCATCGTTAATTCTCTGAAACAGAATCCGCCCTTTTCACCTGCCAAACACATGCCCACTTCTCCTCTCTGGGGATAATAAAAACTAACCAGCGAACTGACAGAGGGCCTGACCCCCCCATCCACATCGACCACACACACAAAAAAAAAACCGTACCCTCCAGCTACTAATTATAATGCTAACTTGCAAAATTTCCCTGCATTTGAAAACAATGGAAAAATGGTGGTGGGATGATACTTAGAAGAATGGCTTCTTGTCAGTCTCCACTAACAAAAATAGGCAACACCAAGTCAGCTACTCCTCAGCATAGTTATGTCCGTCGCAGCCTTCTTGGGTTTCAGGAGGCACAAACAAAGGTTCTCACAATTATGGTGAAACGCTGAACACCTGCAAATAATTTTCAACGTAGTGGTTAATTGAAAAGCTCTGCGGCATACTTCTTGGAACAAGGCAGTTACCTGTTCCCACGCAAAGAGGAGTATATAGAACCATGGTGGATTTCCAGCTGATGAAGTAAAGGATTATTAAAGGAACGGGATGACCATGGGGATCATCGTTAATTCTCTGAAACAGAATCCGCCCTTTTCACCTGCCAAACACATGCCCACTTCTCCTCTCTGGGGATAATAAAAACTAACCAGCGAACTGACATTGGTCCTGACCCCCCCCCATCCACATCGACCACACACACAAAAAAAAATCGTACCCTCCAGCTACTAATTATAATGCTAACTTGCATAATTTCCCTGCATTTTAAAACAATGGAAAAATGGTGGTGGGATCATACTTAGAAGAATGGCTTCTTGTCTGTCTCCACTAACAAAAATAGGCAACACCAAGTCAGCTACTCCTCAGCATAGTTATGTCCGTCGCTGCCTTCTTGGGTTTCAGGAGGCACAAACAAAGGTTCTCACAATTATGGTGAAACGCTGAACATCTGCAAATGATTTTCAACGTAGTGGTTAATTGAAAAGCTCTGCGGCATACTTCTTGGAACAAGCCAGTTACCTGTTCCCACGCAAAGAGGAGTATATAGAACCATGGTGGATTTCCAGCTGATGAAGTAAAGGATTATTAAAGGAACAGGATGACCATGGGGATCATCGTTAATTCTCTGAAACAGAATCCGCCCTTTTCACCTGCCAAACACATGCCCACTTCTCCTCTCTGGGGATAATAAAAACTAACCAGCGAACTGACAGAGGGCCTGACCCCCCCATCCACATCGACCACACACACAAAAAAAAACCCGTACCCTGCAGCTACTAATTATAATGCTAACTTGCAAAATTTCCCTGCATTTTAAAACAATTGAAAAATGGTGGTGGGATGATACTTAGAAGAATGCCTTCCTGTCAGTCTCCACTAACAAAAATAGGCAACACCAAGTCAGCTACTCCTCAGCATAGCTATGTCCATCGCAGCCTTCTTGGGTTTCAGGAGGCACAAACAAAGGTTCTCACAATTATGGTAAAACGCTGAACTCCTGCAAATAATTTTCAACGTAGTGGTTAATTGAAAAGCTCTGCGGCATACTTCTTGGAACAAGGCAGTTACCTGTTCCCACGCAAAGAGGAGTATAGAGAACCATGGTGGATTTCCAGCTGATGAAGTAAAGGATTATTAAAGGAACGGGATGACCATGGGGATCATCGTTAATTCTCTGAAACAGAATCCGCCCTTTTCACCTGCCAAACACATGCCCACTTCTCCTCTCTGGGGATAATAAAAACTAACCAGCGAACTGACAGAGGGCCTGACCCCCCCATCCACATGGACCACACACACACACACAAAAAAAAACCGTACCCTCCAGCTACTAATTATAATGCTAACTTGCAAAATTTCCCTGCATTTGAAAACAATGGAAAAATGGTGGTGGGATGATACTTAGAAGAATGGCTTCTTGTCAGTCTCCACTAACAAAAATAGGCAACACCAAGTCAGCTACGCCTCAGCATAGTTATGCCCGTGGCAGCCATGTTGGGTTTAAGGAGGCATATACAAACTTTATCATAATTATGTTGAAACGTGCTGAAAACCCGGCAAATAATTCTCAACGTACTGTTTAATTCAAAAGCTCTGTGGCATACTTCTTGGAAGAAGCCTGTTACCTGGGCCCACGCATAGAGGGGTCTGGAGAACCATGGTGGATTCCAAGGTGATGAATCTAAGGATTCTTAAAGGAACAGGCTGAAAAGTGCAGATCCTGACTGAAACAGGATTCGGACTTTTTGCCTGCAACACACATGCCCACTTCTCCTCTCTAGGGATAACAAAAACAACCCATCGGATTGACAGATGGCCTGCCCCCGCCCCCCACCACCCCACACAAAATCGTGCCCTCCAGCGACTGATCCTTATGCTATCTGGCAATACGTCCTCTGCCTTTTAAAATAATGGAGATAGAATGGTGGAATTATACCTAAAAGACTGGCTTATTGCCAGACTCCCATACCAAGTATTGGCAACAGCAAGTCACCTAGGCCTCAGCACACGTTTGTCCCTGGCAGCCATCTTGGGTTTAAGGAGGCACAGATGAACCTTATCACAATTGTGGTGAAAGGTGCTGCAAAAGCGGTCAAGTAATTCTCATGGTAGTGGTTACTTGAAAAGCTCTGCGGCATAATTCTTTGAACTAGCCAGTTAACTGGGCCCACGCATAGAGCAGTCTAGAGGCCCATGGTGGATTCCCAGCTGATGAAGCAAGGGATTCTTAATGGAACGGGGTGAAAAGTGCGGTTTCTGTTTCAGTCTAAGACAGAAACGGGGTCCGAACTTTTTACCTGCCACACACATGCCCACTTCTCCGGTCTGGGGAAAATAAAAACCATCCAGCGAACTGACAGAGGGCCTGCGCCCCCCACCCACACCGACCCCACAAATAAAAATGTCCCCTCCAGCTACTAATTATTATGCTAACTTGCAAAGGTTTCCGTGCATTTTAAAATAATGGGGAAAGTATGGTGGAATGATACTTAAAAGAATGGCCTCCTTCCAGCCTCCAGTAACAAGTGTCGTGAAATCCAAGTGACCTAGGCCTCAGCATAGTTTTCTCCGTGGCAGCCATCTTGTGTTTAAGGAGGCACAGACGATCCTTATCACAATTATGGTGATATGTGCTGCAGAAACTGGCAAATAATTCTACACGTAGTGTTTATCTCAAAAGCTGTGCAGCATACATCTTGGTACAGGCCAGTTCATGGGCCCATGCATGGAGAGTTCTAAGGAACCATGGTGGATTCCCAGCTGATGAATCAAAGGATTTTTAATGGAACCGGCTGAAAAGTGCGGATACTGTTTCAGTCTAACTGAAACAGGATCCGCACATTTCACCTGCCACAAATATATCCACTTCCCTGTCTGGGCATAATAAACACAAACAACCAGACTGACAGAGGGACTGTCCCCCAAACCACCCCGATCCCACCCAAAAACGTCCCCTCCGTTGACTCATCCTTATGCTAACTGCCGAAAGTTGCTCACCTTTTAATATAAGGGAGAAAGGATGGGGCAATGATAATTAAAAGACTGGATTCTTGTCAGACTCCCGTACCAAGTATTGGCAACACCAAGCGAGAGAACCCTCAGTATAGGTTTGTCCATGGAAGCCATCTAGGGTTTAAGGAAGCACAAATGAACCTTATCAAAATTATGGTAAAAGTGCTGGAAAAGCTGGCAAATAATTTCCATGGTAGTGGTTATTTCAAATGCTCTGTGGCATACTTCTTTGAACTAGCCTGTTAAGTGGGTCCACACATAGTGGGGTGTAGAGAACTATGGTGGATTCCCAGCTGATGAAGCAAAGGATTCTTAAAGGAACAGGATGAAAAGTGCCGATCCTGTATCAGTCTAAGACTGAAACAGGATCCACACTTTTCACTTGCCACACACATGTCCACTTCTCCTCTCCGGGGATAATAAAAACAAACCACTGGACTGACAGAGGGCCTGGCTCTGCCTCTCCCACCCCACACAAAAACGTTTCCTCCAGCGACTCATCCTTAAGCTAAATGGCAATAGGTGCTCTGCCTTTTAAAATAGTTGTGAAAGGAAGGTGGAATGATACTTAAAGGAATGGCTTCTTGCCACGGACCAGTACCAATTATCGGCAACTCCAAGGGAGATTGGCCTAACCGTAGTTTTTTCTGTGGAAGCCAGCTTGGGTTTCAGGATGCACTGCCTAACCTTTTCACAATCTTTGTGAAAGTTGCTGCAAAAACTGGCAAATAATACTCAATGTAGTGGTTATTTCCAAAGCTCTGCGGCATACATCTTGGAACTAGCCAGTTACCTGGACCCACACATAGAGGGGTCTCGACAGCCATGGTGGATTCCCAGCTGATGAATCAAAGGATTCGTAAAGGAACTGGCTGAAAAGTGCGGATCCTGTTTCAGTCTAAGACTGAAACAGGATCCGTACTTTTCACCTGCCACACACATGCCCACCTCTCCTCCTTGGGCATAATAAAGACAAACCACCAGACAGACAGAGAGCCTTCCCCTCAACGCACCACCCGACCCCACTCAAAAACGTCCCCTCCAGCAACTCATTCTTATGATAACTGGAAAAAGGTGTTCTGCCTTTTAAAATGATGGAGAAAGGATGGTGGAATGACTCTTAATAACATGGCTTCTTGCCAGGCTCCAGTACCAACTATCGGCAACACCAAGTGAACTAGGCCTCAGCATACTTTTGTCCGCCCCAGCCATCTTGGGTTGAAGGAGGCACGGACCAACCTTATCACAATTATGGTGAAAGGTGGTGCAAAAACTAGCAAATAATTCTCAACGTAGTGGTTATTTCAAAAGCTCTGTGGCATACTTCTTGGAACTTGCCAGTTACCTGGGCCCACGCATAGAGGTCTTTAAAGAACCATGGTGTATTCCCAGCTGATGAATCAAACGATTCTTTTTTGTTTGTTTGTTTGTTTGTTAGCTCATTATGGGGGTACAAAAGATCAGGCTATATACATTCCCCATGCCTCCCCTTTCCCCCGATTCTGAGCTTCAATTTTGTCCATTCCCTAGTCAGTGCACATCACATTCATCATGTAGGTGTGCACCCCTCCTCTCCCCCACCCCATCCCCCCCAGTTAGAACTTGAAGGGTGTCCATTCCCCAGGCAGTGCACATCACATTCATCAAGTAGGTATACACCCATCCCTTCCACCCGGCCCCAACCTCTGTCCGATACCCAATTGGTGTTGTTCCCAAATGTGCACTCAGGGAAACCAATTTGCTGGTGAGTACATGTGGTGCTTATTTTTCCATTCTTGGGATACTTCACTTAATAGAATGGGATCCAGCTCTCTCCAGGAGAACCAAAGAGATGCCATATCGCCATTATTTCTAATAGCTGAGTAATATTCCATGGTATACATATACCACATTTTGCTAATCCATTCATGAATTGATGGGCATTTGGGTTGTTTCCACATCTTTGTGATTGTGAATTGTGCTGCTATAATCATTCAGGTGCAGGTGTCTTTTTTATAGAATGACTTTTGTTCTTCTGGGTAGATGTCCAATAATGGAATTGCTGGATCGAATGGTAGGTCTACTTGAATCTGTTTAAGGTATCTCCACATTGCTTTCCACAGGGGCTGCACTAGTTTACAGTCCCACCAGCAGTTTATGAATGTACCTATCTCGCCACACCCACACCAACATGTATAGTTTTGGGACTTTTTGATAAAGGCCATTCCTACTGGAGTTAAGTGATATCTCATTGTGGTTTTGATTTGCATTTCCCTGATGATTAGAGATGTTGAACACTTTTTCATATGTTTGTTAGCCATTTTTATATCTTCTTTTGAAAAATTTCTATTTATGTCCTTTGCCCACTTTTTGATAGGGTTGTTTGATTTTTTCTTACTGATTTTTCTGAGTTCTAAATAGATTCTTGTTATCAGTCCTTTATCTGATGTGTAGTATGCGAAAATTTTTTCCCATTCTGTAGGTTGTCCATTTACTCTCGTGACTGTTTCTTTGGCTGTGCAGAAGCTTTTTAATTTGATCAGGTCCCATTTATTTATTTTTGTTGTTGCTGTGATTGCTTTAGGGGTCTTCTTCATAAATTCTTTGCCTAGGCCAATGTCTGTAAGAGTCTTTCCTACATTTTCTTCTAGAATTCTAATAGTTTCTGACCTTAGGTTTAAGTCTGTTAACCACTGTGATTTGATTTTTGTGTGTCCTGTTTTAGTCTTCTACATGTGGATATCCAGTTTTCCCAGCACCATTTATTAAATAAGGAATCTTTTCCCCAGAGTATGTTTTTGTCTGCTTTGTCAAAGATTAGATGGCTATATGAGGATGGTTTTATATTGGGATTTTCTGTTCTGTTCCACTGGTCTGTGTCCCTGCACTTGTGCCAGTACCAGGCTGTTTTAAGAACCACAGCCTTGTAGTATAGTTTGAAGTCTGGCAAATTAATACTTCCCATTTTGTTTTTGTTGTTTAAGATTGCTTTTGCTAAACGGGGTCTTCCCTGGTTCCATACAAAGCGTAAAATTATTTTTTCTATGTCTGTGAAAAAAGATGTTGGTAATTTAATAAGGATTGCATTGAATCTGTAGATAACTTTGGGCAGTATAGACATTTTAACAATGTTGATTCTACCGATCCATGAGCATGGTATGGTTTTCCACCTATTTACATGTTCTGCAATTTCCTTCCTCAGTGTTTCATAGTTCTCCCTATAGAGGTCCTTTACCTCCTTAGTTAAATAAATTCCTAGGTATTTTATTTTCTTTGTTGCTATTTTGAAGGGTATTGAGTCCTTAATTTGGTTTTCCATTTGACTGTTATTGGCATATATGAATTCCTCTGATTTGTGTGTATTGATTTTCTATCCTGAGACTTTACTGAATTCATTGATCAATTCCAGGAGTCTCTTGGTTGAAACCTTGGGGTTTTATAGATATAACATCATATCATCAGCAAAGAGTGAGAGTTTGATCTCTTCTGTCCCTATTTCAACTCCCTTGATTCTGCTCTCTTGCCTGATAGCTCTTGCAAGGACTTCCAATACTATGTAGAAAAGTAATGGGGACAGTGGTAAGCCTTGTCTGGTTCCAGTTTGAAGTGGGAATGCTTTCAGTTTTTCCCCATTCAGTATGATGTTGGCTGAGGGTTTGTCGTATATGGCTTGTATCATTTTTATATAGGCCCCATCTATGCCTATTTTGTTAAGTGTTCTTATCATAAAAGGGTGTTGAATTTTGTCAAATGCTTTCTCTGGATCTATTGAGAGGATCATCTGATCTTTATTTTTGCTTCTATTTATGTGATGAATTACATTCCCATATGTCAAACCATCCCTGCATCTCTGGGATGAAGCCCACTTGGTCGTGATGGATTATTTTTTTGATAAGCACTTGGATTCGATTTGTTAGAATTTTATTGAGAATTTTTGCATCTATATTCATAAGAGAAATTGGTCTATAGTTCTCTGTTTTAGTTGCATCCTTTCCTGGATTTGGTATCAGGATTATGTTGGCTTGGTAAAAAGTGTTGGGGAGAATCCCATCCTTCTCTATATTGGAGAATAGTTTATGTACGATGGGCACCAGTTCTTCTTTGTAGGTATGGTAGAATTCAGGTGTGAACCCATCTGGTCCAGGGCTTTTCTTTTTGGGAAGGTTTTTTATTGCTGTTTCAATTTCAGATCTAGATATCGGTCTATTCAGGAATTCTATTTCTTCCTGGTTGAGCCTGGGAAGGCTGTGTGTTTATAAGAATTTGTCCATTTCCTCCAGGTTTTCTAATTTGTGTGCATAAAGATTTTTGTAGAATTCATAGATGATATCATGTATCTCTGTGGCATCAGTCGTGATTACTCCTTTCGTGTTCCTGATCGAGGTTATAAGAGATTTTTCTTTTCTGCTCTTGGTTAGTTTAGCCAGAGGTGTGTCAATTTTGTTTATTTTTTCAAAGAACCAACTTTTGGTTTTATTAATCTCCGTTATGGTTTGGTTTAATCTCCCTTATGGTCCTTTTCATTTAGTTCTGATTTAATCTTAATAATTTCCTTCTGCTGGGTTTGGGTTTGGTCTCTTCTTTCTTCTCCAGCTCTTTGAGTCTATTCATTAGATTGTCTATTTGTAAGTTTTCTGTCTTTTTGGTATAGGCATTTATGGAAATAAATTTTCCTCTCAGGACTGCTTTAGCTGTGTCCCACAGATTTTGATAAGTTGTATCTCCTTTGTCATTTAATTCAGAGAATCTTTTGATTTCTGACTTGATTTCTTCATTTATAAAATGATTGTTCAGGAGAAGGTTATTTAGCTTCCATGACTTTGAGTAGAAATGAGGATTTCTGTTAGGGTTCATTGTTACTTTTATTCCACTGTGATCCGAGAAGCTGCATGGTATTATTTCTATATTTTTAAATTTTTTAAGACATGCTTTATGTCCTAAGATATGGTCAATCTTGGAGAATGTCCCATGAGCTGATGAGAAGAACTTATATTCAGTGGTATTTGGGTAGAATGTCCTGTAGATGTCAGTCAGGCCCATTTGTTCTAGCATTCTATATACGTCCAATATTTCTTTGTTTATTTTTTGTTTGGAGGATCTGTCTTGAACTGTCAGTGGCGTGTTAAAATCTCTGGCTACTAAAGTGTTGTTATCTATCATTTGGTTCAGATCAAGTAGGGTTTGCTTTATGAATCTGGGTGCACCTAGATCGGGTGCATATATGTTAAGTATAGTTATGTCTTCTTGTTGAATTGTACCCTTCACCAGTATATAGTAACCATCTTTGTCTTTCTTTACTTTTGTTGATTTAAAAACTACGTTATCGGAGATTAGAACTGCCACGCCAGCTTTCTTTTGGGTTCCATTTGCTTGGAATATTGATTTCCACCCTTTTATTTTCAGTCTAAATGCATCCTTGCAGGTTAGATGAGTTTCCTGAAGACAGCAGATACTTGGCTTATATCTTTTTTATCCATCGGGCCAGTCCATGTCTCTTGAGTGGGGAATTCAATCCATTCACATTTAATGAGAGAACTGATAAGCGAGACAGATTGCTGTTCCTCATGTTGGGTTGAATTTCATTGATCTGTTTTCTCTCTTGAGCCATTATGATAACTGTGTTTTCATATTTATCTCTTGATTAGTGTTACATTCGAAGGTCCTTCTTGTGCTGGACCACGTGTAACTCTGTTTTGAATACTTCTTGGAAAGCTGCTCTTGTCTTGGTGAATTCTCTGAGTTTTTGTTTATCTGAGAATGTCTTAATTTCACCTTCATATATAAAACTGAGCTTATCTGGGTACAGGATTCTAGGCTGGGCATTATTCTGTTTCAGAAGAGTGAGAATGGGGCTCCAATCTCTTCTTGCTTGTAAGGTTTCAGTTGAGAAATCTGGCGTGATTCGGATGGGCTTTCCTTTGTATGTTACTTGTTTTTTTCTCCTTACAGATTGAAGAAGGGCCTCGTTAGTGGATATTTTGGTCAGTCTGATAACTACATGACGTGGTGTCTTCCTATTTGGTATGAATCTCTCAGAGGTTCTTTGAGCTTCTTGAACCTGTGTATCTAGAGATTTGGCAAGGCCTGGGAAATTTTCCTCAATTATATCTTCAGATACTTTATTCAACCCTTGCTTATTGTCTTCTTCACCCTCAGGAATGCCGATAACTCTCAGGTTAGGCTTCTTTACATAATCCCACATTTCTTGTAGACTATGATTATTTCTCATGTTTCTTTGTTTTAACTCTGTGACTGCCTTATTTAATTGGAAAGTGTTATCTTCGATCTCTGAGATTCTTTCTTCTGTTTGATCTACCCTGCTCTTGAGACTTTCCACTGTGTTTTGTAGCTCCTTGAATAAATTTTTCATTTCCAGGAGTTCAGTTTGATTTTTCTTCAGTATTTCAATTTCTTTGGTGAATTTTTCTTCCAAGTCCTGGATATTTTTTGTGGTTTCTTTGTGTTGATTATCCATTTTTTCTTGCATAATGTTCAGCGTATTTATGATCCATGTTTGAAATTCTTCCTGTGACATGTTGCTATTTGGAATCTGCTTTGTGTTAATTGGTGGAGAACTAGTAATCCTCTTTGAGGGCATGGTTTCAGCTTGATTCTTTATACTCCTAGAGTTCCTTCGCTGAGCCCTTCCCATCTGAATGAATCCTTAAGATCCCTTCTTTCAGCTTTAGTCTGGATAGGGGCACACTGTGAGTGCCAGGTAAGCTGCCTCCTCTGTCACTAGGGGGAGCCCTTCACATATTGTTCAGGATTTTGCTAGCTCCGCTGGGGGGGCTGCCCCTCTTCCTCTCCCGAGGTGGCTTCTGTCTCTCTCTGCAAGAAAGACAGTGGATAGGGAGAGTGGAGCGGTGCCCTCATTCACCCAGCGCCCCAGCCACTGCAGTTCCCGCGGGAGATGGTCTGCCCCACCCCAATGTCTGCAAGGTCCACGCTCCACTCTCTCGTGACTGGGGAACCACTCAGTGTTCACACAAAGGTGGAGCTCCTAGTCAGGGTCCGTGGACTAGGGAAGGGAGCCGCCCAGGGAGCCGCCCGGTACCCAATCGCTCCTCAGCGTTTAGGCTGTGGACCCCGACAATGGCGGCCGCCCGTCTGAGGATCACTGTCACTGGGGTTGAATGCTCAGGGACCGGCAGAGGCCAGAGGAGCCGGGGAGCGGGAGAATCCAGCCGCCCACCTATACGAGGCAGTTTGGCGTCTGCTAGAGCCGGGACCAAAGCAGCCCCACCGCCCACGTATAGGAGACAGTTGCTAGGTGCGTCAGCTGCGCACAGCACTCCAGGGTCCAAAATGCCTCCTGCCAATGTCTCCTCTCTGCAGAGCCCCACATCTCCCGTGGCGATTCTGCACCGACTTCAGGCAGATCCTCAATTGAGTGGGTGTGGAGGTCAGAGGGGGAACAAGATGCTTTCCTGTGGGGCTGAACCCACCCCACTCTCTGGTGAGGTGGGTACAGCTGTCCCGTGCTCCCTTCTCTATTGGCCATCCCGCACTCTCCACATTTTGGTGATTTATTTCCCTAATCACCTCAGTCTTTTCTTGCTCTCTCTCTCTGTCCCACGCTGATTCTCCATGGATTCACACCACCGTTCTTGTGGGGAAGTGAACCTCTAGGGTTGTGGCAGTGGGAGACCCATGCCTTCCACTCCAGGAGCACGAATCCAGGAGGTCACCACCATTCCACCATCATTGAGAATGAATCAAAGGAGTCTTAAAGGAACGGGCTGAAAAGTGCGGATCCTGTTTCAGTCTAAGTCTGAAACAGGATCCGCACTTTTCACCTGCCACACACATGCCCACTTCTCCTCTCTGGGCATAATAAAAACAAACCACTGGACTGACAGAGGGCTTGCCCCCCCACACACACCACACGACCCCACACAAAAACGTCCCCTCCAGTGACTCATTCTTATGCTAACTGGCAAATGGTGCTATGCCTTTTAAAATAATGGAAAAAGGATGGTGGAATGATACTTGAAAGACTGGTTTTATTCCACGCTCCCGTACCAAGTATCGGCAACACCAAGTGAGCTAGGCCTCAGCATAGTTTTTTCCCTGGCAGCCATCTTGGGATTAAGGAGGCAGAGAAGTACCTTGTCACAATTATGGTGAAAGGTGCTGCAAAAATTGGCAAATAATTCTCCACGTAGTGGTTATTTCAAAAGCTCTATGGCATACTTCTTGGAACCAGCTAGTTACCTGGGGCCACGCATAGAGGGTTATAGAGAACCATGGTGGATTCACGGAAGAAGAGTCAAATGATTCTTAAAGGAACGGGCAGAAAATGTGGATCCTGTTTCAGTCTAAGACTAAAACAGGATCCGCACTTTTCACCTGCTGCACACATGCCAACTTCTCCTCTCTGAGGATAAAAAAAAAAAAAAAAAACACTGGACTGGCAGAGCGCCTGCCCCCTCACACACCACCTGACCCCACACAACAACGTGCCCTCCAGCAACTCTTTCTTATGCTAACTGGCAAAAGGTGCTCTGCCTTTTAAAACAATGGAAAAAGGTTGGTGGAATGATACTTAAAAGACTGGCTTCTTGCCAGGCTCCAGTACCAAGTATAGGCAATACCAAGTGAGGTAGGCCTCAGCATGGTTTTGTCCATGGCAGCCAGCTTGGTTTAAGGAGGCAGAGACGAACCTTGTCACAATTATGGTGAAAGGTGCTGCAAAAACTGGCAAATAATTCTCCACGTAGTGGTTATTTCAAAAGCTCTGCAGCATAATTCTTGGAAGTATCCAGTTAAAGGGTCCCACGCATTGAGGGGTCCAGAGAACCATGGTAGATTGCCAGGTGATGAATCAAAGGATTCTTAAAGAAACGGGCTGAAAACTGCTGATCCTCTTTCACCCTAAGACTGAAAGAGAATCAGCACTTTTCACCTGCCACACACATGCCCACTTCTCCTCTCTGGGCCTAATAAAAACAAACCGCCAGACTGAAAGATGCCCTGACCCCCAAACACCACCCGACCCCACAAAAAAAGTCCCTTCCAGCGACTCATTCTTATGCTAACTGCCAAAAGGTGCTCTGCCATTTAAAATAGTGGAGAAAGGATCATGGAATGATACTTAAAAAACTGGCTTCTTGCCAGGGTCCAGTACCAAGTATTGGCAACACCAAGTGAGCTATGCCTCAGCATAGTGTTTTCCATGGCAGCCATCTTGTGTTTAAGGATGCAGAGGCGAATCTTAACACAATTATTGTGAAAGGTGCTGCAAAAACTGGCAAATAATTCTCACCATAGTAGTTATTTCAAAAGCTCTGAGGTATACTTCTTGGAACCAGCCAGTTTACTGGGTGCACTCATAGAGGGGTCTATAGAACCTTGGTAGAGTCCCAGCTGATGAATCAAATGATTCTTAAAGGAACAGGCTGAAAACTGCGGATCCTGTTCAGTCTAAGACTGAAACAGGATCTGCCCTTTTCACCTGCCACACACATACCCACTTCTCCTCTCTGGGGATAATAAAAACAAATCACCAGACTGACAGAGGGCCTGCCCCTCCACCACCCCCTGACTCGACATAAAAACATCCCCTCCAGCAACTCATTCTTATGCTCACTGGTGAAAGGTGCTCTGCC